>NC_143581.1:31892426-32217775 GCF_048544385.1 Mastigoproctus giganteus | reverse complement strand
TGCAGGGTCATCTAAACAGGACTTCAGTTATAGCTCAGACACAGCATGGTTTTGTTAAGGAAAAGTCTTGCCTAACCAACTTGATTGGATACTATGATGCAGTCACAAAAGAACTGGATGCAGGGAATAACTTTGATGTTATATACTTGGATCTTAGAAAGGCTTTTGATACTGTTGCACATAGAAGACTGCTGCACAAATTGGAGCACTGTGGCATTGGAGGCAAATTGCTGCTATAGATAAAGGGATGGTTGATGGGGAGAAGACAGAGAGTGGTAATCAATGGACACTGCTCATTGTGGACTAATGTTATCAGTGGAGTCCCTCAGGGTTCAGTGTTGGGTCCATTATTGTTTTCTGTATTTATAAATAATATGGTATATTAAATGATGGTATATCAAGCTTATTGTCCAAGTTTGCAGACGATACAAAAGTTGGCAGGGTTGTTAAGGACACTACTGACACAATGCTGCTGCAACATGATCTGGAGAGGTTGAGCAGATGGGCTGAGAGGTAGTAAATGAAGTTTAACATTGACAAATGTAAAGTACTACATATGGGAAGCAGTAACCCCAGAGTGACGTATCAACTCTGTGGTACTACACTGACAGTGGTAGAGAATGAAAGGGACTTGGGGGTGGTTGTGCAGGCAGATATGAAGTTCTCTGAGCAGTGCAGACAGGCTGCAAGAGTAACTCATGGAGTATTGTCAATGATATACAGGAATTTTTCTAGCAGGGATAAGGAGGTGATTATTCCCTTGTATAAGGCAATGGTCAGGCCACACCTTGAGTACCGTATACAGGTGTGGAGGCCTCATTTCAAGAAGGATGTAGAGCTGCTGGAACGAGTACAGAGAAGGGCAACAAGGTTAGTGAATGGAACAAAGGGTTGCTCTTACGAAGAAAGGCTTAAATTTTGCAAATTACAGTGTCTGGAGACTAGGCACCGGCGAGGTGATCTGATAGAGGTGTATAAAGCCTTGAATGGTTTGAGCATGCGCAATGCTGATGGGATTCTTCCTCTAGCTCAGAATAATCACCTGAGAGGGCATAAATTCAAATTGAGGAAAGGCAGATGTAGGACAGATGTCCGGAAATTTGCCTTTAACCAGCAGGTAGTTGGTTGGTGGAACAGACTTCCATCCCTTGTTGTGGAAGTTGATAGCCTAAATAAATTTAAGGCTCAGCTGGAGAGCTATTTTGAATGAACGGAGGGGGTGAAGTGGAAGTTTTTTTTTTTTTTTTTTCTTTTCTGGCTGATGCTGCATAAGCTTGCTTTCTTGCATCACATGCCTCTACTAATGCTAACTTCATACAGCAAGTCTCCATATCCTGATGGCATTTTTTCAAATGTTTTTAAAGCCTGCACCTCAGAACAACATAGGAATTTTCCCATACAGTAAATTCCAAAGAGGGGAGGAGGGGAAAATAAATCTCAACAGTCCAGTCATTTTGTAGCCTTTAATGATGAGCAATAGGATGATACCCTTCATTAAATAATGAATTAAGTACAGTAGAGCATAGATAATTCAAACTAATTTGGACTGGGGGGGGGGGATAGTTTGAACTTATCAAAAATACCATTCTTGAGACTGAAAAAAAGGTTTAGTAAGTTTAGAAATAAATCACTAAGTTGAACTTGCATATTTTTATTCATGGGTAACAAAACAAATGGAACTTTTAGCCACAATAACACATGTATAGGCTTTAACGAAAATAATTACTTATTTTTTGCTGTGCCATTTTCGAACTTCGTTTGTTTGCTCTCTCTTTTCAGCAAGGGTAGATGAGTTGGACAGCATTCAGTTTGTTGCTTAACTTTTCTCCTAAACTTTTTGATGACTCCCTGTTTATTGGTTGGAGGAGTGTGGCTAGGTTTGATGGAAGAAACATGACCTTTAATCCATCGTCTATTTTGTTAAATGTTTCCACTGAATTTTCCCTAGACAATGTGATGGCACATTGTCTAGGGAAAATATACCAAGCCATTGCAGTCTCAAGAGTGGCGAATGCCTCAGCATGCATAGGCAGAGTGTTGATATCATTTTCTTTGTCATCTGCTTTGTCTGTATCATTTTCAGGAGCCCCAGTTTCTTTTACATTCACAATTTCGTTTTCATTTAAAACAGAAAACCCTGAAGCATCAGTATCATTTTCCATCCACCCCCTTGCATCACCTTCATCGCAATCTTCAAACCCAAGGATTGACTGAAACAAATTGATCATCTCATTCAATATTTGTCCCTCATCTCCTTCAGGTTGATTTTGCTCATCTCCTGCGGTTTCTTCTGCAATAGGCCACAATTTTTTCCAGGCATTTTTTAAATGCTGTGCAGTGAGTGATTCCCATGCTTTAGCTAACATGTAGCAGCTGTCCATGAGACAGCTTTTTCAAAAAAAGCTACGATTCTTTCTTTGTTGCTTTCTGATAAAAGTAAATGATGCAAGACTTGTTTTTTGTAGATTCTCCTCGACTTTTTGATGACTTCCTGGTCCACTGGTTGGAGGAGTGTGGCTAAGTTTGATGGAAGAAACATGACCTTTAATCCATCGTCTATTTTGTTAAATGTTTCCCTGGACAATGTGCCATCACAATATGATGGCACATTGTCTAGGGAAACATTTAACAAAATAATAATAATTAATAAGAGAAAAGGAAATAGACAACCTATGCATTTCTCTCTTCCTGAAGGTAATTATCTAGCTGACCTTTGAATTTCCCCAAACTGTCAGCCTCTACCACCCATGTAGGTAACTTATTCTAGTAATTATAACTCGCTGGCTAAAATAAAACTTCCTGCAATCCAGTCTAAACATCTCCACCTTGTTCTAGAATCATTTATAACCATGAAAATTTCATCCTCATTCATTTTGCTTATGCCTCTCAGAGCCTTAAACACCTCAATAAGGAAGATCCTAGGTGGGAAGGAGCAGGTGGGAAGGAGCAGCAGTGCGTAGCACACACTTCTTGATTAGACCGGGGTTCAAGCTCGTCACCACCAAATACGGAGGATGCGGAAAGGTTGGGGAATGACCACCGCATATCCCAGAGCAATATGGCCTTAGTTGCTAATGCTCCTAAAAAAACAAATAACAAACAAACAACAAACAGGAAGATCCTGCTTATTTTGCCTTCTCGTTCATGTTCACGACACTTCTTGAATTTCGGAATAAAATTGTTGGTAAACTATATCAGATTACAAAGTGTGTGAAATATCAGATTACAAAGTGTTATGTTTAGTTAGTACTGTATGTATATTAATTAAGCTATGTACATAAGCATAAATTTAATTTTATTTTGCTAGCTTGTGGATAATATTCTTCCAATTTTCATATATCATTTAATTTTGTTAATTGGTAAGGTAATAAAAGTGTATTTTTTATCTTAATATTTATAGCCCCTGGATAATATTCCTCCAATTTTTGCTTATTAGAATTGCTATTTAATAGAATCAAAATTCAATTTGCAATAACCGGTGCTTACTGTAAATATTTTTATGGCACAAGTATAAAAAAAAATTAATAATAAATGCTGGCTCGTTCGGATTGATATTTGGGTTTTTGGTGCTCTACTGTAATGAAGAAAAGCCATAATTTCCAGAACCAATGATATCTTGAATTCTTCTTCCATCTGATTAATAATTGCCATTATGAATTTTGTTAGTGTCAACACATTTGCTGCTCAAACGCACTGCAATTTTTGTGCTTCAATGCAAATATGCATCCATGAATTGTAATCAGTAAAAGAAAAGTGCATGAACAACTGAATGATATTGGCCCACTGATTGAGCCATGGGCTACTTGCATTATGGCTGGGATTTTGCATAGTGTCAATCGCACTCTCTAGAGAAGTCTATGTAAGCTGTATACTTGGTTCACAGTTTCATATGATCTTTGCTTATGTTAAAGTTATTTTATCTAGTTTTAGCATTAGCATTAGTAGAGGCATTTGATGCAAGAAAGCAAGCTTATGCAGCATCAGCCAAAAAAAAGAAAAAAAAAAAAACCCCACTTCCACTTCACCCCTCTGTTCGTTCAAAATACCTGTCCAGCCGAGCCTTAAACTTATTTAGGCTATCAACCTCCACCACAAGGGATGGAAGTCTGTTCCACCAACCAACCACCCGCTGGCTAAAGGCAAATTTCCGCAGTCTATCCTACATCTGTCTTTCCTCAATTTGAATTTATGCCCTCTCAGGTGATTTTTCTGAGCTTGAGGAAGAATCCCATCAGCATTGAGCATGCTTAAACCATTCAAGGCTTTATACACCTCTATCAGATCACCTCGCTGGTGCCTAGTCTCCAGACACTGTAATTTGCAAAACTTAAGCCTTTCTTCGTAAGAGCACCCCTTTGTTCCATTCACTAATCTTGTTGCCCTTCTCTGTACTCGTTCCAGCAGCTCTACATCCTTCCTGAAATGAGGCCTCCAGACCTCTATACAGTACTCTAGGTGTGGCCTGACCATTGCCTTATACAATGGAATAATCACCTCCTTATCCCTGCTAGAAAAATTCCTGTATATCATTGACAATACTCCATGAGCTACTCTTGCAGCCCGTCTGCACTGCTCAGAGAACTTCATATCTGCCTGCACAACCACCCCCAAGTCCCTTTCATTCTCTACCACTGTCAGTGTAGTACCACAGAGTTGATACGTTGCTCTGGGGTTGCTGTTTCCCATGTGTAGTACTTTACATTTGTCAATGTTAAACTTCATTTGCCACCTCTCAGCCCATCTGCTCAACCTTTCCAGATCCTGTTGCAGCAGCATAGTGTCAGTAGTGTCCTTGACAACCCTGCCAACCTTTGTATCGTCTGCAAACTTGGACATTAAGCTTGATATACCATCATCAATATCATTTATAAATACAGAAAACAATAATGGACCCAACACTGAGCCCTGAGGGACTCCACTAATAACATTAGTCCACGATGAGCAGTGTCCATTGATTACCACTCTCTGTCTTCTCCCCCTCAACCACCCCTTTATCCATAGCAGCAATTTGCCTCCAATGTCACACTGCTCCAATTTGTGTAGCAGTCTTCCATGTGCAACAGTATCAAAAGCCTTTCTAAGATCCAAGTATATAATATCAAAGTTATTCCCTGCATCCAGTTCTTTTGTGACTGCATCATAGTATCCAATCAAGTTGGTCAGGCAAGACTTCCCCTTAACAAAACCATGCTGTGTCTGAGCTATAACTGAAGTCTTGTCTAAGTGATCCTGCAGTGCTTCTTTAACCAGTGCCTCCATTAATTTTCCTGGAACAGAAGTTAAGCTTACAGGTCTATAATTACTTGTGTCAGCCTTTGATCCTCCTTTGTGAATTGGGGTCACATTTGCACATTTCCAGTCTATGGGTACCTCCCCTGAGTCCAAGGAAGCTCTCATAATTATGGCTAAGGGTTTGCTTACTTCCTTTGCTGCCTCCTTTAATATAACTGGATAGATCCCATCCACCCCGGGTGCCTTTCTTGTGTTTATCTTCAACAGTTTCTCCTCCACTTTACTCCCAGTTATTTCAAGATTCTGCAGCTTACTGCTAGAGTTGAATACACCTCTGGCATTCCCCTTGCTGAATAACTCCTCATGTGTGAATGTCGATGCAAAATATTCATTTAGTTTGTTAGCTACCTGAGCAGGATCATCAACAGTTGACCCATCAATATCAAGTGGACCAATCTGATTCATCCCCTTCCTTCTAGAGTTTACATAAGTAAAGAACTCTTTGCTGTTTTTCTTTGCATCCCTTGCCAAGGATTTCTCGTAATCTGCCTTCGCCTGCCTAACCTCCTTTGTAACTTGGAGTAACTTTAGTAAAGGTAAAATTTTTTGAAGATTATGCTTGCTGAATTTTAATTGTTTAGTTTGTGAAAAGCAAAATATCATCCTTAATGTGTGACTACTGATAAAATTTTGTGTAAAAAATGTTTTCCTGTAAAATTTTAGCTTAAAGAGTTATTATAATGGATCTGCAGCCTGGGACATCAGGACTGAAAAGAAACAGGGATGAACAGCATGTTGAAGCTGATAGCATTGATCAGCTCTTTAAATATGTCATCTGATACAGAAATAGAATTCTGTTTATGTTAGAACTCCACAAACAACAGATGCTGGCATTACTTGGAGTGTTAGTTCTTCACAGATGAAATACATTTACTAAAACGCACTGTCTACTTCTTGTTCCAGCATCCCGCAGAAGTGCTCCAAGGCACAAATAAAGCAGGCTCGCAAATATAAGCAGCAGCAGTGAACATGTTAATCCATTGGGATTCGTCTGTGGCCAAAGTCCATGGAAAAGTTTAAAAAAACTTAATTTGTTACTTTCGATATTTCAAAGGTATTTGATCAGATTTGGAATAAAAACTTAAGTAAACTCTCACTGGACGGTTTATCTCCTGATTTTTGCAATTCAATGGCCATTTTCCTCTCTTACTGTTTACTGCTTGTGATACTAGATATTATTAAATATTTCAAACATATCTGATGTTTGGGATAAAGGCCCAAGCAAACTCTCATCACTTGTAATGACAAATAGATGGAACTCTATTTTTGAAGAACTCAGCCAGTGCTGGAATAACTCAAAATTCTATTCATTTTATCACTTACCTACTTTGTATATATGTCAGTTACATTCACTGGCTGGATAACAGAAGGACCTTGCCTGTTTTGAGTTTATAATTTGCAGATTTGGTTATTAGCAGAGAAGTTTTTGTGTCATACTTTGCTCATTACAGACTTGTGACTGATCGTGTTATTTTCCCTAAAGTGGGCATTGTTAGTAGTGGGCATGCCACTATTTTATAATTAATTATTTTTTTTTTGTGTATTGTAAAATATATATTGTTTTATTTTATTTCTTCTCTGTGTGCCATCTCCTAACAGAGGTCGGCAACCACCACCTGGCTCTGAACAGCTGCTCAGTGTTCAGTCCTGTCCAATTCTTAATGTTATCAAGCCACAATGTACATCTTCTCCCTTCCATTCTCTTCTCAATAATTAGCCATGGAATTGCATATTTGATGTTCTTCATCAGGTGTCCAAGATATGCCATTTTATTTTATTTACTTATTTTTAAACTACACATTGTATAAAAAGAAATTAATGAAATTTTGAAACGTTATCTATTGACTTTGAATAGAACACATATATAGATTCCATAAAACAACAGCAGAAATTTCAGGGGTTTAAAGTGTATTTATATATATATATAAATAAATAAATAAATACTACTGTAAGAGTATAATTGGTACTATATAGGTACTCAACGGCATTAATCTGATCTGATATACCTTTTACATCTATTCCAATAATTCATAATAGATTAAATAAATACAATAAACCCCCGCTATTCGCGGTTTCGCGTATTCGCTGTCGCTGATTTAATATAAAATGAAACCTAAAAAAAATGTGAATTTTAAAACTGTGAACATTTTCTGCCATAAAAAAACATGGGTGTGGCTAAAATCATCTTTCCCAGTCAAAACAATGGTCAGTGGGTGGGGGGGAGGGGTGACAAAATCGCGAGCGTGGATGTTTCTCCCTAATCCTTGTTCAGTATGTGTTATACGCTTGTCATGGAAGGTTTTGCTGTTTGCTTTTAATTTATATACTTAAAAATTTATAAATTGATATGCTTACAAAAGTGAAAAATCTACTGTTTTGCAGTGTGTTAGTGAAAACAGACTTTTTCGAGTGTGTTAACAGAAGAAAGTGACTTTATTGTGGACAAGTTCTTTTCTAACCCCTACAAAAATATGGCTACGAATAACAAGGGAAATGTGAAAAGATCAAAGAAGGTGATGAAATTAGCGAATAAAATTGAGTTATTAGACAAAATTTCTAATGGTGAAAGTGTCTCCTTAGTGGCAAAACATTATAAAATCAATGAGTCAACGGTACGATCAATCAAAAAATCGGAAGAAAAAATCCGCCGTAGTGTCTGAAAACGCGCTAATTGCTTCAAAAATTTGCTCTGTAACTCGTGATGTTAAATTAGAAAAAATGGAAAAGGCTTTAAATCTGTGGATAGAAGACCGAACTCAAAATAAAATTCCGTTAAATTCCTCATCATTCGTGAAAAGGCAAAACTCCTTTAGCGAAACTGGTGATAGCACTGGTGGGATAGTTTTTTAGCTAGCAAAGGCGCTGGTTTGAAAGATTTGTTTCAAATTTCTAATAAATATTACATTTAATATTAAATTGTTTCTTATTTTCATTTCGATTTTTCACTATGTACTGTCTGTGTACATAGTCATATTATGAAGGTACATATAATACATACATAGACAAAATTTTAGACTAGTTTTTCTTATATATTTCATACTTTGGAATGGAACCCCTTTATTACTATGGGAGCCATAACTCAGTATTCGCGACATTTCTCAAGAACGTAACCCCCCGCGAATAGTGGGGGTTTGCTGTACATACATACATATAATATATATGTACGAGGTGCTACCCAAATGTTCCTGAAATTTAAATGTTGCATGAGGACTATGCCTAGTATGGACTGGTGGCACTATGTAACACTGCATGCATCCTTTGTGAATCAGTGTGGCACATGGCGTCAGGCTGGATAGAGTCATTGAATATTTATGTGCAGTTCTTTGGTGGTGTATTTCACATAGTTTGCAATTGTTGTGGCAGCTGATGTCAGAGAGCAACGTGCTTGCATCAAGTTTTGTTTCCTTTTTAACGATACACCAGCAGAAACCCATACGAAGTTGAAACAAGCTTTTGGTGACAATGCTTTAGGCCAGACACAGACCTACTACTGGTTTAACCATTTTAAAAACAGTCGAATGTTGGTTGATGACGATGATCGCTCTGGGCATCCATCATTGAGCACCACCTCATAAAATGGGCAAAAGTTCCAGTGGCAATCTGTGAAGGCCACAGGCAGACATTTGGAGCATTGTAGGACTATCATACGGCACGTGTCAGCGGATTTTGTCATGAGAAGGATTGCTGGCAAGTCTGTACCACAGTTACTGAGTGAAGATCAAAAGCAGCATCACATGGAAGTTAGCAGAGATCTTCAAGAATGGGCCAGGAGTGATCAAAACTTCCTTTCTACGGTTGTCACTGGTGATGAGAGTTGGGTATATGGGTATGACCCAGAAACCAAGCAACAATCATTCCAGTGGAAGAGCCCATCTTTGCACCAATGGAAGAAAGCCCGACAAGTGAGGAGCAATGTGAAGTCCATGCTGATCTGCTTTTTGGACATTGACTGGATTATCCAGACTTCGTCCTCCTGGTCAGACCATCAACACAAAGTTCTACTGCAGTGTCCTGAAGCAGTTAAGGGAAGCCATCATGAGGAAACGTCCAGAGAAGTGGCACACAAAGAACTGAGTCCATCATGACAATGTGCTTCTCACACATCTCTCGCTGTGACACAATTTTTGGCATCCTAACACCAACATGACAATCATCCTCTGTCCCCTGCGACTTCTTCCTCTTCCCAAGAATGAAAATCAAGATGAAGGGTCGAAGATTTGACAGCATAGAGTATATCCAAACCAAATCGCAGGCAGTGCTGAACACTATGATGAAGAAAGACTTTCAGGACGCATTCAAATCATGGGAGAAGCTCTGGGATTTGGTGTTTATGCTCTCAAGGGGACTACTTCGAAGGTGACGGTGGCAAATAAGACACAAGGAACTTTTGGGTGGCACTTTGTATGTGTATATATATATTTAATGATAAAAAAAACAATAAAGGGAGAGAAAAAGAGTATAAATAGTTAATAGATGGGAGAGAGAGATGGATTTAATATAATACATCTATATTTAATCAAGAAAGAATACAGTTATATATAATACATTTAATCAGAAGGGAAATTGCCGTAAACTTATAATCTGGGCATCATCCTCAGGTGTCAACCGCTGGAATTATAAGCAATAACAGCAATATTGTGTCTCAATTTCTGATGTAAAATACATGCCAACAAAGGTTACAGATGAAGCATAAGTAAATAAAATTTAGTTAAGATTTTTTTTTTAAATTAATAGAAACTAAAATAAACAGAAGTAGAAGAAGGGAAGGCTGATTTATGTGGACAGTAGGCATATAGTTTACAGTTGACATTATAGAGACAGTTTATGGAAGGAGAACAAGAACAGAACTTACCAAATTCGAAAAGGAGTGATGAATAACTAAAAACTAGAAACTTCGAAATATATAGTGTAAACTAGTGACATTTAACAAAAAAAAAAAAAAAAAACCTAGAAAAATATAAAACAAACTACTGATATCTAATGAAAAAAAAAAATTGCATACATTGTGTTGAAAACATCATACATAATAATATGTAGCCATACACTACCAATTGCATGCTACCTACAGAAATTATAAATCTAGATAATGAGAAGTGAGGATTGAAATTAGTAGAAATTCATTGCAAAGTTGAAATACAATTGGACAATAAAAATATATAGTGAAGATTTATAAATAAATCTGAACATGGTATAGTTAAAAAAATATTATATAAATTCATCTTATATACAAGATTACCTTCATTTTGATTCATTTTTGATTTGAACTGTTCTTTTAATAGATACAAATTTTGAAAAAAAAAATAAATATGGGCTGTGGTAAGACTTGTTTAATCATGCATGTTAGAGTGCATGTGATAGTTTGTGACAGCATAGTGAATTTTCTACCTTTTGAAGAAGTTTGGGTTCAAATCCTGTCAAACACTGGATGAATTCTGAAAAGATTAGCATTAAGTCAATCAAGTCAGTTAGCATTAAGATCAGTTAACAGCCATGATTTTTTAATCAAGGCTGTTAACTGATTTTAGGTGAAGGGAATATAGCTCCTTCCCTCTGTGGATTATTTGAGGTAGCCCATACATTTGTATGTACTAAATATATGAGATAAAGAACATATATATTATCCATAAAAATGTTGTACACTATGACCAAAGTAGTTGATGCACCAAAGAACTTCCAAACAACTACAACAATGAATGCACTTTTTTTAGTATTTTTTTGCCATTATACCTTAAAGCAAAAAGTACTAAATGTCATTTTTATCCTTTTGAGATACATTGATATTATGCTAAAATGTGTCCATAAAGTATTTCAACATTGTCCATAATAATTATTTTTAGAGGTTGCAGCTCTGGTTCGCAAGGCTGATTTTGTACAGAGTGAAAACCCTACTCCTTCTACCTAATTTCAGCTAACTCAATCCCAGTCTGATTGAAGAGGCCTTTATAAATTCCTCCAGTTCACGATAGGACTTTAATTCTGACCTCTGTAAATGAATGACAGCATAATAATAAAACTACTATATTGTCACAGAATTTGTACAGACATAATACATTGTACAGATTGTACAAATTAGCATGCCATAGAAACTGCATACTGACAGAAATTGTTGATGTACCAAAAATGCCTGAAACAACCATATAAAAAACAATATAAAATATAATTTCAGTTAAAAAGGCATACTTTAAAAAGGTATGACTCTTGCCAAACTTCCATTAATATTAGGGAGGGAAAAAAAGCAATAAAAAAATTTGAAATATTAATGCAAACTCTCCAATCTGTATTTCATAAAATCAGTAGCTATAGAATATGTAGGACATGTTAATCTAAAATATCTTGTGAGCAACCTAACCCTAATTTCCCCATAACTCTTTAAAACTTGCCAGTTACGGATTGGCTAGTCACTTAATTTGTAACGAACTTAAGAACAAAACAACCACAATTGAAGAGGTCCAGTTGTGTATTACATTCAGTTTCTGGTTTGACTAATTAGTTAATTTAGCCCTAATCTATAGTGTTTTATGGTATTTTTTTTTTTTTTTTTTTAACGTAAAAAAAATCCTGATGCAGCTATACTCATCTTTGGCAATGCTTAGATTTCCAGGCAGGAACACATTTCTTTACTTAAATTAATTGGGGTAGAGAGCCACAGTGGAGTACAAAAAAACAGGGGGGGGGAGAGGTATACATCATGTGTATGATGCATGGGAGGGAACAAAGGACTCTTAACTAAACCAGAAGACACTAAAATCTAATAGGAAAGTAAAGTGCTATCACAGTACAACAGTGAAACCAAAGAAAATACAAAATAGCATAAAAGTAAATAACATGTTGGAATCAACTAAAATAAGAAATTAAATAAGAAAAAAGGTAAAGATAAAAAAATTAAATTACAATTCAGTCAAACTGGAGATAGAAAACCTTAGAAATTGTAATGACAGCAAACATGAAAAAAATTATATTCATCCTTAATTTTGATTCCTTTATATTTTGAATCGGTCAATTCAGTTATTTATTTCTTTTTTCTAATTGGTTAAAATTGTCACTTTCACTTTACTTGCATCCTATACTTCTAATAAAAATGAAGAGAATGGAAAACAGCTGTCTGTTAAACCCTTTTTTTATTATAGTATTAGTAACGGCCGCATGGTGCAAGAAAGCCTATGGCTTATGCTGCACCAGCCAAAAAAAAATCAGAACAAAACAATGATAAAAACAAAAAAAAAATAAAATAAAATAAATAACTAAATAATAATAATTAATAAAAAAAAAAGGAAATTAAACCTATCATCCTATGCGCTTCCCTTACCCGAAAGTACTATCCAGATGACCTTTGAATTTCCCCAAACTGTCGGCCTCTACCACCCATGAAGGCAACTTATTCCAGTAATTTATAACTCGCTGGCTAAAATAAAACTTCCTGCAGTCCAATCTAAACATTTCCCCCGTAACTTGAATTTATGTCCCCTAGTTCTAGCATCATTTATAATCTTGAAAATTTTGTCCTTATTCATTTTACTGATGCCTCTTAGAGCCTTAAACACCTCAATCAAATCTCCTCTAAGGTGTCTAGTTTCCAAACTCTGCAACCCACATATCGAAGTCTTTCTTCATAAGGACGCCCTTTGCCGATCTCACCAGGCGAGTTACCCGTCTTGCACCCTTTCAAGAAGCTCGATGTCTTTCTTTAGGTGTGGTCTCCATACTTGAACACAGTATTCCAAGTGTGGTCTAACATAAGCCTTATATAATGGGATTATCACATCCCTATCTCTACTTGCAAAAGTTCGATAGATCGTCGATAGGACACCATGGGCCTTCCTTGCAACCTGTTTACAATGCTCAGAGAATTTCATGTCTGACCGTATCGTAACACCCAAGTCCCTTTCCTCCAGTACTGGGTTTAGTTGAACTCCACCAAGTGAATGAGTTTTTTTGGATTACTGTTTCCCAGGTGTAATACCTTACACTTTGTTGGATTAAAGCACAGCTGCCATTTTTCTGACCATTCCTGAAGTCTATCTAGGTCTCTCTGAAGAAGCTCAGCTTGACAGTGATCATTAACTACTCTACCAATTTTAACATCATCTGCAAATTTAGACATCACGACCTCTATCCCTTCATCAATGTCGTTTATGAAAATTAAAAACAACAGTGGTCCTAATCCTTGGGAACCCCACTTCTTACATCAACCCAATCTGAGGAATAGCCATTTATTATCACAACCCTCTGCCTCCTGCCCTGAAGCATCCTTCTATCCATCTAAGGATTTTCCCAGTGATTCCAACCTGTTCCAGCTTATAAAGCAACCACTCATGTGGGACTGAGTCAAAAGCTTTGCTGAAATCTAAATAAACAATGTCGAAATTATTCCCTAAATCCAGCTCGTGAGTGACCCTTTCGAAATAGCGAACCAGATTTGTTAAACATGATTTTCCCTTTACAAAACCATGCTGAGTATCCTTGAGAATTTCAATTCGATCCAAATAATCCTGATTCCACCCTTGATCATTGCCTCCATGATTTTCCCTACTACTGAAGTCAGACTGACAGGTCGATAATTTCCAACTTCACTTTTAGAGCCACCCTTATGTATGGGAGATACATTTGCACTTTTCCCATCCAAGGGAATCTCCCCAGAGTCTAGTGATGCTCGCATAATTTGCCTCAATGGTTCAATGCACTCGCTTGCCGCCTCTCTAAGATTATAGGGTATATTCCATCAACTCCAGGAGCCTTACATTATTATTATATATTATTATATATAATATATTATTATATATATATTTTTTAAGGCATCTAAGCTAGAAATTATGATTATCTGGCAAGATTGAGGTCAGGTATAGTTTGGCTGGCTTCTGGGTGGATTAAATGAAAGAGAGACTCCTGGAATTGCATGCCCTGCCGTACAGATTTAGAAAATGCTCAGACATTTGCCTCATCATGCAACAAAGTAAGACACACCCTAGTTGCAGCATTCTGCTGGTTGTTGGCTAAACTAATCTGTCACAGTCTCTCATGAGACTAATAGAATTCTTAAAGGCTTCTTTGATTGGTGGAGAGAGAAAATAAAAATGAAATATGAACTCCTTACTTCTAATTTATACACAAGGTTCAGGTCACTCAACATGCAAATAGGTCTATGAACACTCATTTGTACAGACATGTACACACACAGAATGTACTCAAGAGGCTACTTGGGGCACTATTCTCAAAGGGTAGTATTTCATACAAGTTCTGTTTTTACAAATAAACAGAAATCCACTTCAGGAGGTTGTCATCTAGCATCTTTCATGGATGTTAAAAACTTAACTTCTGGCCAGTACCTGCATATGAATTCAGCACACTATGACCTGGGTACTTTGTGCACCAAGGAAGTACCACAACAACCACCAGGTCAAAAATAGGTGTATTAACTAATAAAGTACTTTGCCGCTTTATTTTCTTGTGATTAAAATCCAGGTATCCAATCTGATGTCAGTTGATTGTTCCTAAGCTTTATTCCTCAAGATATGCAATTACATCTCTTTTACAATTTGCTCTGGCTTATTTTTTTCTGATAAATGGTTTGATATGTTGAATTTTATAGCACATATGTATAGATACACATAAAAAATTAAAACATTACTAAAATCAGGTTTAATGATTTTATTCACTTATCATTTTCATAAATATATATATATATATATATATATATATATATATATAAAATATATATATTTCAAATAATGTTTAAAAGTATGTCACAAAAATCTTCCAGTATCTGCTGCCATGTCTTATCTGTATTTCTAAGTAATTGTAGACACTATAATGGATGGCAGCAAGAAAATTGATTTTAAAAATCATGGAAGGAGATCATTGCCTGTCAGCCATTGTTGTGTGATTTGATTTACAAAAGCTAAAATCTTTGGAATTTATATCCAAATTAGAATAGATATAGAAGAGAGTATTACATCACAAACAAGTAATAACAAATGATGGGTTTTCTAGGATTTTTTTTTATTCTTTAGTTAATTTTTGTGATTTTTGCAATTTTTTAAAAATTCTGGTTTGACTTTTAAAAAATTTCATTCTGATGTTGGGCAACTAAGCCAAAATAAGAACAAATTAATGTATATAGTTTCATTTTTACAAATTTATTTTCAAACTTTATCAAAAAATTTGAAAATAAACTCACTATTTAGGGCACACACAATGCTTATAAACTCACTCCTTAAAAATAAAAAGCTGTAATATATGACTCTAACCTTTTTAATTAGTAAAAATGACTTTGAAAGAGTTAGCAGTAAATTTTTTTAAGTAAGGACACTTAAATAGAATAAATTTATTATTTTGAAATTAAATTTTTCTGTGTTCTTAAGAAATCTCTGATTCAAATTTCTTTATTTTCAGTACGTAGGACATTGAAGAGCGGTTTAGACCTTTCAGAAGAGGAACAACGAAATTAGCTGCAATGTCTACTTGAACATAATTATCCATCTATCACGGACTATCCATAACTTATAACTCTAACCAAGAGTACTTGTGTGGAGTTAGTTAAATAAACATTTGCAGTTACCCAAAGTACAGAACTGTGACTGGCCATGTTACTGCATTTCATCTTTCTGCATAATCACCTGCATAACATTTCAGTCAGGCTTCATGGAACTTTTACTGTGATTGGACTAGCTTTCCAGGAAGCCATTCAGAGCATCAAAGATTTATGAACTGAAGAAAATTCTGCTGTATATAGATCAACTCTACAGATGCTTCCTTTTGAGCTTCTGTTACAAGCTATATCAGTGTGGGTCTGCTGTGCAGGACTTGTATGGAGTGGGAAATATCTTTTCACTAAAATAGTACAGTATTGTTGAGAGTATCTATTTACTTCTTGGAGTTAATAGGTTGTAATTATACAGAAGAATAGGAAAATGAGGTATGAAGTTCAGATCAACAATTCTTGACTATGACACAGGAACGTGTGAGAGAGAGAGAGAGAGAGAGAGAGAGAGAGAGAGAGAGAGAGAGAGAGAGAGAGAGAGAGAGAGAGAGAGAGAGAGAGAGAGAGAGTGCACGTGCACAAGCATAGGGGAAGAGAGAGAGAGAGAAGAGACATAAAAAGACAGACAAAAGGGGAGCAGGTACATCCTAAAGTGTCTGTCTCCATAGTCAACTTGCCTTTTATTGGATGACCTGGTGAAGAAGACTGACGATTGCATGTGCTTGATTTGCACATGCATAGTCCTCATGTTTTTTTACATTGTTATTGTTGTTACCATGTGCTCATCATTGGTAAAACAGATAGTGGATGCATTTTAACTATTAAAGTATGGAATATAAACTGTTTACACTTTCTGTTTATCAGAAATTTCAAAAAGATTATTGTGATAAGAGATATTATTTTACAATGTCTCATTATGTACATGAATAAAACCATTTTGAGTTCTTTATTTCTTATACAAGAGTACCTTTCATATTCAGTTTTCTAAAGTTATCAGTTTTAAAGGGCAGATTAACAAAGCAATTCTGTTTTGAAAACAGATAAATGGTATAGCTGGAGCTGTGCTGATTTATTTGGATGTAAATAGTCTACTCGTGTCAAGTTAAGCCAAGGTATGTTATAAGCATTAATAAGTTTATATGTACTTTCAATTTAAGAAAAGGTCAGCCCTAATATTCATGTCATTGTTTATGTTTAGTGTAAGTTATTGAAACAATGTGGTAATAACATAATTTCTTTAATTAGTAGGAACAAAGAACTTTATTTTTTCTTTCTGGCATTTTCATCCCAGACCACAGAAGGCTATGATGAGAATGTTTACAAATTCTATTATTTTCTCTTCTGTTGTATTCTACTTGTACAACAAAAAGGGCATAATGTGTATTAGCTTAAATTTTGAAATACAGTTTTATTGTAATTCAGCTTAGACTTTTTAGAAACTTTTATAAGGTACTGTACTAAATTGTTCCTTTTACCTTGTCACAATTCTTGCTTAGAAGCATTCCTCTCCATGGTAAACGTTTAGGTGAGTTTATTACAAATAGTCTGCCAAGATGAATATCCTGTATTAGTATACTACCTAACTGTATAAAATTATTTAAGTGTTCTGAGGAATTATATACTGAAGAGAAGAAACTCTTGTGCATTAAGTTGTGTATATACTGTGCCATGTAGAAAGTTATTTAATGCAGAGAGTTTAGTATTTTATACAAAAAGCCTTTCTATACTCTTATATCTTTATAAGGAATTTTATACTGAGAAGATAACCACAGAAGTTAAAACAGTGCTCACCCTTTTAAAATTGCCCACTTACTCCATAATATTCACTACTTTTGTATTGTTCAGCAACCCTCTTGCCTTACTACTACTACCAAAACCATTGTTTGCTCTATTTTATTAAGCATTATATGAGAGTGCCTTTTAGGTGAACTTAGCGGAATCAGTTTTAGTTGCATAATTTTGCATTTTGTCAGGATAGATACATTGAGTAAAATTAAAAAGTTTAAAATAAATTTTTTCTATATTGATTTCAATGTGGAAAGATAAATTAGTTGCATGTAACTTTTTATTCTATATAAAACAGATAAACAGTTTACAAATTCCATCGGGGGCTTTTTATATTTGCTTGTTGGTCACCAATATAAAATTAAGTATAATAAATTTAAATTATCACACAAAATAAACTGAAAAGAAACAAGTGGTATAGTGTAAACTTGCATACATTTCTAAAATTTTGTTTTTATTTAAACTTTCAAAAACATTTTCATTGCTACTATAGCATCCAATGTCTGTTTTACCATATTTTGTTTAGTGTGTAAATTTTTTACTGGATGCATTCACCAAAGTATTCCAGATAAATAAAATGTTTATATTAAATATTGTTTACTGTTGGTGTGATATTTTTATAAACATACACAACAAAGTAATACCTACAAAGTAATTGCAGAACTTGATTCCCTAACAAAAAAAAAAAAAAAAAAACTTTTACTTCTTAGAAGACACTTTAAATAAATTAATCTAAAAAGTAAGCTGCATGATACTGCAGTCCAAGAAAATCCAGACAACAGAACTCGATAAAAAGGGGGATGACAGTTTACGTAGTCCATAATGTAAGTGAAAAGGAACTGGGCTACCAAGCACGGAAGGTGTAACATGCTCAAGAATTGTTTGTGGAGGTAAGAGATACACATAATTTGCTAAACATGTTACCAGAGAAAGAGAATTGCCGTTATCTGTTCAACAACACCCTTTGTTTAGGCAAAGCAGTGTTTCAAATTGGAGGATTTGTCAATTGCTACAACTCTTATTATTGAGTAGATTATGTGGCAAGCCATATCACAGTTGGAAAATGTTGAAGAACTTCTTTTCATGCAATAAAATCAGTGGATTGTGTACAATTTTGATTGTAGAGGTGCCTATATAATTCAGGAAGATATACTGAAATCTAATGAAATCTAATCGGCCGTCAGTAAAATGGCATTAAATACACAAATCAATGCACAAAGGTGCCTATATATACATTGAAATAGCTTTGCATTAAGAGCATCTATGTTGTACATGATTGTGTTACAACATGGCTTGGATGTGTCATGGAATAGATGCCATGAGGTGCTGAAATGGACATATGCCATGACATGTTAAGGCCACTGTAGGTCTGCAAACAAGGTAAACCATACCAACCACATTGCATTCTACAATTGTTCAGTAGTTTTTGACTATTTAATTATACTAGATCCAGGTGCCAAATAGACCATTCCAATGTCCCACACATGCTCAATTTGCTCGTGCTGAGTCGAGTGTAGTGGTCATGAGAAGATGGAAAACTCACCAGAATGCTCATCAAACCAGGCCAACACCATTGCAGAAATGTGGTATGAAACAGTGTCTTATTGAAAAATGCCTTTGTTGTTCCAGAAAGGCTGTCACCATAAATGGGTGCATATGATGGGTACATCAGAAATGGACAAATCTTTCTGGAGATTTGTCCATTTGGACATGATTGTATGAAATACTAGGGTATTTCATATAAACATGTCCGAGATTATAATGCTGCCCTTGCAAGACTGTGTAAACCTCATACAGAAGGGACCAAGAGCCTTGTGTTGAGTATACTGCGCCATTCATCCACATGATGCAGTAGTAAATCTGCATCATGTGGACTCGTTCACTGGACCAGACAGTCCTTTTCCCACCATTCACTAATGGCAGCACTCGTGTGGGACAACAGCTGCAAAAGTCCAAATGTGCTAGTATCTGATGCATAGTCCACGATGAAGTTGGTAATGTCATCCCATAGTCAATGGGACATGTACTGTCCCATTAATGAGCTGCTCTACTGTGGCACATCTGTTCCACTAGCCAGAACATTGAACCTCCTCTTGCCCCTTTGGTCAACTTGGGTTTTATCCTGGAATCTCATTTTTAAATCCAGAAAAACAGAAAAATCAATGAGAGAAACTGTAATTTATGGACATGATACATAAGGGTGGATGAGAGTTTCCTCAGGTAATGCTCATTGTGATATTTTTTTGTACTTTTATAGCTGAATCAAAATAAAAATAGGGAATTACTTGTCAGACATCCTGTGACCTCTTTCAATAGGGCATCAGTTGAGGAAACTAGGTGTCAGACTTATAGAAACCAGTATTTCTCTTTGTTTGATGAGTTTCTCATCAAAGCCAACGGGATGAAGGTCGCCATGGCCATGTTCCTCGCTGTTACATACATAAAACTTCTCCCTCACACACACACATACAAAATGGAAGATTATTTTGATCACTTCTTTTTTTTTTTGCCAAAAATTTGGTTTAAACGAATATACATTTTTTATGAGTAGTCAAGGAAAAAATAATGAATTCCTAATTCCAAGAAATTATATACACTGGTGTTCAAAGAAAGTGCATCAACTAGGAATTTCACATTTCTAGCCCTTTTCCGTGATGGTATGTTACATTAATGACTGGCATCATAAACAGAAATATAAACAACAGATATTTATTAATAGTTAAGGCAAATTAGCTAATATTTGACAGGTGCTCTCAAAATATTCCAAAATGAGCATTTGCAACCTTTATACAACATTTTTGGTAAACACGACAATTATGGTTGAAATGTTATCAGAATCCCCTCAATGCTTCATTTTAAATGGAAAACAAAATGAAAAGTTCACCAGGTGCAAACTAATATTTAGTTGAACTGCTTCTGGCCCTGATGACAACAGCACACTGTTGAGGCACTGACAAGATCAATTTCTGAAGATAATCAACTGATAGTTCATGGTTCCAAATATAAATTATGGCTTCCTGAAGTTCAAAAAGGGCCTTTGGTTTCTTTCTGGTAACTGCAGATTTCACACAATGCCAACAGTTTTCTACAGGATTCAAGTCCGGGCTGTTTCCTGGCCAGCTAAGAGTTGTAATGGACTGTTCTTCCAACCATTTTTTCACCTGTAACAAATGTTAGCAGACATTACTGTCGAACCTCTAATGCAGAAATGAAGCTAAAGTAACTACAGAAGTGACTACTTACACTTTTTGCCCGATGACAAGGAGCAGAGTCATCCTGAAAGATGCAGTTACTTCGCAGGTTGAAATGGTCTCTAACGGCTGGCAGCAATTTGCGTTTCAATATAGCCAGGTATCCATTGGCATTTACGGAACCTTTTATAAACTGCAGGTGACTTACTCTGCAATACGAAAGGCACCCCCATATCATTTGGCTGGTAGGGAATTTCACTGTAGACACCATACAGTCTGGATGGTATTCTTCACCACATCTACGGCGAATCTTTTTTTTTTTTTTTTTTTTTTTTTTTAATGAAAACCCCAAATACGAGAGGTATTAGAACCTACAGTACTTAGTATCATGCTTGGGAGGACGAAAGAATATATTTGTTGACATTAGACTTGAAGTTCTGTAGACTTAAGTTTTATGAAATACGTATGAAGGAAGGTTGTTCCAGAAAATGGCAGTTGAATGAATAAATGAGGAAAATGAAAAGTTGGTTCTGTGAATTTGAAGTTGAACAGTAAATTTATGTTGGCTGGTGACGGCACTTGTTTGGACTGTTTTGAAAGAGAAAGTGGGAATTATAGAAGCCAATTCAGAAGAACAGTGCCCATGGAAGTATCTGTAGAAAAGGCATGTAGCAGAAATAGTACGTCTATGAGCCAGTGAGTGGAGAGACTCTGTTAGACAGGAATCATTAATTAACTTAACTGCCCTCTTCTGAATGGAATCTAGAAGTCTGAGAGAGGTTTTGGGGGCACCGTCCCAGATGTGGGACCAGTATTCCATTGTAGGGTGAATGCAATTTTTACAGAGTGAACAACTGTTTGGAAGAAATGTAACGCGGAGAGCAAAAGAGAAAACCAATACATGTATTTGTATTAGTTTTCTCTTTTTGAAGGAAGCAATATTTGTAATGTGCTTGTGCCAAGAGAGATTAGAAGTCAGGGTAACCCCCAAAAGAGATATATCATCTTGCCTAGAAATTGGAGTGTACCAAAGATAAGTATAAGAGCAGAAGAATCCTTTTTTGCAAGATATAAGACAACACTGAGTTTTAGAAGGATTGAAATAAACTGTTGTCTTTCCCCCACTGGAGAATTATCTGGAGATCGACATTTAAGGAATTGGTAGTCATGGTACACTGTGATGAGTACAGAGCTCTGTAAAATGGCCAGATACAAGTATGGTGTTATGCCTACAAAGTATGTGTCTTGTTCTCTCGGCTTTGGAACGTGGACATGTGTATATGTAACGGGCAGCAGCTAGAACATCTGTTCAACTCTGCCTCGTGTCTCTGTGAAGAATGGTATCACTACAAATGGGCCAGATATGTGTGACGTAGGTTTGTGTGTATTATGTGTGTGTTCTATTGTTCTGTTCTGGCCTCTTGGCTACCCCTACAGCATCAGCCACCTGGACAGATGATTCTGGGTACTCGTCCACACCAAGGGAAGGTGGGCCAGTTCCAGTAGAGCACGTAATGTCTCAAATGAGACTCTGACCCATCTGATGTTGCCAAAAGCTGGGCTAGATTCCTCTGGGGGCCCTTCCAGAGGAAAAGAAAGGAGCAAGAAAGAGAAAAAAATAATAATAAAATAAAAATAAACACAACTCTTAGTGCTGGTTGAAATAAAAAAAAAAAAAAAAGACATGTTGGGATAAAAATAAATAAATAATACAAAAAAAAAAGAATAAAATAAAAAGGAATAATAAACAAATAGTAGAAAAAGAAAAGATTCTGGTGCCGGTAAAAAAAAAAAAAAAAAAAAAAAAGAGGGAGAGGAGTGACTGATGTTGGTTAGAAAAAAAAGTAGTCTTCAATAAGTACTCTTGTATCCAGAATAATTCAGATGTGGAACTGGTGACCTTTAGGATCAGTGCAATGACGATTCTTACGTACGTGAACCATAGAAGAAAATAAATCAAATTTTGATGCAATTATGCTGAATTCATGAGCAGCCCAGCACTGCGCAGAAATTTCTGAGTGTTCCCTGAAAGTACATGTTTTGTCATCCAGGACAGCAGAGAAGCAAACTATTGTCCCGCTTACACAGGTGTATTTGGTGGATTGTTTTGGTGCGCTACTCCGGCGTTGATTCTCTTTGCCTCCGAGCAAACACTTCGGAGGCAAAGTTCTGAAGAGCTGAGAGATGGTTCTTATTCTGCAGAAGCATTTCCTCCCACCCTGGAGAGAGGTCTGGAACGTCACTTCGGAGCTTCCTAAGATCGTCGTAGATTGCACAGTTAAAGAGCAGGTGACTCCAATCTTCTGTATTCCCGTAACTGCAGAGATCGGTGTGATGCAAGCGAAACTGATAGAGTTTTTGATTGAGAGAGCCATGTCCAGTTACCAGAAAGGAAGTTTCCATAGTTAAGGAGCACCAGGTTTTAACTGATTTAGAGAGTAAGAAGGTCACATCAGGGAGGAATTTTCTTGTGTCTCCAAGTGCGGTGGTGTCCCATCTGGTCTGCCAGATGCTAATTAGCTCGTTAAAGCATCTGGATTTCTCTTTTTTAGGATCTTCATTTAAATTTAGTTGGATACCAGGTAATTCTGAAGATATTTGTTTTTTGTGTCGAAAGCAGAGGCCACGATAGATGACAAATAGATCCAACGGAAGGGACCCCGGAATAACTTGCACTTTGGGATGAGCTGGAATGACGGATTTCAGCACAACACTCCCCCAATCGGCACCTGAATTTACCGATGCCGAAGAAAGTTAACTAAAATACCGCCTTCATATCATTAAAAACTGGTTGCGCTCCGTGAGAGCATAGTGGTTTCGCCACTTGTTACTCAGTTGGAGATGTCTGGCTTCGATTCCTGTCGACTTGAGGAATTTCTAAAGTCCTTTCAATCGAGGTTGTGGTTAACCGATCTCAGGCAGAGGGAAATAAGGTCTCCCTGTGAGTGGGGGGAATAAGTTATCAGGTGGAAAAGCCCTGAGTTCGAGGTCCAGTCGATTACGGGTGGAATTTTTATGGGCCTTTTTCACAACGTGGCTAAGTTAATCGGTCTCAGGCATGGTTAGCATGGTTTTTTTCTCCCGGAAACTCTGGTTTTTCGCCTAGCAAAACAGAAAATCGACCATAGAACACATTCAATTTAAAGACAGTATACATGGGGCAATATGGTCTTAAACTCGACTATAACAATATTCAAATCAATCCGTGAACACACACTTCTATTGACATAATACACTTATAAGGATATTAATTCCACTTGGGAGCCATTAAAGCAATTATTAAAACTGGTTAGGAGCTTGCCAATGAGGATGGTGCGAGTAATTAATTAAGGCAAAAAGTAGGCCAATACGTTATTAAATATTGTATCAATAAACAGTTCTGTGAAACATGCAAGTGTCCAGTTACGTTTGGTATGCGGTGTAGTTATATTCCGAGTGAGACGAAAATATATTTCCACTGCGCAATGCTAACTGTGGCAAACAGAATTCTCTAAATATTATAGTGTGCATATACCGTAATGCATATATAAACTGTATGTTAGAGGAGATGCGCAGATTACAGATGCATAAAGAATGACAGAGTTAACACATTAATATATACTGTTTGAAGTCAACATGTTTGTCTCTTTAGAAATAGGAATTATGTGCTTTTTTCCAAATTGTATGGTGGATTCTGACATTGAAACTACAAATACCATTAAGGACTTAGGAGTTATTTTGTAATTCAACCATTATCCTTCCTCTCATGTTAACTCTGAGAGACTCAAAACTTCTGAGACTGATCAATCGTTCATGTTTTTAGAATGATAAATTATCCCTTTGCAGCAACTACATTGTGTGTGAAATCTGTTATATAAATAAATAGATCTTAAACAAACTAAATACATTTAATATTGGAGACCCCGATGCAATTAAATCAATGTGAGTCTCCGTTGTTTTAGCATGTTTAGTCGGTGTTTATTTATTTATTTATTTTATTATTATTTTTTTTTTTAGTGAACAAAATATACGGGTAATTGAGTTGGTACGAGGTTAAAGGGAATTATGGATTACTGGCTGTAATGATGCCGGATAGTCCGAATGACACAATTCATTCTTACTTGAAAGTGCTCATACGTATAATGTTTTCTGCCTGCTAAAAAACATTAGTAATTTTTAAAGTTGTGGGGTCACAAAAACTTTGGCAATGACCAGTATGTCTAAATTAGTGACAACATCAGTGATGTTACTAATTTACTCCATCTGGAGTCAGCGTCAACGTTACTGTTGCCTTATAACGCTAACATTAACAGCCAAATTTGGGGCAATGTTAATAATATCTACACACATTCATGGTCAATGGACCCTTTGTTTTTTCCTCATTACTTCAGCAGCGGACGAAATTTTCCCTATTCAAAAACTCAGTTCTGAATTTTTTTAAAATGAAAACGTTCTCTCATCTGAAAGAATAAAGCGAACTTGATCCTGAAAAATATCGAACTGGAAAAATCTATATTCATTTTTCGAAAACAGAGAGAGAAAATAACTCTACTAGAGAAAACGGCTTTTTCCCTTGTGTTTGTCACTTGGCATGCCGCTGCGTAAGGAACAATAGCTTTGCTACCGAACTCTTATTGTTCGAGCATTTGTGGAGCGTGACGACACATGATGTCATGATGTCTCATTTAACGTCTCTGTTTATTACTTAGCGATGAGATACGAGCACAAAGGTCACCACACAAGCATTTTTTTGATGTAATGCGAATTATAAAACCTCAAAAGTATTTTCTCGAATGTTCCAATAGTTAACTCACCGTTATTTGTAAAAAGCGTACATTCCTCATAGATCTACTTCGTTTTCTTTTAACTTAGGATCCCATCTTGTGAAAGTGAGTCACACCGTTGGTAGTTGCTCTTATACAACAACGGAGGTTAACCTGCTATTATTAGATTTCTGTGCTTGCATCTATCTACATGTTCCGGATATTGACCGGTCATTATGAGCTTCCTACAATGCACAGGACTTAGAATTTATCTCGGTGAGCCCGCAGAAATGCTGCATATTAAAAAGCGATAAATTTAGTGATGTAATCTTAAGAATTTTAATTGCCACTTTAAGAAATTGCCAGACTACAGTCATCCTGAAATGTATTGTAGACAATTCGGTATGCATGTTTTCTCTGGTATCATCGTTACAGGAAGTTTGATTTAATACGAGATTGCGTTGGTATTATTTCGCCGCAATCACCTTTCGAATATTAATTCTATTCAACTGTGGCAACTATAATACCTAGATCTAATTTGGCTGATTTCTACAATCAATATATACTAGCCTGCCAAATGTACTCGTACACACGTTGTTTTGCCGTACAATGTACGGCAAAACAGGATTAAAAGCGTGTAGGAAATAACGAATAACACTAACAAAGGGCCCTCGCGAGTAGCACAGCTGATGTAATCCCCGTTCTACCCACACGGGGTGGAAACAATCTGAGTTCGAATCTCGTCAATGACGTGAGGAATTTTTATGGGCTTTTTTCACGATGCGAATGAGTTGTCGGATATCAGGAAGAGGGTGGCACACTTTTTCTCCCGGAAACTGGGGGTGAGGGTGAGGTTTCGTCCAGCAAATAAGCAAATCGACCACAGACACATGCAATTTACAAACAATATATACGGTGCAATATGTCTGGTGTGCCACTGCGCCTAAAACCTTATAACAACAATCACAAAGCCGAATGAGTCGCGGCAAGACCCTTACTGAGTCTCAAAGAGGCATAATCGTCGGATGCATCAGCAATTTGTTACGCGAAACAGGTCACAAGTTGAAACCTCGCAATGTCAACTGCAGCCGACGTAGAAAAAATACAGGACAAGTAAGTGTGCGTAAACGGTCAGGTATGCCAAAAAAAAAAAACTGAAGAATTGGGATTGCCGATCCCAGAAGAAAGTTGTAAGACATCTAGTCTTATAAGTTTAAATAAGTATTGGTATTTTATTTATTTATTAGAGTAGTGGCGGCCAGAAACAAAGCGAATGTTCTAAAAGTTGTTTTGACAAATGGAAACGGAACACATTGTAGGGGGGATCAGAGAGAGAGCCATCCATGCAGTTGTAACGTCCGTCATGAATACAACGAAAGAAAGTCCAGAATAAAGGTATACGGACGCTTTCCTATCTTTAAAGTTAGTTCAATTCGTTACGGGTATGAGATCAGATCTGAAAATAGTCGGTGACACTCCGTTCAATAAAAGCAGTTCAGCTCGGGAGAACTGTTCCTGTAATTTTAAGATTCAGGAATGTCCCGATATAAAGATTTCTCGTACTAGAGGGTGAAAAGGATTCGCGGATGAAAGATTCCGAAAATGTATGTCCTCAGATCGGGCATTTTCAGAATAATATTGTGCTAGAAGTAATCTAAAGGGTTGTGCTAGAAGTAATCTAAAGGGAGGGAGCAACAGCAATAATAATAATAAAAAAGTAAGAATAGAGAGTGAAATAAATATAGTAATATGGAAAAAAAAAAAAAAAAATAGGTAGTGTAGTAATACAAGGACTAAAAGGGACAAGATATAATTGTACTTGGATAAAACGAGTAGAGTTTATAGGAAGGTTAGGTCATGAAGTTAAACTGAAATTGAAATGTATATATAAAAATATTATTTGTAATTATGAAAGTAATATATTAATGACTGGGTAGCTCTGAGGATGGATTATAATTGATTTAGATTAGTAACTGAGTGGCATTGTAGTTCAATTAAGATTTTTAGTGAAGGAAATAAAGTGAAGATATCAATGAATATTTAAATGAAGAAAGAATCTGAAAATTAATAGTAATGACTACCGATTTTGTATACAGTATATGTGTAAATAGTCGTTAGCATAATAAATGTTTTCTTATTTATTTCCTATGTCCATCTGATTGTTCACGAAATAAACACATTTTCCCGGTACTGCATTACATAAGAAAACTCCATCCTCTTCCGACCACCACAACTACAAAGTGATCAAAAAAGAACCAACCGAGCGATATTCCTGGAAAACTTTACGTTGCGCTCCAGATGTATTCGCACTTATGGACTACCAACCACCGAGCAGTCACACCGCTCAATGAATTCAAAGTAACTTCACTTTCTTTTAACAAAGGCAACTACTGTAAATTAAACAACAAAGAACAAACCGTCGGATAACATCCAAGAAACCGGCACTAAAATTAGAATTGAAAGTTAAATCTTTATTAAAAGATCATTTATGTAAACATACCTGTCATAACTTAAGCCATAAGTTTACTTTTTAGTAAGAAATAGTGTAAAAAAAATATTGAGTTGGAATAGTTTCAATAGCATATTTGTTCAAGAGATAAATACACAAGTAACTTATCCCACTCAAATATTGTGCATATAAAATGCTAAAATGTTATACTGTACAACACTTTCTTGTAACTGCTATACTGTATACAGATACCCTGTAAAAGCACACAGCACATCAGCGAATGCAGACATCGCTTCCAGTTGTGCCTAACCCATCGTTATTAGTACAGTATTACTATTAGTCATGTGATATGTAATGTCATATCCCCAGTTTGTGCAGATGCTAAGGGAAAAAAAAAAAAAACATATCACAAACTTGATCCAAAATCGGAAGAAAACTAAACTCTTCAGAAAACCAGAAGGCACACCCGATTATCGGAAGAGTTTGCAGTTATGCTAGTAACAATAAAACTCCTTTAGCTGCCATTAAGAAGACAGGGTTTAAATCAGTTTTCCAAAGCAAACAATTAAGAATAACTGTTAGGCACAAGACATTTGCCGCTTCTGCTATAACCGCTTTTAAAGAGATTATAAAGTGGCTTTTAGAAGATTTTTATAATCACTTTATCTATATTTTTTACCTCCAAGAAACTCGGGTTTTTCATCCAGGAAACAGGTTAACCTACCATAAATACGATCAATTTACATATATAAAACAATTATGTCTCCTGGCTTTAGCAGCCTTGGCGTAAATGCAGTACAGTTCAATCCAATCCAAACTTCTGGAATAGCTATTACTAATTAGATCGTGTTTATGACGAGGCTAGCCAATTACACAATACTGTACTCCTTACAGTATGAGAGGATTCAGCTGTTAAGAATTCTCTTAGACATCAGATAAATGAACAAGTTTTCTAAAGTTATTGTGCGCCCAGAGTTTACGCAATGTTCCCTCCGCATAGGCTTCCCGGGTATATATCCCTCTTTCTCTCGTGATAAGTCTTTGGGACGTATCGTTGCCTCCTCACTAGGTATGGAACGACATTAAAAGCAGGCAGGAACGGTAAATGTCGAAATCTAAGTAAACGGGGTTTTTTAAGCAAAAGAGCATTATTTACCATTTTGATTACGAAATGCTATGAAATGCTCGGACGACAACAGGCTAGATTCGTCAGGGTTAATGAACAATTGTGATTTGTCATATAGTACTTACGAGAAAGTGCTGCATAGCATTTCATATATTGTATATAGATCATTTGGGCGGGATAGGCTTCCAACCAAATATGCTATTAAAACCATTCCAAATGAATATTTTTAATATGTCTTTACTCAAAAAAAAAAAAAAAGATAAAAATTAAATAAATAAAAATTTCCAGAAAGAACTTGAGCCCAGCTATGCATATTTTACACTGCTACAGCAATCTCCGAACACTGTCCGTCTCAGTGAAAACCCAAAAGGTTTTGCCCGACATTTGCGGCTACCATTATAACTAAACAGGCCTGACGTAACCGAGTGGTCAGGGGCGAGAATGTAGCAGCACGCGCTCTTTGAGTGGACCGGGTTTCAAGCCCGTGATGTTAAATACGATTAATGTTTGTATTGATAATTTATTGTAAACTCCACTGACTTGGTGGTTGTGCCGGAGTATAAACAAGAACGTTTTTAAATCGTTTCGCTCCAGAGATCCAAGTTAATCATCCCTTCCTCGTTCCTTCCAAATTCTCCTTAAAATTTTCCAACACACAAACAAATAAAACACCAATCGTGTTCAAAGATTTCTGTTATTTTCAATTATCATGAACACGTTATACAATACAAATCTTCACCGGTTTAAGGAAATAAAGTAAGATGCCTACTCAAACGTAAATAGGATATGCCACGTGTATAAAAAAAACTTAGGGGCCTTTGTGGCACTGCTTTCCACCCTTTTTCAAATTACGCCTTCAAGGCATAGTGCATAACTTCTTTAAGTCTTCTTACACCTTGTACAAATAGAAAAGCTCAAGTTCAATTCCCTAGGAATTTTTTGCATACATAGGATGCAAGGAACTTTGTGGTTTTTTATTTTTTCTTTCACACACACCGTCGCCGAGTCAGACGGGATTGGGTGAGAATTGCATGGTTTTTTCATGCGGAAACTCAGGTTTTTAATTTACAAATTAGTCGAATTTATCATCGAATACAGTCAATTTACAGACACAGTATACTTTAGTTTTTTCGGTACAAATCATAACTCACCCAACGCTTTCTAATTACACAGAAATGTTCAAAGAGGCAAACGTTCTTACATCACACTATGTTTTTTTTTTTTTTTTTGTAATAAACAAATTTTATACTCTCTCCTTATGCATTCATCAAAATTAATAAAAAAAACTTTTAACATATTAAAGTCTTACAATTTAATTGAAAAGAAAAGATTCTTTTCCATTAGCTGAGTCTTTCCCTCTTTCTGAATTTTAAAATGTTATCATTATATGTCATTGAAAGAATGAGCCATGAAAATTAAAGTGGAGTATAAATTGCGTGATGGATTTTCGGCCACTCCCATGGTGTGTCGAACAATATCGGAACTTGTTCATTAGATGAGTCTTTCCATCTTTCTCAATTTTAAAATGTTATCATTATATGTCATTGACAGAATGAGCCATGAAAATTAAAGTGGAGTATAAAATGTTTGGCTGTTTAATGAAATATTTTTCAAACGTTAAACCACTTCCTTTACTCCATAAATACGTGTATAGTAAAACTCACTTGTAACCCTCTCCCAATCGCTAATTTTCAGTCGCTGAATTAGTGAATTATTACACCAGATACTGAAAAAACATTTAAACAGTTTAAAGTAAAATTAAATTAAATTTGAATATAATTAAATTTTTAATTAAATTAATTTTAAATAATTTGTACTTCTAAACAATACGGAATCTTCAATTTTTAAGGATGAGGACGGCTATTACGATCCATTAGTTCAAAGACCGCACCATTCCCAAGGTAATGTTAAGCTAACTAAATGGGCCTAAGCTGACATTACACATGTTGATTAGACTCCACAAAACAGCTTCGTGTGCTGCAAACTTCGGAACTTGTAGTTCATTAGCTGAGTCTTTCCATCTTTCTCAATTTTAAAATGTTATCATTATATGTCATTGACAGAATGAGCCATGAAAATTAAAGTGGAGTTTTTAAAACGAGATCTTTGCTATAGGCAGACTGGAGTCCGCGCGAGTACACAGTGGTTATGGTCACCGTCCTCCCCATACCGGATGTCAAAGGCCAGGGTTCGAATCCCGTAAATTACTTTAACTTTAGTGAGCTTTTTTCACTCCGCGGCTGAGATATTCGGTCTGAGGCGTGGACAGCAAGATTTCTCCATCCCCCAACAGAAACTCGGGTTTTTCGCCCAACAAAACAGGCAAAGCGACCAGAGAACACACAACGTATGGACATATTACACATGCGCAAATGAGTTAGTTCTTCGGTGGTCCTAATATGACACTTTTTTTCTTCTTTTATATATATATATATATGCAGACTGGGTAGTTTTATTCTATCTGATTTCTAAAAAGTTTGATTTCTGTTTCATTCTTCGTGACTCAATACTGCGTTCAGGAAAACATTAAGAATTTTAAGCAACTGGATGAAAACAAGAAAATGTCACCCCCAATTATGTAAAGGCCCCAGTGTTCAATATATGGTTTTTCATACATATGAAAATGTCTGTGTTAGCTTTCTATTACTATGATTTGGGGCCAGCTTCCAAGTACGAGCTCTTTTAAGAAAAACCCACTCAGGCTGCTCCTCCGAGTGGGTTTGTCACTTTCTATTCGTTTCTGGTGTTATGAATTCAAATCACGTAGAAGATTGGAGAAAGGCTTAAACGCATCTTAAATCGGGGTTGTAATTAATCGAGCTCAGATAAAGAAAGTTGGGTTTCTCCTCTCAGTTATGACTTTTTCAGTCGGTATAACACACAAACCGCGAGAATAAACTTCTAGTGACATAATACACAATAAACCACATACAGTAGACTGTGGAAATAATGGCACATTCTAGCTAACGGCACATTGAGATCGGATGTAGCACAGATGCCTTGCAGTGCCGAAAAAAAAAAGGAGTTAAAATGGTAAGTCACGTGATTACTGTATTTGTTTACGTTCGCCATTTTGAAAGTGAATCCTGTACTGATAACACGGATTATACCGCCGTTTTACATTTATTTTAAATTAAAAACCCCTCACTGTGGCTCCTAAAGTTAATAAACCTCATACAGAGAAGAAAAGAACAACATTAAAGCTTAGTGACAAACTTGATATAATCCAAACTATTACATTACGGTCGCCCGGAAAGTTAATTCATATACCCATGTATACGTATTGTGTCTGTAAATTGCGTGTGTTCTCTGGTGGATCTGCCTGTTTTGCTGGACGAAAGCCCCAATTTTTTGGGGGGAACCTTGCTATCTACTCCTGAACCGACTAACCCATGCAGTGAAAAAAGCCCATAAAGGTTCCTCTCGTCATCGACGGGTTTCGAACCCGGGCCTTTTCCACCCGGCGTGGGGTGGACGGTGACGATACCACTGTGTTCCGGCAGACTAAACTTAATGTAATAAATAAAGAAAATAGAACAGGGCGTAAACAGGAGTGTATTAAAGGCAGAATATAACATTGGATCATCAACATGTTTATGTTTTTTATGTGCAGTTATAAAATTTCATTCTTAATCTCCCTATTTCTTATTTAGCCTCATTATTTCTGCATTAAATATATTAAAAATAAAACTTTCTAGATAACGGAAAAGTCGAAATAAAGGCAACTTGAATCCCCGAAGGTGCCGTTATTCTGAAAGTTTACTGTAATTTAGGGTAGTGAATTAGTCGATGTGCCACAAAATTCCAAAACTAGCAATGAGTAATTTACACTCATTCCATCTTTTACGTAGTTTCTTACAAAGTGTTGTGCACGCAATCATTTTACTCACTGGCAATGATATTTTAATATTTCTTCCAAATTGTTGCCTTTAAAAACGAAGACAGAAACGATAATGTCGATATCATATATTTTTCACATTATATCGTATCGATCAATTTATCAAACAGGTCAGAGGATTTTACATGTAATTTGGCAAGAATATTAGCATTTACCGTATTTATTGTGAATACCTAACCTAGCCATGATTTAAGAATAGCTAGGTTGAGAAAGCTATAAACTAAAGCTAGACACTGATTTATAAGAACCCTCAGTGATTATTGAATTATGACCACCCCATCCGTAATGGACTATGCCGCATAGATCGCAGTATAAAAAACCCGAACAGCTTCCTAAGCTAGAAAAATAGAAATTTGCATCTGGTTGTGCAAGTCAAGGTGATAAACTAACAGTTATGGAACGTAGTAAAGATATCACGGAGTTTCAAAAGGGCAAACTATGGCAGCTTGTGCGTCGGATGCTTCCATATCGGAAACAGCATGTCTTGTCGGTCGTTCACGGCCCACTTAGTTAAGGTGAGGTGTACAAAGAATCGTGTCGAACGGGTCAAACCACTGCCCGCCGACAGAACTGTAAAGGATTACGCAAGGGATGTTCGTGGTAAGAAAAGGGTGGAGCGCATTGTACGGGCTCAATAACAGGTCACCGCTAGACAATTTACATCGCAATACAATATGGGGAATGCAAGAACAACATTCCACACACTCAGACGTTGGGGTTCCACAACAGATGATCCAAAAGACACCCTCTCCTCACCGCTGATCATCGTCAACGGCGAATGCTATGGTGTCAACAACACGCTGGTTGCATAATGGAAGACTGGAAACGAGTGTGCTAATCGGATGAGTCCAAATACCTGGTGTAACACACTGACGGGTGCCTTCATGTGTAGCGCAAACAACACAAGTCCATGGACCCATCGTGCATGGGGAGCCACTATCGAGGCAGGTGGTGGAGGTTGTTTAATATGGGACATGTTTTTCTGGCAAGAACTAGGTCCCCTAGTATGTACGGACCAATATTTCACTGGTGAGGTCTACCGCTAGCTCTTAAGAGGCCATGTGCACCCTGCCATGTTGCATTTTTCTCCGGACAGAACAGAAAGATCTTCCAAAACGATAATGCGCCGTGTCATTTGGCCTGCACTGTGAGCGAGTGGTTCGAAGCACCCACCTTGATTGGCCTCCAAATTCGCCTGACCTCAATCCAATTGAATACCTGTGGAATCTTTGGAAGGGGACGTGAGGCATATGGCCACGCAACCGTCATCTCCTCCGACTGTGGGAGCAGTGACAAGTAATAATAATGCTGTAAACTAAGTGATATAGCAATCTCGGAGAGAGATATACGTTAGAAAAATTACTGAAACTTATTATAACAAGTTTTCTTTTTTTTTTTTTTAGTATAACATCCTGTTATAGTAAAAACGGCTGCAAATGAAAATGCCATCCCGTGTAAATGTTAATGAGGTCATCATTACTCTTCGGAATGGTCCTCCTAAACCAGAGGAGGCCAAAACCTTGCGTTTCCATTAAAATATTTCCTAAATTTCAAGGGCGTCCCCTTCCAGAACAAATACAAATAAAGGTATTTGACAAAATTGAGCTACGAATATAAGTACTTTTATAAATTCATATAGTGGATGTCGCTTATTGTGATCACTTCGGGACTCATCTAAATTAATAACAATAACCGAAGTAACAAGAATGCAGCTGTTAAGCTCTGTTTATTAAAATCCAGAGAAAATGTGTACATAAAAAGGTGAAAGTACTGTAGACAGAAAGAAAGCATTAAAATCAAGCAATAGAAAATACTTTAATCTGACTGTCCACTATTTCTTCGAGAAAGTCTTCAATAAAAATGAAAATGCCATGATGTTTCTGTAAAGCTACACAAAACAATAAAAACAAATAAGAAAATATTAAATTCAAGAATTAGAAATGGGTTAATGCTCTACTGTAAGTCTTTTCTTTGACGGTGTAATAATGCCGACAACCACTATGAACTATATGAAACAACAGATACAGTACCATTTCTTTCTTTCACAGAGAAACTACACCGTGAAAGAAAGTACTGTATCTTTGTACGAAGCAAAATCAGTAACTAGCCACACAACGTGTCTAAATTCAAGAACAGATCGGGATGTTACGCAATCGCTTCCACTGTACATGCGTAAACTGCGATGAGACAAAAAAGTGATAATATAAACCGAAGCGCTAGTTTAGTGTTCATGCTACTCATTTGGCATTTCTACTCAATTTCTTAACCCCTACCGTGCGAGACATTTTTTTTTTTTTTTTTTTATTTTCTTTCTTTTTTCTTAGGTCCTAGCCACTGAAATCTCAGGAAATTAGATGGCAAGACCTGCCAGAGTAAATATCTAAATACTAGTGTACCTGATCTGCCTCCACGAGGCATAGTGTGGACAACGTTGGGCCCCAGCAGGCGTCTAGCGGCTAAATGGCCAGAAGAACAACGATACACAACACTACACTTACAAAATCCATACACTTTTAAATCTCTAGCCTTTACAGTAAACTGCCACACTCACAATGAAAGCAACGCGGAGATGGAGGAAACCCCTAGTGCCGTTAGACACGAACACACTATAAGCGGATTGAACAGTCTTCAGTCTCCCTTCCCTCTCTAGCTATCTCACGACTAGCGTTTGACCCTTGTCAAAACTACACAAGTCCCATACTCAAACATTTTTAACTCTACCCCGCATAACTTATATCTCTTTCGGCCTAACCCAATTTCTAGCGTTTCTCCCCCCCCTTTTTTTTTTAGGTCCTAGCCACTGAAATATCAGGAAATTAGGTGGCAGGACCTGCCACAGTAAATAGAAATCTCTATAATACTGGTGTACCTGGTCTGCCTCCACGAGGTATAGTGTGAGCAACGGTGGGTCCCATTAGGGGCCCAACGTCTAAAAGGCCAGATGAACAACGGTACAAAATATTACCACCACAATATCCATACACTTTTAAACCTCTGGCCTCTACAGTGCTCTGTATCACACGACAATGTATACTGCACAGAATGGGGGAAACCCCTGGTGCCATTAGACCCTAAACACACTATAAGCAGAATGAACTGTATATACCGGTACTTCAATCTGAAAGACTGGAATAAAACTGATGAAATAAAATCAATTAAATGAATGGAATAAAATGATGAAATAAAATCAATGAAATGAATGGAATAAAATGATGAAATACAATCAATGAAATGAATGGAATAAAATGATGAAATACGTGAAGAAATGATGAAATAAAATTTAAATAAAACAGCACATCCACCTTGGGAAAAGGGCGCTCCCAGGGGAGAGAACATCACACTTTGGGAGCTTCTGCCCTAGACCAAAAAATGCTAATGTCTTCACAATCCGTAAAGGAGGTGAGAAGGGAAGGGCAGTTACTGCACTGACCAGGGATTGATTTCAGTAGTGAGAAACTGATCAATCTAGTTAATTATCTTGACGAAGCCATAAAACAGTTGGATACAATAAACAGTTTTGACATTATTTTCCTCAGCTTCAGTAAATCTTTCAATAGTCGTAGGATCCTCATGAAGGGATTTCATATGAACTGGAGCTTTTAACTGTGGTTATTGGTAAGATCCTTCGTTGGATCGGGGCTGGCTAAAAGACAGAACAAAAGGCTCTCAGCTTCAAACCAGTTTGGCTTCAGACCTGGGCACTCTACAACAGATGCTCTACTACAGCTTAGCAAGAAAAGGGAAGAATCTGAATTCAAGTATGTTCTGACAATCTTCGTTGACTTTAAAGCAGCGTTCGACTCGGTCTGGTGACCTAGTGTCATCAGACGGGTTACACAGATATATTAGTAAATAACAAGCAACCACAATTAAAATAGCCCAATTTTCGGCTATCTGATCTAATAAGATCGCACTCCAGACAATTCTAAAATAGATGTGTAATAAGAGAAAAAGCAACCAAATTTGGTACGAAAAACAATTAAATCCAAAAATCATTAACAAAGGAAAAGTTGTACTGTGAACGATCTGCATACCACAACCCCAATCCACTTCAGCATAAATTCGGTATGTAAGGAGTAAGAATCATACAGACGATGGTACTGCACAGTACCTCTCATCTTACCAGATCGTACTTGGATTGTGAAGCTCTACTATCAGGATAGAAACAATATAGTAGCAGCGTTTTTGGATTACAGTTGTTGTAAGCACCAACCGGGTTCGATTCCCGCCTCGGGCTTGGATCAAAGTTCTGCAAAAAACCTTGGGAGGTGCATTATGGCCACAGAAGCCTATGCGCCAACAACTACCAAAAAAAAAACACCAACGAAGAGGTCCGATCATGCTATGTTGTGTCAGAAAATCAACTGCAAGGTTTGAGGAAACATGAGTTGTGTAAAGATCCATGCGAACAGTGGTGTACCGGCATCGGAACCAGAATATAGATGTAAGTATGGCAGAAAGGAGGCTAGATATCTCGTATGTGAGAATATGGAAGGTGTTGTGTAAGGTTTTGTGATACTGCTCATACAGCTCATTGCGAGGCAAGGATTGGAAGCTGGTGATGCTCAAACTCAACTGACACATGATCGGAACCTCTAGGCACGAATGGAGGTAGACACCGACTGGCCATCGAACATCCTTTGAGATTACAAAGGCAATTTCCTCAAAACAACAGGGTTTTTGGGTCACAAAGCCACGACATACAATACAGGAATCCCCTTATATGCACCTAAAGTCATTGTATGCTGTGTTTTCACGGCTACACAATGTATATGTTCGTTATCGGCCCATTATTTTTTGAAGAAACCACCTTACAGGACACCTATATGTTCATTTACTGCCCAACGGTACCCAGACACGTTAGTGACTGCTGTTATTTCACAAATGAAACGGTCGTGTATGCCTGGAAACAAGTTTTTTTAGCAAGGACCATTCCGGAGAGTAATGATGATCACCTCCATATATCGGTTGATTTCTACAAGAACTGCTCCGGTAGCATTTTATTACTGAAAAGGTAATCAGCTGTTGATTACCTTTTCAGTGGCCGGACAAAAGAAGCGATCACACTTTCTCAAAAGTGCGACCGCCTCGATCTTCCGGACTCATTCTTTGCGACTTTTGACTTTAGGGCTCTCAGGGGACAAATGCATGTGAATCGGAAACATTTCTTATCCAGCAGTTTATCAACAGTTTTGACGTTAAAACGTTTTTACCGGCGTTATTTGGAAAAAAGCGTTACGTTACCTAGAAATCGTCACGAAACCCGATGCGCATGCGTTGTACTTGTTGCTGCAGTGCCGCAACAAGTGCAGTGACACAAGTACAATTGAGTAGTGACACACTACGCTATACCGTTATATCAGCATAATGATTAATACACGAGTGACTGTGCCAAAATCTACAGCCCAGCGTTTGAAGGAATATCGTGAAAAAAAGAAAGGGAAGTTGGACAGAAATGTGAATCCAGATGAAATTCAACAAGAGTGTTTTGTTATGCCTGGGAGTTCTGAAACTGCACGCAAAAGCACTCGAGCTGAAATAATGAAGGAATATCGTGAACGGAAGAAAAAAATTAGAAATTCAAACTATTCCGAATCATAATGAAATTCAACCACAGAGTTCTACAAAGTTTGTACTATGCCTGATACTTATCAGGAATCTAAAACTCCAGTAGAACGAATGAAGGAATATCGTGCACGAAAAAAAGCGCAATTAGAAATGGCTAATAATGAGATTCCCGATTACATCCCTATAGTGTCAACACGAACTGACAGTGAGTTTGAAAAACTAGTGTACAAAAACCCATTTGGATTTAGTTGTAATGCTTGTCATCGTTTATGAGACCATTTCCAACAACTTCAAATGAATTATTTCATTTACAAGAAGTGAGTACTTTCATGACGTGTAATACATGTCATACTTCATTAAAAGAGGGACAGATACCAACTATGGCCACGTCAAATGGATTTATATATCTAACATATTATACTCATTTGCCTCCACTGGATGTTGTAACTTAGCGTTTGATATCACCACGATTACCCTTTATGCAAATTCGTCGTTTACGTTATGAACATGGACAAGTTTGTTGTTGTTTGGTTTTTTAAGGAGCTTTAGCAACTAAGGCCATATTGCTCCGGGATATGCGGTGGTCATTCCTTGACCTTTCCGCATCCTCCGTATTTGGTGGTGACGGGCTCGAACCCCGGTTTAATCAAGAAGCGTGTGATACAATGCTGCTCCTTGCCACCTGGCTACGGAGGCGCCAACACGGACAATATGGGATCATTGGACAAGTAATAAATGTACCAGTTAACGTAAATACGATGGTTCATCAATTACCTAGAGAATTAGATGACGATTATGCCATTAATGTACATATAAAACGAAGACTCATACATAAATCATCATATCTACAAGGATGTGTGCAGAAGAAAATAGTGAAAATATGGTTACAATATTTGATAAAGTCACCTTTGTATAAATTCTACGGCATAAAAGTGAGTGACGATTTCTTGGGGACAAATGATGATAGTAAACAGGAACGTTCAGATGAAATTGTGGAACCTGTCAACAATGATGATGAACTATTGTTAATTCAACAACAAACATTATTATGGTCTGAAGATAAATACAATGGCGCCCCAACATCCGATGATAATTCGTTCCACAAAACCAATTGTATGTTGAAAATATTGTAAGTTGAAACCAATAATACATTGATTTCCTGCACTTCGTTCCCCAACAACACATAAAATAGGTATATCTTTGCATATTATACTTCATTTTTACATTAAAAGTGAGTTTTTTAAAGATTACTTAATAAATAGTCATAAAACATCTTAAGATAAAAAACAAAACAAAAAACAGACTTGAAGTGCAGAGCTGATGAAAGCAGTGGTGGTGTAGTGGTGTGGGACTATATCAAGCGTCATGCGTCTTTTCAGTCTTTTATTTGCTACTGGCAAAGAAACTGTCCAAATGGACTGATACTGATTTTGACGACATTTTTGTAGCTTCCTGAAGTCCAATGTCACTCTCCGTAATTTTCTCCAACTCTTGTAACTCCTCTGTTGTTATCTCACACCCATGAGCGTCAATAAGGTCCTCCACATCCTCTTCGCCAACCTCCAGATCTAGATTTACCAAGAGTGACAATATCATTTGTCAAAGCACTATCATCTTCAAATCCGTCAACATTATGAATAATTAAAGGCCAGATCTTTTTCCAGGCTGAAAAAGATCTGGCCTTTTGAAAAAATTTAAGCACCTGGTGGAAACATCATTCCAAGAACTTAAATCAGCCTCACACAGTCCAGCATGTTGAACTTCAACCTCCAGAAATCTTTGAGGGTGAGAGCATTTTCACCTGAGGCCGCTGAAAAGCAACTTGCGAACATTTTTTGCTCCCATTCATTGAAGACATATCCTGTAACCCAGGCCTTCTTGTTACTGCACCAAAACACTCCCAGCATGCATTTATCGACCTTTTGTTGTTTAAATACTATGGGGGTATTAGAGTGATACACAAGCAAAGGCTTCAGCTTAAAATCTCAAGAGGCATTGGCACCCAACAGAAGAGTGAGCCTATCTTTCATAGGCTTATATCTTTCATAGGCCCAGGTAAACCAGCCTCATCCTTAGTGATGTACTTGTTCCTGGGCATTCGCTTCCAGAAGAGGCCGATTTCGTAAATGTTAAAAACCTGCTGGGGAAGATAACTCTACTGATAAACTAACTCTTTGAATTCAATTTTAAAGATCTCAGCTGCTTTATTATCAGCACTGGATGCCTCCACATGCCTTTCAACACTTTCGATATTCGCCCTCTTTCTTTTTTTTTTCCGAAGCGCTCGAACCAGCCTCTGCTGGCTTTAAAGTCTTCAAAGCGTACAGCACTGCCACTGGTTGATGGAGCTTGAAGTTTCAGATCGTCATAGATCTGAAATAATCGTACGAGTGATGTTCCATGCGCCACACACGTTGAACGATAACAAAGACGCTAATTGGTTGAGAACAATCGTACAAGTGATGTTCCGTGCGCCACGCGTCTGAAAATTTCCACCCATGTATCGTTCCAGCTATATCGGAAAGCCATCGGTACCTGCAAATATCATCAATCCTTAAAATAAAAGATTGTATATCGGTTCCTGAGAATATCGAATGTCGATGTCATCGTAAGTCGAGGCCCTACTGTATTTATGTATAGCACCGGGTCAGAAATAATCTCCAACAAGTTTCATATTTGATATACATGCAGAAGAACTTTCTTTTCCAGCTATATATTTGAGACATGCACGAAAATTTAAAAATGGATTGAAAATTACTCCCTTTATGATGGAATCGAGTGAAATTCGTAGATCTGATCACAGTGGAGTAACTCCCCAACGTTTGCTATATATGGCAATGAAAATTATGAGAATGCGTACCGCAGAAAATTTGCAAATTGCATTTAAATCAGTAAGAATAACAGCTAACATTACTCGTTCTATATTGGAATCGAAAGAATTTATAACCAAGTAATTAGAGATTGCTCCAGAATTATGGCATTCACTACAATTTCATGAATTAGTACAAGTTGTTCGACAGTCCGATAGTATATTTTCTAAAATTCTTACAAAAATTGGCAATCGAAAAGCGTTATTACCAGATGAACTTAAAATTATAGAACTGAGATTTGTTACCAAAGAAGATGCTACTAGTTTATGTCCGCAAGAGATTCGAAATAAAATTCATAAAATGTCAATGAGTGAAACTGCAGGACTTCCATACATTATACCATTATTGAAAGGAAAACCGTACATGATTACTACAAATATAGATGTGGCCGATGGATTGGTAAACGGTGCAATCGGTACTTTAGTATATTTCGAATTAGGGGAAGACGAAACAGTTAAACGAGTATGGATGAAATTTACTGAGTCAAAAATAGGACATAACCTTCAAACTCGTTATAAACAATATGTGAAAGATAAACATTTACCTAGTCAATCCGTACGTATTATAAAACGACCAACTACGATTCCATTCAAGAACAATAGGAAATTAACATGTAGACGTACACAATTTCCTTTAGTATGTGCTTGTGCTTTGATTATACTGTACATAAATCTCAAGAGGGACTTTCGACAAAGTTCTATACAATTATGAGAAAGATCATCAACAGCAACTTGTATACGTGGCGTTATCCCGAGTGACCTCGTTGCAAGGTTTATATATTACAAATCCCCACGACGATTTCACCACGGCAAAGCTACTTGTAATATAGAACTTCGTGCTGAACTAGATCGCTTAAAATATAATAAGCTACCGTCTGTACAGGATGAACTGCAAGATTTCATACAAAGTGATATATCTATATCGTCAATGAACGTACAAAGTTTACGGGTCCATGTTCGAGATATCGAAACGGACACAATCTTACAGAAATCCAAAATATTGTTATTAAGTGAAACGTGTTTGGATAATGATGAACATTACTTAACCATTCCAATGTGTGACTCAATTTAAAAGGTCGGATGTTCGTAGTGGTGGTGTTGCGATAAAACAACGTGAAGGTTGAACTATCATCAGTACATCATATATCTTTGCACAACATAATAGCAGCAATGCGACAGCGGTATCAGATGAAATTGGAGACATTTGTGGATCTTTGTGCAAATTCAATAGTGAATCTATTTTCATTGTTGCCATATACATCACTCCAGGGATGTCGTTAGATATAATTCAAAAATTCATAAACAAGAATTTGATGCCGTATTCCATTGAAGGGGCAAAATTATTGGAAGAGCCACTGGATCGTATACCTCGCTGACGATTTCAATCTAGAATTAAATTCTGAGGCTGGAAAGAAGTTTTGAAATTTATGAAAGATATCTTCAATTTAGATATTAAGTCAAATACTTTAGTAAATACTACACGTAATGGAACGACAATCGATGGAGTATTCACTCGGGAATTAAAATCATTTTAGTGTAAAAATTATATATCTTATTTCATGATCTCTCCATAGACCAATAATTTTAGTGTTATTATAATACTTATACGAATTATTTCATTGTACACTAGTACAATGAAAAATTCCATTCATTGTATTTCATTGTCTTCTTCAAGTCACATAGCTCCCTGAGGAGCTGTTGTGGCCACCAACAAATTCCTCCAACTGCATCGATCGTGTGCTATACGAGCAGCATCGCAAATTATCATGCCCAGAAGTTTACTGATCCCATCCTTCCACCTAGTTGCAGGTCTTCCTCTGCACCTCTTCTCCTCGGTTTTTCCTTCCATTATTCTTCAACAGAAAGTTTTCCCTTCTTACTATATGACCAAAAAACTTGAGTTTTCTTTTGTTGATGCTATGAAGAAGAATTTTAGGCCTGCCAATTTTATTCAATATCCATTCATTTGTTCTTCAATCCAAGTAAGCGATTGGCAGTCAAAAAAAAAAAATAAATTAAACTGCAGCCATTATCAACCCACTGCAGGATGGAAGCCTCCTCAACAATTCATGCTGAGGGAAATGGACCATAATCAGTAAGGGGCAACTGGAAAAATTAACGAATGAATGATTCTCAGTTTCGTCTTTAGGGGCAGATCATGATCTCTCCATAATTTTATCAGATCAGCGACCAACGTTTAGCAATTGCCTGTCGTCTCTTTACATCGTTTGAGCAGTCACTATTTTTATTTATTCTTGACCCTAAGTAATCAAATTCATCAACTTCTTCGACATCTTGCCCTTTTTTTCAATTCCTACTATTAGTTCACACTCTCCCTATATATATTTATATATCTTGTTCAAATTTTCTATCGTTAATAAAATACTTTTTATTCATCCACTCAAGTTCAAATACATTTTTTTAAACTTGTAGTGGATGACACTTGATGTTAATACAGTTTTTTCAAATATTAATTCATTAATTAAATTTAATTAATTAATTTTAGTTTTATATGGGAGAAAAAAATTTCTCTTATATAAGATATTTAGCAGGATATAAATTTAGCAATAAAATTGAAATCAACAGGCAGTAGCTCAACCGGTAAAATGCAAGGATTTCAGTATTTTTCACGTGAAGGTGAAGAATGCGAGTTCAATTCTTGCGAAAATCAATAATTTTTTGATAAATTTTTGAAAATATTTGCTTTAAGTAGACGTTTTATCCAAATGATTTTCTAGAGTGAGTTAGCAGTTGTGGCTTAGTGGTTAGAATGAAGGATTTTTCTCAAAAAATAAAATTGAAGAAATTTTATGCTTTGGGTTCAATTCCTATTTCTCTCCTTAAAATCTTTGTCATCAATTGTTGGTCACTTCTCCTACTTAAGATTGAGCTACGTGTCGAGAAGGTGAATGGCGTAGGGTAGTAAAATAATTATGTCACTAGCGTGCCCCTCAGGGTACCGGGCGCCCCCCCTGTTGTAAGAAGCCTTACTCCATCATCAGGGCCACTGATGGAGTGGACCGTATATTTGCTCCTGTTACGTGGGATTAAAAATGAATGAAAACAATAAACTAAACAAACAAACTGGATTAACGGTATCGACCCTTGCTTCACAAACGGACAATGCGAAAGGAAAGCGAAAAGAAACTACAACACAACGCAAGCGACATAACCAAGTAACAAAACATAATGATGCAGTATTTACAACACTTCAGAAGAAAGGGAATTGCAATATCGAGTATCAAAGCGCAAGACCAGTTGGTAGATGCTACACGCAACATCGAAGCATTAGATATGAGTAAAATAATACCAACTGACATCAATAAAACTGGTGGTCTTCCTGCAGAATTAGAGATATTCGTCGGAGCTAAAGTGATGTTAAGATCAAATATTGATGTGAAGAAGGGTTTGGTTAATGGTGCGATTAGATTCATCACCGAAATTCATTGGCCTAATTTCCGCCGCGCGCAAATGTATGAACAAGACATTCCATCAGTCACTGTGAACTTTGGCAATAATGGTGTTCACAGAATCGAGCCAATATCAGTGCAATTCCCCGCCAAACGCAGCTACGGTACTGCTGAACGAAGAATGCTACCATTAATACTATCATGGGCATCAACAGTACATAAGATGCAAGGTAGCACTGTAGATTATGCAGTAATATATCTAGGACGAAAACTCTTCGCAGCAGGTCAAGCATATGTCGCCTTGAGTCGTGTGAAATCATTAGATGGATATTAATTGAAGAACTGGACTGCTCGAAACTCACTGGAAAGGTTCCTTGCAATAACGAAGCATTACAAGAGATGGATAGAATGAGAAATTATAGACCACCATCAGCTTCATAATTTAGAAACGAAAAAAAATAGAAAGCGAATAAATCGTTAATAAAATACTTTTTATTCATCCACTCAAGTTCAAATACATTTTTTTAAACTTGTAGTGGATGACACTTGATGTTAATACAGTTTTTTCAAATATTAATTCATTAATTAAATTTAATTAATTAATTTTAGTTTTATATGGGAGAAAAAAATTTCTCTTATATAAGATATTTAGCAGGATATAAATTTAGGAATAAATACCGTCAGTGGCGAAGCGTGTAGATCGTTGGAAAAAAATTTCTTTTTTCATTCTGGGTTCTAGTCTGAGTCGAGGAGGGAACAAAATGGAAAATGAAACATGTGAATAAAAATAATAGTCCAACACCATATATAGAAAGGAAAATGGAAAATTGCAAGGAAATTCGCTTTCTATTTTGCCACTTAATATTGTGATTCTGTCATATGTATATACATATTTATATTAATTGTAATTATTTAATAAAAAGTGACTAAAATAAAATTTTTCTTTGTTGACCTAAGTAGGAATTGACTTTAAATTTTTTTTTTTTATATTACTTGTTAACCTTCACTTTACTGGAACCGAGATTATCACCAATCACAATAATTTTAGTTTTGCACACATTCAGAAACAATCCTTTTTTCTTACTTGCTTCACATACTCTCCTCAGAGTTCCTTTAAGATGATCCTTAGAATTACAAATTAGCACAGTATCATCGGCATAACGAAGGTTGTTTATCTTCAGTCCTCCATTCTGATGCGTCTCTAAATCTTCCAAAGCTTCACGCATGATATCTTCAACATAAAGATTAAAAATGTGAGGTGACAAAATACAGCCCTGCCTGACATCGTTACCTATTGTGAAAAAGTCCGTGTTTCCCATGTTCGTTCCCACAGTTCCTTCCTGTTCCTGGTACAGTAGCTTAATCAGCTGAAAATAGCCATAGTTTCTCATATTGAACACAATCAAATGCTTTTGCATAATCTATAAAACACAAAACGACTGGAACATTGAATTCTTTGTATTTTTCAATAATCAGTCGTAGACTTAAGATCTGATCTCTGGTTCCTCTACCCCTTCTGAAACCTGCTTGCTCTTCTGGCATTTCTTCTTCGAGTTTTCTTGAGATTCTGTTTAATATGATTTTAAGAAGAATCTTGCTAGCGTGAGAAATTAGGCTAATAGTCCTGTAATTTGAGCAAATTTTCAGATCTCTTTTTTTGGTAAGGGGATGAAAATTGATTTCTTCCAATCTAATGGCCACCGTCCCGTTTCCCAAATTTTTAAAATCATTTTATGAAAAAACTCGGCGCCCTTCACGCCTGTAGCTTTAATCAATTCCGGGTGAAAAAGCCATCAGAGAACTAACGTTCTCTGATGGCTTTTTCGACTTCTTCCTTCAGTGGTACTGGTTCATGATCACACTCTTGAAAAGGGGGTGGCAGATCATTAGTGCCAGCAGGTGCTCGGAAGAGCTGCTCACAGTATCCTTTTCACCTTCCTTTGATTGTGTTCTCCTCTGTTAAAATTTCCCCTTTGGAGCCCTTAATTACATTAATTTTTGGTCGGAACTTTTGTCTTAAGGACTTAATTACATCATACATCTTTTTAGTGTTGTTTCGTTTGTTGTGGTATTCGATTTCTTTACGCTTTCTATTGATATAATCCTGTTTGTCCTGGCTTAAACAGCGCTTGATGACTTTGCTTAGTTATTATTATTATTATTTTTCTGTTTATACTCCTGGACGACCAAAAACGGTCAGTTCCTGATACTCTTCGCTTCCTTGTACACCCCATGACTTTGCAGTTCTCTGTTCAATAAGTTTAAAAGTGTCTTCTGTAATACAAGGCTTCCTGATCTTTGACCTTTCTCTAATGTGTCTATTTTCTGAATCATTAATAATGCTTTTTGTATTTTCCCACATTTCCTCAGGCAGCATATCGTCATCTACTTCTAATAGAGCTTGAAAACGATCGCCTGTTTCAAGCATATAATCGTTTGAAATATTTTCTACATCCAATCGTCTAGGGAAAACCTTATTCATGATCCTTTTCAGCTTCAGCTTGAAAACGATGTGTAGTAGCTGATGATCACTGCCACAATCTGCTCCAGGAAGTGTTTTTGCTGTGATTACACTGGAACACCACCTTTGCTGCATAAGGATATAATCAATCTGATTCCTTGTTTTATGATCAGGAGATTTCCATGTGTAGAGCCTTCTCGGGTGCCGCTGAAAGCAGGTGTTACATATGATAAGACTGTTCAAATGACAAAATTCAATTATACTTTCACCCCGCTCATTTCTAGTACCAAGACCAAACCTACCACATTCTGGACTAGAAGAAACTGTCTTGCCTACTTTTGCATTAAAATCATCCATGAGTATCAAAACATCCTTTTTTGGGACCAGATCAAGAGCTGACTGGAGACTTTCATAATAAACGTCCATATCTTCGTCTGTGGATGTTGATGTCGGTGCATATGCAACTAAAACTGAGATTTACTGGCTGGCTCTGAAGGCTAACTAACCGTCATCATTATACTATTAATACGATTGTATCCAAGAAGAGCCCTTGAACAGTCCTTATTCAAAATGACAGCGACACCATGTTCTTTTACTTTGCCACTTCCAAAAAAAAAAAAAAAACCCAAAAACCCATTTCCAGGTTTGAAATGACCTTGTTCTGTCCACATGACTTCGGTTGCTCCCAAAATGTCAATTTTATACCTATTCATTTCATTGATGACCATATCCATCTTGTCTTCTTTTAAACTTTTTACATTCCATGTGGCCACGTTTACCCTCTTCTTTCTTAAATTTAATTTTGAAGGGCACACAGTGGCATCCGGGATCTGGTTAACAGCAGTTTTTGGAGTTGTTTTTGTTGTGGTCTCTGTGGCATCAGATAATGTGGTGGTATACCATTGCCTACCACATGGCTGATTTTGAAAGGGGCCGGCTTTAATCAGAGGAAGAGTCATCGTGCATCTCACGAGATGCTCAGGAAGAGAAAGTTGACTACAGCAGAGCCCTGCTTATTGCAGAAAGGCTGATTACAGCTGGCTTTCGCCTGGTTTCCAAAGGTCGTCGTTTAAATATATATAAATATACGGGTATATAATTTTTTTTTTTTCAGTATATTCGCACAATTCATTTTTATATATATTGACAGGGCACGGCTCCCTAAAGGCGAAACTAACCTCCTTAGGCCTGACCGATGACCCAAACTGCACCTGTGGCGAAAGTGAAGACTGGGCACACATTCTCTATGAATGTATAATATATGACATCCCCAGAACAGAGCTAATAGCACAGATTGGTCCCCTTCCCAGGGGAGAAGAACATCTCTTCATCACAGAAGAGCAAAATTATAAAGCTTTTACATCTTTCACACAAAGTTTTCGAAATGCGCAGAGCAATGCAAAGAATGGCAATTCAGCCCCCCAGCAATTAAACAATAATCAATAGTAAAATTGCCCAAGTTTCCCACCACGCCCAGATGATGACTTAAAAACTGTTAGGGTAGCAGTATTCTGCACCCTGACAGAAACTTGACATAACAAAACTCCCCATGACTACCATGCCATGTGTAGGAACCTGGGGCCCCAAACCAGTGTGGGGGAGGGGGATGGGAATGCATGCAGAGAAAGTGAATGGGAATGAGCAGAAGAGCAAATGTAATTGGCCGAAAGAATACAAAGTTAAAAATAACTTACATTACTTTATATATACTGTACCAACAAACATTTACAAACCACATAAACACTATCACTGCATTCTCCCCTGGCCTGCAAAAACAAAAAAAAAAAAAAAAAAAAAAAAAAACCTTGCAGCTAGGCCTGCACCACAACTGAAGAATAACAGTAAGTTGCGGTGCCCAGAGAGTGCAGTGCAGAAAGAAAGAGTCGAATAAATGAGATGAGAGCTAGAAGAATGAATAAAAGTGCAAGCGTGAGAGAAAAGAACACAAACCACAAATGCTAAGTTAAGTACACACTAACCCTGGTTTTAATTAGTATTTAAATTTACGCTACCCATCATTGCATCCCCTCCTGGTGTGTGAGAAAAAGATGAATGAGTTGAGTGAAATAATAAAAAAATAAATAAATAAATAAATAAATAAATAAAAAATATATATATATATATAAATATATATATAAAAAAAAAAATTATAAAATAAGAAAAAAGTATAAAAAAAAAAAAAAATTATAAAATAAGAAAAAAGTATAAAAAAAAAAAAAAAAAAAGAATGCAAGTAGAGTGAGAATGCACATTACGAATGAAGTAAATGTGTGTGTCCCCCCCCCTTCACCTGGTAGGTTCCCCACTGCCAGCTAACATATCCCACCCCCAGAGCGGGATGGGCAGCTGGACCTTCATACCGGATTCGACACTCCTTGGACATGACACCGACGAAGACATTCTGCGGCTTTGCTGCCAACACGCCATTGGCGATCCGAACTGGGTACTCTAACCTGGTTCCCTTTAAAACCCCATCCCCAGGCAGGGAATGGAGGAGACGGATCTCTGTCTCCTCTCCTCCCTGCCTACCCCCCATATTTCGCCTGGTGGGGCTCGTCTCCACTGACCTCCTTGGGGATGCCTACTCTATCCGTCCCTATTCTTCTATCTGTTTCCTCCCCAGTCTTCAATCTCCCCCCCCTCTCTCTCTCTCTCTCACTAAATCGACCTAGTACACCCCCTAACAATGCCGCCAAATTATAACCAACGTCTAAATTCTACCGGTTTTGTGCAAATCTCTAAGATATCTAACACTATCAGCTTTTATCTAGCGTTACATGTCTAAATTTAATAACATCAAAATTTTGCCCGACCTATTTGGCCTTGAACACATCTCTTTAGTGTTCAACCCTAACCAGCGATTTCCTAACAGCAATCCCATTAAGCATTAATGTCAAATGCATAATTTTTTTTTTTTTTTTTTTTTTTTTTTTTAATAGGCCCTAGCCACTGAAATCCCAGGAAACTAGGTGGCAGGACCTGCCAGAGCAAATTGTTGTGATACTGGATACACCCGGCTAGCCTCCACGTGGCAGGGTATGGGCAACGTCGGGCCCCACTAGGGGCCTGGCGGCCAATTAGCCGGATAAACAATGGGCACAACATATCACACTGCACAGACACGACCCACACACTTCAAGTCTCTGGCTTGACAGTGTACTGTCCTCGATACAGTGAAACACACGCGGAGATGGGAGAAATCCCAGGTGCCGTCTGACACGAACATACCTTATACCTTAATTCATTTTTATAACTTCAGTCAATGAATTTATTCATAAGGTGACACTGATTTCATACGTTTTTAAATATTCTCTCCTATATTTCAAAATTTAAATTCCTTTCATATAGCGTTAAGCCACTGCATAATCTTCAGTATTCTTCGAACGCGCTAACCGTTAAAGTTTTATTTTAGTCTTAGAGCCTAAATATTTACCACTCAGACATAAAATATATATCTAGTGAATCCTCTTTATCTCTTCTTCCTTACGGTAAGATGTATTTTCAGTTTTGTATACTTCAAACTACCAAATTTTAATAAACTGAGCACATTTAAACAGAGCCACTACACGCAGCGCCACTTTGTACTGAATAATTTCAGTACAATGAAAAATAATTTAATTGTACGGAAATTATCTTTTCAATAAAAATAATGCAGCAATACTTTTATTTATTTTACTGTACCAGTTTCATAATGAGTTCCTGAAGTAAAGACGTTTTTAACGGCTGCCGCTGTGACATTATCAGTGACACTATCAGTCTCAGAGTAGAGCGGCAGCAACTCATTATTTACCTGGTACATAATTTTTTTTTTAGATTTCAAAATATAAGAGCAATGAAGCTCAATCCTTCCTACATAAGTACTATTTGTAAAATATAAAGATCTACTCCTACCTTTTGATAGGAAAATTCTTCAGCCCGACGCTCACATCAAATTGATCCAATCAATACATTATGTAAAATGACTAAATTTATAACGCGATATTATGCTTTTTAAAATATTGTTAATATATACACCTCTTGTATTCAATTTCCATTATCTACTTACTGCTAAAAGGAATAGCAAAACGTAGCTGATGTACATCAAACCACCCAAAACTAAACCAACCAGCAATAACAGACTAAAAACCGAAGACAATTAGAAATTAACAATATTTTAAAAAGCATAATATCGCGTTATAAATTTAGTCCTTTTACACAATGTATTAATTGGATCAATTGATGTGAGTGTCGGGCTGAAGAATTTTCCTATCAAAAAGGTATGAGTAGATCTTTATATTTTACAAATATATATATTTTTTTTTTATATTGTACACCCTCAGGAAGTACGAATTACGTTGAATTCAACCAATACGTTTCGTGTCAGTTCAACTTTTTTTTTTTTTTTGTCATTCTTTGGCAGTAGGAGATAGCGAAATATCGGCCATCTTTAATTATTCCCATTACTATCTTTTGTTTTTTAGTGAAACTTCTGATGTAATTTGATTGCCTTTCGCCTCTGTTTATGAGTAAATAATGTACTGTTGCGCTTGGCTCTTAAGGCCAGACATTGTTCTTCTTTCGATGCTACAACCCATGGAAGACTTTCGCCTTTCCTTCGGTTACATGTTCTTGTTTCCTGGAATTGTGTCCACTGCCTTGGGATGACACTTTCGGACACAACTGAAGAATCTATCGATCTCTACAAGTGTTGGGGCTTATTTCTATCCTTCCGATGGCTTTGCATCTTAGCGGTTGGTATCTTATCTCCTTGACATGTTTTAGTCCTGTAAAAGAATACCTATCTGATAGGTTTCCACGCTTAACATGAATTTGGCATTAACCATGAAGCATTAGTGTACCGTATCTGTAAACTGTGTGTGGCATAGTACTTAGGGTAAGGCGCCACCGGTGGTCTTCCACAACTACGTCATTAGTACTCTTGTGAAGTATACAGAACTCCGTAAATGCCATAAGTGTGTGTGTGTGTGGTATGTGTATAGAAGTGGCGTATTCAGGTGTCATAGTAAGGGGGACATGGCAACGAAGTCCAGGTATCGTCGTAGGGGGCATGGCGCCCACGCTTTTGATTTTTTTTGTAGAACGCCCCCTGCTTTTTGGTTAAGGGGCATGTGCCCCCTCTTCCCACCCCTAAATATGCCCCTGGTGTACAGTATTGTGTTGGGTTCTGTTGTTTCTCTGGCTACTTGACCGCAGGGCCCCTAGTGGGACTCTATGTTGCTCGCCACATGTGAAAACTGCCTGAGGCGCGCATAAAGAAGTTTCACTTTAAAAAAAAATGTGAGAAAGAGCGATAGTCAAAGAATGGGAGTCAAAGGGGGGGGGGGGGTAGGAAGATGGAAGGACGAGGAGAGAAGGCGTTCTCCAGATGACGGAGCCAGGGAAGGAATGAAGGGTTGGACACTCCTGGGCTGTAAAGCCCACCCGAGCCCAGGAAGAGTAAAAGTTTACAAGACCAGAGAACCCTGCAAAGAGGAACACCATTTGGCATCCCACATCCGAAGGTGTCACAGCACCTGGCCCACCCTACGGTGTACATATCTATTCCACACCCGAAGGTGTCTGTGAAAAAAAAAAAAATCTTACCCTTGTGAATAGAGAATGTGTGTGTGTGTGTGTGTGTGTGTGTGTGTGTGTGTGTGTGTGTGTGTGTGTGTGTGTGTGTGTGATCGCAATTCTAGTTCGAAGTGTCAAGCAGTTTGGTCGTGCGTAATGTTTACTCCAAAGTAATTCAGACTTTAGCTGTGTGTGCCTGTGTCCGCCAGTCACATTGTGTTTGAGTGTCGTATTTGTTTTGTTCTGTGCATTATTTTGTACCTTGTTTGCGCACAAACAATGCACAAAATGGTGCCCCTGTTATCAATAGAAGGAACTTATTGAACCAAATTAAACATGGACGATTTCAAATGGATGGTAAGAGAAATAGAAGAACTCTTTATTGCATACAAAAGGCACACGCCGTACACAATACCCTTCACGGCTACAAGCCAGGGGTTTACAGTAAAGGCTAATACAATGTAATAAAGAAGAACGAGATAAAAGATAAAAAAAAAAAAAAAACAATATATTACTAATTATACAAGTGTAGGATTAAACATTGGAGAAAAAAAATTACATCTTTAAACTTTAAATAATACCGATATTCTGTCACCCTTTCAGAATTGGAAGCTAAGCCCTGTACACGAATTTATTCAAGCGACCCTCAGGACTCAGGTTTATATCTCCACAGAACTATACTGTGCAAATAGAATTTTCATATCATTTTTATTCCACCCACAATCTTTCATTTATGGCTGTCTAAAGCCAAATCGGATAACACCGACTTGGCTTCAGGTAGCCATAAATGGGTTATGTCTACTTCACTGAAAGCGTTTTCGAGATTATAACAATTTCTAAGGCAATAATGATTGATTTAAGTTGACAAAATAAACAAAATCGAAAAAAAAAAAAAAAAAAAAAACTTATTTTCTTATCATTTCTGAAAATTGCGAATTGTCATGTTCTACTAGCGTTTATTTGTGAATTACTAGGAGACAGGTCTAACAATGTTAACTGGTTTTTGTTTGTAACCTAACGTATACTTCACTATCTTACTGTTCCGAAGTGACATCATGGCTTCAAACTGAATAAATAAGCATATCAAATAGTGGAGTAGATGAAATGGGGGCAACATTTATGACTCCTGCACTCTACCACACAATCAACTGTTCGATCATACACTGCGATATGATCAATATCATGGTCAGTTGATTTCTTAAGGAGATATTTTAAGAACTGAACATCACGTGGGTGTAGTTTCAGTGTGTCAGCAGTGAACTGGCTATAATTAAACTCTGTATTCAAGGTTTAAACCAAACACTATTCTTTTGTGAGCAACTCAGCTTCTCTTTCAAAACTATACGATGTGTATTCTGTTATAAACAGTGATTGTTGACATCATTACGCATTCACAGGACGATTAACCTTTTAGAAATGCAGATGTTTTCTGTAATCCACTCAGACAATGGGAGGAGGAGGGAACTGATGTTGCCTAATGTATCATACTTTAGTCATACTGCTATTAAAGGGTAGTGGCTTACTGTTATATATGCATGCACACTGTCTGCTCCGATACTTCAGTCACAGAAGTGTTCTCTATTCATATTCAGGAAGATTGTCAGTAGTTCAGTTCCATCGTAGAGGCCGAGTCGTGAATAAAACGGCCACTTCTATAAAAGGCATCTCGGCTTGCCACAGTGAGTAATTTGATCCATTCCAACCCGCACCAACAAGAGGTGGGAATTTAAGGCATGAGACTACAACACTACGTTTAGTCTACCTCTAGCCGGTGGCGCTGAGAGCACACGCCCCTTGTTGGCACCACATACTAACGCACGTACGGAACGTGCTCGCACTCACACACTTTCCAAGTTCCCCCTTTCGGCCGCCCCTGATAAACGGGTGAGAGCTCTTCGACTACATCCGACGTCTGCGGTGTCTTCGAGCACTGTCAAATCTGTCGAGTTTACGGAGTACTAAGTAAGCAGCCACGATGTCCGCTACTACAAGTGTGAAGACCAGCAAATATGTGTACCGTTCTTCTACCACCAGCGGAGGGGGTGCAGGAGACGTCACCATCGAGTATGGCACCGACCTCGGTGCCCTTACCCGACTGGAGGTAGGATTCTTTAAATTAATGATTGAAGTAAAATAAACAAATAATACAAAAATTATTTATTTTTTGTTATATAAGGCAATTTGTCACGAAATGAATGAAAAATGAAGTCAAAGCATTAAGAGAGGTTCTGTTGTCTCGATAGGATAACTTCTCCGTCCCTCTCAGTTAATTATAAACCTTGCCAGCAGACGGCGCTGGTTAGGGTAGTGCTTCGGGAATAGACGGGAAGATTTTATTTTTAAAATAATATTGATGTTCCTTACTGCTCTAGCCTGGTTTTATATATATAAAAAAAACTGCTTTAACGTAGTCACGTGAACTTTTTGATCCATTTTCATGATTTTAATAATGGTCGACATTTTTATGACAGAAAAATGAAATGGTCTACTTTGATTATACAGCTTTAAATCGTTTTACTCAATACTAATGACTGAAAAAATGAAATCTACTTCTTTAAGAGTATAAATGGAAAACGGAAAACAAAAAAATCTTATAGTGAATTGAGCAGAAGTTTCAAGTCTATTGTTTTTAACTTTTTTGTAGCAGACCGCTGTTGTTTGTTAAGTTAGACATGTAGAATTGTGATCTGAAACTTTCTGCCTTAGTGACACAATGAATTTAGTATGAAAATCCCCGACACAGCAAAGAAAAAGAGAGAGATTATTTGTAATCGAATAGTTTCAGTCTATATATATACCGATACTATTACATTCAGTACACCAGAGTATGATAGTGTGTTATAGTCCAACGTTTCTCAACACTTTTTTATAAAGCGACTACCTAACCTGAAAAATAAAAAAATCTGCGATCCATCACTTTAGAACAGTGGTTCTCAACGGAGGGCCATGCCGCATTTCTGAGGGGCCACAGGTAAAAGTTGTAAAATTTGGAGCCATGGAAACTGTTAAGTGGGTCACGAAAAGTTCACTTCTAAAATAAAATTATTACTAATATAAAAAAGAAATTAGTGAGATCTGCAAGGATCTCACTAAACTAAGAGACAATAATATTATTGTAATATTTTTTGTTAGGAACATAACTATATATTGTGAATAAACAAAATATTATATGAGTAAAAATTCTATTATAAATAAAAATTGTAGTTAATAAACCCCTTTTTTATTATTAATATTCCTTATATTATAAACAAATAATGCATGTTATAAATAAAAAAGTGCAATTGATAAAGTACATGTTTATTATAAATATTACATTTATTATAATTAAAACAATATGAGGGGTAGGGCCACAGAGGTGAATGAAACTCAGAAGTGGGCCACGAGCGCAAAAAAAAAAAAAAAAGGTTGAGAACCACTGCTTTAGAAGTTCTTTCACAGACATAAAATAATTCAAACTTTTGACTTCTCAATTTTTTATATTCAAAGTATAAATATAATTAACAAAACATGTATTAATCCATTAATGCACATTATATTTTATTTAATTGTTGCTTTCCATATTCAAATTATAAATATAATTTACAAAAAAAAGCAGTTTATATTATTACATATTACATTTTATTTTATTTTATTTTTAATGCGATCTTTGTGCTTTATCAAAAATTTCGCGACCCACCCAACTTTTTCTGCGACCAGCAATTCGAGAAATGCTGTGTTATTGTCTTGAAGTCTTTTATAAAAGACCTGAATGATATTGTTCATAGTAGTTGGAGAACATAAAAATAAATTTTTGATTAGAGAAATTTTAAAATGCCTCCCCCCCCCCTAAAAAAATAATGTCTAAATGAAAACTTACTTGGGCTTGATTCTAAGTAGCTTGATATACTGAAAAGAGAAAATAAAAAAAGTTATTAAATCTGATATAAAATATCGATTTCAAGTATAATTTCTAATTTTATATCTTGTATTAATTGCAACAGATGGTGGGATTTATTTGGAGCAAGGATTTTACTTCTACAACTATTTGGTATCGAAATACGGTCATGTTATTGTAATACTCTCTCTTGCGAACACTTCTGGCCTTATTTGGTTGATCAGGAGTATAAACAGAAAATTTATTTACATTAACTCATTTAATATTATAGTTGTACCATATCATGCATTTTTAATAATTTTTATTTTTCCCTTAATAAGGAGAATAATTTAAAAAAATAATAAATTTAGCGAAAATCTATTTATTCAGTCTGATTCTTTATCCGTGCAGGGCGAATTTTGTCGATTTATTGTCTACACAACAACAGCAGCATTAAAGAGTATACTTGACTTTTGGCTTCGATGTCATTATAGTGGTTTCCTCTCTTTGCACCCTTTTGAAAGGTCAGAGGTTCCATAATCAAACACAAGAATGAGGTAGACAGTGGCGAAACTACCATACCAGGTCCGCCATGACGAGGAAAAAAGGGGAGGGGGTTCCAAGGAGTTAGTTGGTCAGAACGCTGATTTAACATAGCTGTTCCAGATCGCGTGAGGACCATTCGGCATTGCGGAGGGCGCCCAGAATTTATAGTTTGGCTACTGGAAGTGGAACAGCGGTTCTCAATATAAGGTCTATGTGCCACTGGCCGTAAACAAGGTCGGACATTTTGCTGTTTAAGATGAGATATGAATATTACACCTTTTATACATATTACTCATAATAAATTTTAAATGCTGGGTGACTTTAGCGAGCGATGCCCTGAGGCGATCGTATCTCTGTTTCACGTAGCTTCCGGATTGGTAACACACCAGTGTAGAGAAGAAGAAGAAAAGTCAGAGAAGACACGAGGAAATGGAGATGAGGTATAACTGGTCCGAATTAGTTGCAAGGTGGGAGGAGGACCATGGCTGCATTGATTTATTAAAGATAGATCATGTCTGGCTAATCTGGTTAACTACGAGAATGTCACTAAGGAAGTGGATGCAAAGAATAATTTTGGTATCATATACTTAGATTTGTTAAATAACTTTGTTTAACAAGAAACTGGAACTGGAAAGTTGCTGGAGAGGCCTTCATCCTGCAGTGAATTGAAAATGATGATGATACTTAGATTTAAGTAAATCCTCTCATACTGTACCAAATGCATCGTTGTTGTATAAATTGGAACAATGTGACATTAGTGGCAAGTAACAACTACGGATAAAGGGATGGTTATAAAGGGATAAGTGGTAGAAGACAAGAATGGTTATATCTAACTTACTAATGGCGATATCTAAGTTTCCCACTTCACCCCCTGAATAACCTTTGTAAATAGAAGATATATTTTCACATCTCTAATCTGTAGGGCCTTCTCCTGAATCTCAGGATGCCCTCGTAAATGGCCACTGCTCCATGGACTAATGTCATCAGTGTGGTAATACATGGGTTGGTGTTGGTAACCTTATTTTTTTAAAATATTTATTAATGATATTTATGTCTAAATTTGTTGATGACGTAAAGGTGGGCACAGTGGTTAATGACAGAACTCAGGGCATGCTACTTCAAGAGGTTCTAGCTAAATTAATAGGATGGACTGAAAAGTGGGAATTGATATTTAGTATTAATGAACTGTTTAATACTTTTAATTTTTTATTGTTTAAAACAAGGCAGAGATGGTTTTAAGCATAAGTGAAGAACTCGCGTGTAGCACTGTGAATATAATCAAGGTTTTCCCCACAACAGGTAGAAAATGTCTGGGGTTGAATCCTGTCAATGGCTGAGGAATTTTTATGGGCTTTTTCCCAAAGTGGGTGAGTTGGTCGGTCTCAGGAGAAGGTTGCATGTTTTTCCTCTTGGAAACTCGAGTTTTTCGTCCAGCAAACAGAAAAATCATCTATAGAATGCATGCAATTTATACACAGTATATTATCGCCCCATAGCCTCAGTTGCTTTGGCGCTTAACACACGCATTCGTGGTAGCACAGTTGGTCGAATCGCTGTCCTCCCACACCAGGTGGAAAAGATCTGAATTCGAGTCCCATCGATGACGAGAGGAATTTTTATGGGCCATTTTCACAACGGGCTGAGTTAGTCGGTCTCAGGCGAGGATAGCATGGTTTTTTCTTCCGTAAATTCGGGATTTTCGTGCAGCAAAGCAAAAAATCGACCACAGAACTCACGCAATTTACAGACAGTACGCAAGGAGCAATATGGCCTCCTCAGCAGCCCTTGCGCTAAAAATAACAATATGGCCTTATCGCTGATGCTTCAATCCCCCCCCCCATAAACACACGTACATACACATGAGCGCGCGCATAAACGAGGCCGATGATCGCCTTGTTCCATTTAAACAACACTACATTCATTAGTGGCGCAAATGCAGTTCTCAATTTATGGATATTTATTACCGAATGTCATTTGAATGTCTTGGTGATAAATGGTTAACTTTGCATATTAGCATATACAAAGGGTACTAGGAAAGTTTTGCAATACAGCTTTGTTTATTTAATTTTTTCAAAGTAATTTCCTCTACATTCAATACACCTCTCCATCCTCCGAAACCAATCTTTAAACCAGTTCTGCCAAGTTTCACTAGGGAGTAAAGCACACTCGTTGTCCCAAGCCCGTAGAAGGTCCTCATCACTGGAAAACCGCCTCCCTTTTAGCTTCATTTTCATATGCGGGAACAGTGCAAAGTCGCAGGGAGCGAGGTCTGAACTGTAGGGAGGGTGCTCGAGAAGTTTCAGTCCTGTCGTAGTCAAATATTTGGTGCAGGCTTTGGCGCGGTGAGCTGCAGCATTATCGTGATGGAGGTACCAGGTGTCCATTCTTGACTTTGGCCGCAGGTTCTTCATAGACCCAATGACTTTAGGCAGGCATTGTTCAGTATACCACTTAGCTGTGACTGTCTTCTGCGTGTCCAAAACGACACGTTCCACAATTCCACTCGATTTGAAAAATACAGCTATCATTTTCTTCTTTACAGATCGGGATTTTCTGACAATTAAGGGTGTGTCGTCATCATCAAAGACCCAAACTTTGTTTTGAGCCTTGGTCGGCAGATCGTAATAGTACAGCCAAGTCTCGTCACCTGTCACGATGTTGTTCACATACCGAGATTGTCCCTTATCAAACTTTTTTAACATCTCCCGGCACCAAGTCACACGTCGTGGCATCTGCTCTTCAGTCAGTTGATGCGGCACCCAGAGAGAACAAAGTTTCTTCACGTGCAAATGATCTTGCAGAATCGAACGAATTGCTGGTGCATTTAGGCCCAAAGTATCCTCTATCTGTTGGTAGGTCACTCGCCTGTTTTCGTCAAGCATTTTCCTCACAGTTTTCCTCCGTAACTGACGTTCGTGGCCTTCCCGGCCTCTCAGAATCCTCCAGAGTGAAATTTCCCCTTTGGAATTCTCTATACCACCTGAATATCGTTGTACGATGTGGACAATCATCATCTAGTGCAAGAGTCATTTCTTCTAAGCACTGGTCTATGGTTAAACCACGCACGAAATTATACCGCAAAACTGTCCTTATCTCATTTCGTGACCACGATGCCATCGCAAGCACTTTACACTCTCACTACTAATGAATAACTGAGCCCATCGACTTGGCGCGGTGGCTACTATGCACGTATGAACATGTCTCAACATGCAGCAACAAGCAGTTTCCTGTGATTCATTGTTGCGTCATATTGCAAAACTTTCCTAGTACCCTTTGTATTTTGAGGACAAATACATCTAGGTTTAAGGTTACCTTGACTTACACAAAACAACTTAAAGTACACGACAAAGAGAGATCAAGGAACAGAAAAATAACGACCAGCTATTCCCTGAGCTGAATGAATCCAGAAACATCTGAACCTGATAATCAGAGGAGCAGATCACGCCTTTCATCAGGAAAAGCTATAACAGCCAGTCTACAGAGTACATTCCTTCGTAATTAACAGTAATTCTAGATCATCTTGGGATAATGAAAAAAAAAAACTTAGAAGTAATTGTACAACCTGACTTTTGGTGTTAATTCATACTTTTAATCAGAACTAACGTGATGATATACTCCTTGATAACTTGTTTGCTATATCAGGGAGAGAGATCTTTGTAATACTTACATGTAAAAAACCTTTCGAGCAGATGTATTTTTACAAAGTAAAACAGGAATTAAATAAAAAAAAATAATAAATAAAAATTCTTCATTCTATTTTATTAAGTTGCTCTTAATGCAGGCACTGAAATCTTTCCTTAATTTCTGCTGCGAATAATGATGCCAGTTTACTACCTCAATTGCAAAAACACCAAAATAAACAATCTTCACCTCCATTTCTCAAGGATGAACATAAAAAACTGCGTGCAAAATGTCAAACAGTAAACGAACCTGTGAACTCGCTATTTTTCTCTCCTCAGGTATTCTGCTTTGCTACAGACAATTGCGAACAAACGAGTTTTTACGGTACATTTCATTGGCACTAGGTTCCTGAATGTGCAGAGGGAGGCGGAGGAGGTGTTAAAATGAGGCCGTCGTTTGGCACGTTAACTTCCGATTCATGTCGAGTTTGTTTTTTATGATCGCTTATGTGACAGCAGACGGTGTCGTTTCGCTTTAGGAAACAAACAAACAAAAAAAAAAAAAAAAAAACGGTAACTGGTTGAAGGTGTGAAGTGTATTTTACTCTGAAGCCGAAGCTGGCGCGAGTTGCAGACTTCGAGTAATCGTTTAAACGTGTTTTGAAAAATTTTACCTCATGAAATTATTTATTTCGGTTAAAGGGCAAGGGCGAAAGTTTAACTTAAAAAGAACGGCTGGAAAACATCGTGATTTTTTACTACTGCTGAGCTGCAAACCTGAAAAGATAAGTCTTTTTATATGGATTTATTTTTCTTATACTGAACCAACTTCAATTATCCAACGAATTTCTTGTTGTTGTGCAACTCTGGAACCACATTCCAAAATGACTTTTTTTTTTTTTTTTCCAATATTTAAATCAGGGAAGAGTTGCATGTTTGAACCAGCTAACTCAATCAGGTACTGCATTTGTATAACAGAATGATTCGTTTAATTTCACGTTTTTTACAAATTTTATCGTGTTAAAATTTGTTAAAAAGTAGGTTTCTTTATTTTAACGTGTTACTTGCACAATTTTAACAAATTATGCAAATAACACGGTAAAATAAACTTACACATTCTGCAGCTTTCTTTCACCATGTAATCTGTTGTGCAACACAAAGGTGCGCTTTAAAGCTTCAATCTTGTTTAATCGTGCTTACTTGTTTAATTACTGCTCATCATAACGCTGCTGAAGGAATAACGATGATTGTGGTTAAAATTAAGTAAAACTGATTCCAACCAAAATCGGCACATGGATCTTCATTTCAACACATAACTAATTGCTGTCTTCATTTAAAAACCACAATTAATTACTATTCTTTATTCCAGCCCCTATTGAGCTCAGCTTATTTATTATTATTGTTGGCAGGTGCCATTGTGAAAACATAGATGGGGGTTGGCGATCGAAGCAGAGTATATCATTTTTGCACACAGGCTTGTTACCACACTTCAGCTGCAATTAATTCAATTCAGACTCCAAATCATGGAGTCATGGAGTTCTGGTATCATTCTTTATTTCCCGCTTGTTAAAAAAAGAACAAATGTTTCACATGTGAAGAATAATACAGCAGGGCCAGTGGGGGCAGTAACTAAGATAAATTTAATAAGTTAAGATTAATACAAGAAGCTTTCAGGGTGATGAACCCCTTCTTCAGCAAGTAAAAGTACATATATATAGAAATGCAAACATAATATAAACGTTAGGAATATAAATACTAAATAGGCTGTTTCACAGTTAGATGAAGACAACTCCCAACTTCCCAAGAACTTATACTATGCACACTATGGGAAGTTGGGAGTTGTCTTCATCTAACTGTGAAACAGCCTATTTAGTATTTATATTCCTAACGTTTATATTATGTTTGCATTTCTATATATATATATATATATATATACACTTTTACTTGCTGAAGAAGGGGTTCATCACCCTGAAAGCTTCTTGTATTAATCTTAACTTATTAAATTTATCTTAGTTACTGCCTCCACTGGCCCTGCTGTATTATTCTTCACACGTGAAACATTTGTTTCTTTTTTTAACAAGCGGAAAATAAAGAATGATACAATATACAAGTTACTCTGTACATATATTTTCCCCATTAACCAGAAAAAGATGCACGAGTCTAAAATAAGAGCGAGGTAAGAGTGTAACAACTACCTCTAGGTCCATACCAGCAGATCCATAAACATAACTGCTACCAGTTCGCATTTCTGATATCGCTACCAAAGAAAGTGATAGCGTTTAACATGCGTCTGTTTTCCTTATCCTATTTTACAGGTATTTATTTCTTTGCCTTCATTTAAACCATTTTCTCTGATAGGTAGTTTTAAAAATTATTGGAAACTCCGATTATCACATGAAATCGGACCGCATAAAATTTTCCATCACTGATTTAAAATAATGTGTCACAAACCAGCATGGCAGCGGTTTCGATGACGATAATGTTTCATCAGAGGACGAGCGAGAAACAGTTAGTGCAGGGGCATCCAACCTTTTTTCAGGCTAGGGGACAAAACGGATAAACTGAAGATCGCGGGCCGCAAGACGAGTTCCTTACCACTAATTACACATTTATCGAAGCAGAATTTAAAATTTGTTGTTTACACTTGTATTTGCAGTGATTTTTTTCATTTAATAATTAAATAAAAATCTATCAATTATTAAATAATACTAATAACTTTCTTATTATCTGGTTATAAAAATATTGCTGAATTCTCAGGAAGATTACATAAAACTCGAATATTATTAAACACGATTATTGTGTGACATTTTAAGTTAATATTATAGAAAGAATCAGAGGGAAAATATCTGTTTCCTGTTGCTATGGGCTAATCACTAAATCTCAGAATCAAATGCAAAAGAATGAATGTTTGAATAAATAATATGGAATTAAGGTAATATGGAGTAATTCAGTTTCTCCTTCTCCAGAAGAAAATGTTATTTTCCTCCTCACCTATTTCGAAAAATCTATATACTGTTTTATAACATTTTAGTCTTTTAGAATATAAAGTTACCAGAGAGTCACCTTACAAATAGTAAATAGGAACACATAAATGAAATAAAATAAAGTAATAAAGGAAAATAAAAAGAAAGAAACTTTAAAATTTTAAATCAGCATCTCTCTTGGGTCACGCCATGGACTAATAACACAGGTTGTATAGAACAAAGCATATAAAAACGAGGTTGAAAATTAGCTAATATACCGAAACTATATTTTTGAACGTGCAAAAATTAATGCTCTACAACTTTTGTAAATTTTTCAGGGAGTACTAAACAGTAATCAAAAAATACTGCACGGTATATCAGGTAGCCTACAGCCTCCATTTTTCCGTTAACCCAGTACATTTTTATGAAAAAAAAAAAGAGTTGGTATATGAAACTATTATTCACAAAAGTTATTAAAGGATGATGTATTTCTGGATAAGTCCTCGTCTTCTACAGACAAATATTGAGCAGGCTGCAACATGCACAGTTAAGGCCTCCGTAGCCGAGAAGGTACAAAAGTACAAGCGCTTTGAGTGACATTGGTTCAAGCCCGTGACTACTAAATACAGCATAATATTCTTGTATTCAATCTTGTGAACTCCTCTGACCTTTTGTGGTCGTCCCAGAGTATGAACAGAAAATTTATTTATATAAGTGGCATAGTACAGAGGTCCTCCTTATTTATAAACAAACCAATAGATATAATTTTCATATTGAAGAATGTAAATATACAGAGGGACATACATAGTAGTGTTTAGGGTCAAGCGGCACCGGTGGTTCCCATAATTCCGCGATCTTTCTCTTGTGTTGAATATAGTACTCTGCAAAGGCCAGATAGGGTGAGTGATATGAGGTTTACGTAGTATAGTATAGGATTCTGTAGTTCATTGGGCCTCTTAGCCTAGGGCCATTTGTAACACCTCTAACCCCTAGTTACCGTATTAGGCACGGGGAGCTGGGAACGGGGTAGTAAGGATTAAGTTCTTTGGCTGGGCGAACCCTGGCTTCACCTGAGCTTACCAGAGGAGGCTCCTTCGCAAAAAAAAAAAAAAAAAAAAAAAAAGAGAAAAATTTTTATTTGAAAGGGAGCGCGGGGAAGACAGTCGGGGTTGTGGATAATAGGTGAAGGCGAAGAGGGTGACTGGTAGGAAGACATCCACCAAGAATTAGAAATTAGAGATAAATCAGCCCTCCAGAGGGGTGGGGGACTGTTAAGAGCAGTAGAAAGTGTTTAGGGTGGTAGAGTCCAGCGGGAAAAAAAAGCTGAAGGCGGGGAGGTAGAGGAGGACGAGCAATGCCCTGGATAATGCATCCACTGCCCATCCCCCACCCCCAAGTTTTTCTCCAGGTGGGCTCCACCACTCTAAACACTTTCTACTGCTCTTAACAGTTCCGCCAGTGGACGGCGGGTGGCCTCTGCGGGGAAGCTCCTCTGTCCCTTTAATTTCTAATTAATGGTAGAAGTCTTCCTATCATTCACCACCCTCTTCGCCTATTATCCACGACTACAACTGTCTCCCCCGCGCTCCCTTCCGAATATTTTTAATATATTTTTTTTGCGGGGGGACCCCCCCCTCTCTGGTAAGCCTAGGCGAAGCTAGGGTTCGCCCAGCCAGAGAGAACTTAATCCCAAATACTTACATGTTCCGGCTCCTCACGCCTGGCAAGGTAACCAGAGGTCGCTGGTGTTACATGACCCTCTGGATTAAGAGGCCATGAGCCACACAACTCTACAATACATAAACCACATATCACTCACACTGTCTGGCCTTGACAGGATACTGAATTCAACACAAGAGATCGTGTTATGAGAAACCACCGTTAATCGGTTCATTAACAGAGACAAGTCATTCGAATATCATTTTAATAGTTTAGTGCCTAAAATCGTTTTTATGAGAAGGGGAGATGAATGTATAAAGTAAATAGGCTAACTTACTCATATAAAATTTGGTAGAAAAGCCCTTTAACAATAGTTTAATTTACTGAACTTTTGAAAAGGATCGAAGCTATTGTTTCAATTTTATATCAAAGTTTCCGTGGGAAAGGGACTGGGAGGACTGCGGAATCGCAATTGGCGCCTAATTCTTTCTGGTATAAAAGAAACATACCCTAAAAATCCGTCCACTGGGAGTCTAGTTGTTAGATGCGGACGGATTGCCATGATGAAGATAATAAGCATTTCACGCATTGTGAATGCGCTTAAAACAATGACAGCTCTATGGAATTGAAGGTAGAGATATCGGCCGACTTACTTTGTTCTTGCCAAGTATATATCTATTTCCTGTCCCTTTTAAGCCTTTAAAATATAAAGACCGTGACAGCCTGGGGAAGCTTCCAGTTCTAGTTAACCAAGCAGAACGTGTCAAGTAAATGAAATGCATGCAGTACTCCAGATAACGTATTTTTTTAATCTTTTCCATTTAGTAACTAAGGGGCGGAAAAAGAGCAATGCTGTAAAGGGTTAAGGTCGATCGCCTTATCTTTAATTTTTTTTTTTAATTCTTTACGACATATTTTTAATTTACTGCGAATGTCAAGGAATAAAACATTTCATTTTAGTTTAATAGGGCTGAAATTTCATGTCAGAAATTTTTCATGAGATTTCACGATAAATTTATAACTTAATAACTTAATAATATAAACATATTCTTAACTCTGCCTTTTCAAAATCAACATTTTATAATCTTTTTATCTCTGATAATAGTTTTATAAATCATATAATCTAATAAATTTTAAAAAATTACGAGATAATAATTTTATATAAAGGACGTAATGTCCTTTATATAAAATTATATATTACTGGTAACGGTACATGAATTTCGGCCATCGGCTCTTCTGATGGCCGAAATTCATGTACCGTTACCGTCAGTTCTATGTGTTTGTTAAAGTCTCTAGTCGTAGCTGGTTACTCTATAGTTATTCCAAAAATCTGGTAATGATGTAACAACTATTATATTGTTTTTGCAATGTTTTAATTTATTCTTACAAATATCCTTTATATTTAATATTTCAACCACATTTAGAAGAAATATCCTACTCGTATTGAAATTGCTGTTGGTTCAAACTGCTATTAGTGGTTTTTATAAGAGAGGCACATTTTCTATTGTCCAAAAATTCTTTTGTGGTTAAATATGAATGGAAAAATGAAGGACAGAACTAAACAAAACTGTGCTCCAAGTATAGAGCTAAGACTGCTAGTGAAAATTCAGATAAGTTTGGATTAAGCAATATTTTAACAATAGTCAAAATGCGATTAAAATTTTTGGTGCAGCTGCGTATATATTATCCAAGATAAAATTTTGATAATTACGAAGGAAGACGCTTCTTTGTGTGAACTGACTAGAAAGAAACTTTTAATAATAACTAACTAAAATTAATATCAATGTAAAAACATAAGTTTCAGTTCTTATCTCATAACCTTCTTCAGTGGTGTGATACAAAACATTTAACTGTAAATAAAATATCGAGCGAGAAAACTCAACGCCGAAACGAAAAAAAAAAAATAATAAATAAATAACAGAAAAGAAATGTCATTAACTTCACAGCACCATTCACTGGCATAGACTATTTTTCCTTCAAAGGAGCAATGCGTTCCAGTAATTCAGGTGACCTTTTTGCCTAGCACAAGTCGGTTACATCAATTCTAATTCATCCCACAGGCATGCTACTGGACTGAAATCGGACTATGCGATGGCAAAGGAATTACGCCAATTGCCGTTGTCGGCAAAGCATGAGTCCACAAGTCGTTGTTTGTGACACTAGATGTTATCCTGCTGGACCGCTCCTATAAAAGTGTAAGACATAAAACATTATCCAGTACATACAGGTAGAACTAAGCACTCGTAGTTCCCTGTACTGCAATCAGTGGACCAAGGTTACATCAAGTGAGAATCCTCCACACCATAACACTGCCATGTGTAAACTTCAGTTTGTCCATCTGACTGGAAGACCATGTACAATGACTCATCATAGAAAGATCTGTGCATTGCATTTCGAAAAGAACTTATGTGCTACATAGGATGAAATGACGCTAGTGTTACCGTTGAAATTCACGGCATGAATCTCTCTGAGTTGTGGAAGCGTTTATACGATTACCTGTATAAACGCTTCCACAACTTTGAAAATGCTCCTTGCATTTTCAAAGCTAGTCTCTCAGGGTAGGTGGTGTGATGACGCTACCAATTTTCTAAGAATCGATCAATCTCTATCGATAGGGATTCTGGGCTTACCTGGTGAATTCTTCACTGCAAATCACCTTCTCTGTCATTCTCGCGGTGCGTCGCCAACTTCCAAGGTTAAGTTATGTGTATGTTAAGTGCCGAAGCAACTAAGACTATGAGGCATCATATTGCGTCTGTAATTGCGTGTATTCTTCGTTTGATTTGCTGATAAACCCAAGTTTCTAGAATCAAAAAACCATGGAACTCTTGTCTGAGACTCGCTTGCGGGGAAAAAAAAAGCCCATAAAAATCGAATCTCGTCATTGACAAGATTCAGACCGAGGCCTTTTCCACCCGGTATGAGAGAACGAGAGCACCTTCCACTTGGGGATATTTAATTGCTGCGTATCAGAATGCACTAACATTTGTCAAATATATGACGTCCAGCTATCACACCCGTCAAAAAGTCTATTAACTCTTTCTTTCCTACAACTCGTCCTGAGGAAGATTAGTGTGGAGTGTCTACCACGCTACGTGTCTACCACTCTTCAAACTTCTTTGTATATTTCTAAGTCGGATGCACTTTCCTCCAATCAGAGGGGTATCCGGTTACTTTTTTAACGGGGCATATATCTTTATCTTCATGCACAGGTTCAAGAATGACATAATTACATATACACCCCTGATTCACACAGTAACTTATTACAGTAGCGAAAAACTTTTCAAATGGGCAGACACGGTGTGTCCATAAGAAGTTCGTAACATCACGTAATAACGTCGTATGTACTCGTAAAAAAAGATAAAAATGATTTTAATGCGTCCTCCGTGAAGATAGTGATTTTTCCTGTTCATCTCTTGACTTTTCCAAGTCTGGGTCAAATCTTATTGACGACTGAAATATTTCTTAAGTCCATTCCTATAATATTTCCAAAGGCAGCATTGCTACTGTTGACGGTGATTTATCTTCACATCACCGCCAAATTTCTTTTACTGATCGTGACATATAACCTGATACTATTAAATATTTCTCTCCAAAGAATTATTAAAAATACCGACTTTAATGTAATAAAATAGTTTTTCCTTACGTTCTACCTATTCTAATTTCCAAGTTATTCATCCAAAACTTTTGATATGCACTGTTGGCTACATTTACTGACAGATAATACTGGTGTGAATATTCAGATAAAATCGTAGGATACCTAACAATCATACATTGGTAAATGAAGTACAGAAAATATTTTTTTTAATCTGCATGTCTGGGTCCCAAATGGGATATACTCTGGGGAAATAGTGTACTTATCGTAATTATTATACAACTAAATAAATAAAATTAAAAAATAATAAGAAAAATAACACTATAAACAAAATTCCATGTTTTTGGCTAAGTCACTGAATAAGTTGGAAGACTGCCGAAAGAGAAGGGTTTTTTTTTTTTTTTTTTTTATTAAAATTAAGTTTTGAGATCCGTTCAAGATAACTCATTTTTTTGTAAAACTGGTTCATTTGTTAGAAAATATCTGCATTTTGTAACTAATATCTTCTCCTATTTATGGTATTTAATCAAACTGAACCAGCGAAAGGAATTGCATTACATTTAGTGCAAGATATACGGAAAATGTCATATTCAGTTTACTTCGATGCAACCCATAAAACGAATGAAATCGTTGCTGTAGGAACACACACTTTTTCCTTCCTGTTAACACAATGGTACCATTCTTGCTTTCTTCAGTCCGTGCTTTCATATTAGGTGTCCCTGGCACACTGCCAAAGCAGTTCCTTTAAATGACCTCAGTACCGTATTAAAATACGCCAGGAAGCCAAAGAACTGCCGAGCAAGATAAGGACACTAGAACCTCAATATGCTAGCCTAAATTTGGCAGGAGAGGAGACAATGGCATTTATAGTTCTTATACATTGAAGGCTGGACAAAATAGCTACTGTTAATCAATCTCCCACGATCTGTATAGTAAAAGAGATTAAAGAGATTGAAAAATAATCATCGCATACACATATGTGTGCTATAAAAATAAGAAAATTCCTTTTTGTGTGAGAGCTGGGTTGAGAATAATACCTTCAGAGTTGGTATTTTCTGTATTTTGCCAAATTATAGCTCTTCAGTTCCTATTTAGTTGTGGAATATAGTTCCGTTTTAATTCTCTACATCCTTACCAAAAATAAATTATATATGAGCTCAACGGAATCATCTAACAGTGATTATCAAAAGTCGATAGCTCCAAAGGCTAAACCTGTTTTTTTGTCAGGATTTGTTTTGTTAACAGAATTTAGTTTAAAATAAATTCATTTAATTTAATTCATCACAATAAAATATTTAAGGTCAAAGGCCTCTTGCTACGAGATAGAATGACTAACATGTAGGTTAGTGCAAAAGCATCATTTTAACCTACATGTTAGTCATTCTACCTCGTAGCATGAGGCCTTTGTCCTTAAATATTTTATAGTATATATAACTGCACACCATCAGGCATCTCTCATATTGTGAAGTTATACTTCATAACTGGGTTGTCACTATTGCAACACCAGGGTACCTGCCCACCCACCGAAGAGAAGCCAACAAGCTTTGAAGCGGTGCCGTCTGGGGAATGGTATCCGCTGAGAATAAATAACAGTAGTCTTCTCCACTGGTGAAGTGTTATTTATTCGAGGTAGTACAATATCATGGCAACTCGTTGTGAATGCTTTCACAACGAGTGAATATAACCAAAGATATAACTAAAATGATGCCAATTTAATTAATTAATTTAACTACTTTGGTAGATGGCTACGTTAAAATGATGCTTTTGCACTAACATGTTTAATTCACCACGTAACTGAATCAGAACGCGTTTTTAAATAAGTATTTCTGATATTATATAATTTCCATTGCCATAATAGTTCGTCCTTCGGACTATTATGGTTATTAAGACGATCAGAACAGATATCTGACAACCATTAGGACAGCAGGCGTTCTCAACTAACTTAATGAAAATGAATATTAATATTCAGTAATTTACCAAATAAAAATTATGAAATCAGTATTCAGTAATCTATTAAATCAGTGAACCTCTGTGGTTTAAATTTTCAGTTTTCAGCCCAAATGTCAAATAATTATTGTACCTTAATAACACAGTGTAATATAGTATATAAAATTAAAAATAGTATAAAAATCATATTTTAAAATATATATTACAATAAAAGTAACTATTGCATATTTATGGTACTATGTCCAAATCAGAGGTGCTATCTAGATGGTTCGTTGCTTATGTTAATGCTTCGCAGAATCGTCATTAAGAAGGGTAGAAAAGATAGGCTTGCTAGTTCAAATGGTAATCTGGCATTCTTTTGAATAAAGATTTACCAAATAGACTATCCGCCGAACTTTTGCATGCTGTCAGGGTGCCTCATTTTTGGAAAATAATAGTTAATTTCAAAAGTTAGACGATAGCTACCATTAGAAGTACAAGTTAAAATTGCCAGTTTTTTTACCATATCCTTTTATATCATATTTTACTAGTTAAAATATAATATAAAAGAAATTCACACTCAACAGGTAGATGAAAAAGAATTGGATAAAAAAAGGATCTAGTTCCTAGCTGTATTAGGAGGCTGTCAATCATACAGCAGACATGTTCTTTAGCCAGACAGCAGAAAGAAACACCCAAAACCAGTTGCTAGAAACATAGCACGCAAACGGATGGCTGAAAGTAACGGGACCTTTGATTTTAAACCAGGTAGACCGCTATTGATAACTCCCAGCACATGTCGAAATTTGAAATAAGAGAGTGAGAAGAAATTGCAAAGATGCCTTTAATAAACTGACTTGATAGATATGTATATTATCTTGTGTAGGATGGCACCTGAACGTCAGTTCATCTCTGCCTTGGTACACTATGATGGATACAGAACTCTGTAAAAGGCCAGAAGAGTGTGTGTGTGTGTGTGTGTGTGTGTGTGTAGTGTTATGTTTGTGCAATGTGTGTGTTGTTATGTTGTTTAGGTGTTTCTGGTCTCTATGGACAGGCGATCACCTGGAAAGCAGATTCATAATGCACCGATTTAACATATAATCTTCGGTCTTCGTTAATATTATTTATTTTTATTTATTTATTTATTATTTTTTTTTTGTTCACTGGGCTCTGAACTAACTTTTTTAAAGTTATTTTTCTACAATTTATTTTTCTTCTCAACCGCTATACATTCGACCTGAGTTCTTTTGTTCTACAACTGCATCCACTGGGTATACGAGTTTGATACTTGTTTCTGGTGCTATATAGGGTACCATTATGTTATTATTCCAACAACTTACACTTTTAACTCCTTTTTTTGTTTTTTTTTTTTATTATTTCAATATTTTCTGTTTACTTCAGTTGAGATGAATGGATCAGCGGAGGGGTGGAGACACTTATAAATCAAGCCACAATGAGCCTATTGTGCAACAACCGATTGTCGGAATGCCATGTCTGTACTCTATACTGCCACGGAACGAAAATAATCCATAAATGCTCCTGCCGCTTCCGAAGGGAAACATTCATTAACTTCGGCGGCAACGGAATCGAACCCACGCCATTCCCACTTGTGTAAAAGAGCAGTGGCACTACCCAAAGAGTCACCACGAGAGTACTTCAACTGAAATACTGGTAACCTTCTAACATGACCAAACACAGACCATAAATCAGTGCTAATTTCCCTTTCTCATTTCGTATATAGACTAATAATAACACTATGTAAAAAAAAATTTAAACAGCTTTATTTACCTGAATTTCTTTATGAATCTGATATTAATATGCCAATTCCGAATATAACATTAGCTTTTTACATAGCATCAACTACTTTCCCAGAAATGAAAGAAAATTAAAGATGCAAAGATACTATATCAGATATATCCATACAGAATAGAGTATTAATCTCTCTCTCTCTCTCTCTCTCTCTCTCTCTCTCTCTCTCAAAATAAAAATGTTACTTTCAAAGAGGAGAAAACATTATCTTAATAATATATTTCTTTGTCTTTTTCTTCTTTCCAGGTTTTAATATAAGAACCTATTGAATCAACTGTACATTTGAGCAATAGGCAAAGCCTATTGGGAAAAGCTTTGTCAAAATGGGAAAGCTTTGTCGAAGACATATGTTGCTTTTGGGATTCTAAATAATCAATGCTGTTTTTCCTTTTTTTGTGAGAATTCTGTTTTCTACTCTGTCTCTTTCTCTCTCCGCAAATTGCCAATCCTTCTGTTTCTCTTCAAAAGAAGAATGTGCCTACAATATCCGACCAAAAATACACTCCAGTCACAATACCTTTGTAGTCCAAGTAGGATGTAGAAACTACATCCTACTTGGAAGAAGACAAAAATAGGTAACCAAGAATGCAAGAGACGTGAAAATCATTTTTTTTCCTGAACTCCAGACTGGTTTTTAATGGGTAAATGTCAAAAAAATATACAGAATGCTTTATTCTCATATCATATAAATTGTGCTTTTTCTATAAATATATATTTCTAATGATACAGGAGAGAACTTTTACTTCTTGAAATCAATAAATTTAGCAAGGAAAATAATTATTGCGATAGTTCTCTTTTGTCAACAAATCGACAGGTTAAAGAAACTTAATTTGTGTTTATATTATGCTCAGTTATTCTGAAATAACAAATTTTCCAAATTATAACTTTCAGAAAACAGCTTTAGGCTGTGAAGCTTCAATATATTACTTTATTTTTAAAGCCAACTTCTTTGCAAAATAGTTTTGAAAAATATGGCAATAAATCTATAAAACTTGATAGTATGGCTTCATCTTTCTAAAAAGTAGGAAATAAAATAATAGGCGGATCAAGACCATTAACTTAGTCTCCACACTGCGACTCTTTACTAATGCTATGGAAGAGAAGGCCTAAGTGTCCTTAAGCCCCTATTGTTTTTATCCCTATTACAACTTCATAACTGTGAGATATGTATTAAAAAAAACTTCTCATTTTTGTGTAAGAACATAAGAATAATAAGATAATAAAAATAATTCTAAAATATTCTCAATTATTAGGCATAAAATCAGGTACTCTCTTTACTATTGTGTGAAAAGTAACAGAAAAATCTTCAAAGCCTTGTAAAAACGCATATGGGACTATGAAGAATGGGTTATCTTTTTACCATGGTTTTGAAATGAAAGTATTGTATTATCAAATTAAATGTATGAAAATTTTTAAATTTTACAGTTTCGCAGCTCGTGGTTTTCATAAGGAGGATGTCACTTTTGCTTCTAGACAGTATTTTTAGAACCAAATATGTCCCAAAGGGACCTTTTTGATGCACATTCATGTGCAGCATTTAAGAATCCTACATAACCGTATTTTTAGAAATATACGAGTTTAAATGGATAATTTATAAAACTTACCAAACCACAATAATTGTGCATGTCATTAAAGAACAATGAACTGACGAAAAGCGTACAAATATCACATAGTGAAAAAAGAATTAGACAACGATTAACAGAGAGGTAAAGTGTAAAGTGTATTTAGGGTCATACGGCACCAGGGGTTTCCCCCATCTCCGCGTTGTTTACATTGTGATGGGTGTGCCAGTTTGCTGGAAATGCCAGAGATTTAAAAGTGTATGGACATTGTTCATATGTAGTGTCGTGTACCGTTGTTCATCTGGTCATTTAGCCGCTGGACCCCTACTGAGGCCCAAAGTTGCCCCACTTTCGCCCCGTGGAGGCAGACCAGGTACACCAGTATTATAATTAATTTACTCTGGCAGGTCCTGCACCTAATTTCCTGAGATTTCAGTGGCTAGGACCTAAAAAAAAAAAAAAAAAAAACATTTTGCACGTTGTATGTTGATCACATACATGTTTCCCGGTTTGAAGGGGTTGCATTTGAAAATTTAATGGCCGAGGAGAGGGCGAAATAATTTAAAGAAGCTAGAATTTTGGTGTGGGTCTTGCGCTGGCATACAGATAGAGAGGGGAGGAGACTGAAGGCTAGGGGGGGAATAGCTAGGAAAGACTGAGATCAATAGAGTAGACGACCCCAGCATGTGCCAGTGGGGCATGCCCATGCCCCACCAGAGAGAAAGATGTGGGATGGCAGGGGGGAGGCAACAAGAAGGCTGTCGCCTCCCCCTCTGCCAGGGAAGGGAGGAAAGTGTGCCCGGCAAGGGAGCCGGCACAGGTCGCCGTATGGCCTGGCGGCTGCATGTCTGCTTGAGTCAGGTCCTTGGTTGGGTCCTAGTTGTCCCATTCGTGTGTAGGTTCCTGTCTGTGGTTGTCACTTGGCAGCAGGACAGGTGCCTTAGTCAGGTCCGTGGTTGTGGGTATTTAGTCCGTGCACCTTATGTGGTTACTTATGTCTCTGATCTGTCTGGAGTCATGGTCATTAGTTATTGGATCCTCGTCCATTTGTTGGATCAGAGTTTGTCGAGTCCTGGTGTTTTTTTTTCTTGTGCAAAGTTTGCCAGTGCTTTGTAGCTGTGCTCCTCCAATAAGCGTTCCTCTTGATTCTCTGGTACATAATGTAATTCTGTAATTAGTCGGCATCGGAGGTCTTTATAAAGCTTGCAGTGGTACATTAAATGCTCCCACGTTTCCACTAAGCCACAATGGCAGAGGGCAGTGTTGCTCAGTGCAAAGGTCATTAGTTTGAATCTGATAGCGCCGTGGCCAGTTAGGAGGTACGTGGCCAGCAATCCTGGGGAGAGCCAGCTTGGGTATTTTGGGTATACGGCCGAGACAGTTGGGAGGAATTTTCGCGTTATTTGCCCTTTTGTTGAGTTTTGCCACCGTGTTTGCCAGGTTTGTTGGAGATGTACAGTTAGTCTTCTTTTCTCTATTTTCGGTTCGCTGGCTACGTTTAATGTGAAATTTAGGCAGGTATCCGGTATGCCTCTGGAAAGGCTGTAGGGGAGTCCACTGCGTATCACTTCCAGGTCCAAGGGGAGGGCACCCGTGAGCACCTGAAGCGCGTGTGTACTCACTGTGTTGCAAGCTCGTGAGATAGTCAGCAAGATGTACCTCTGTATGGTTTCTAGTTTTCTTTTATTAGTTGCAGTGGTTGCTTTCTTGTACCAGACACCCGAGGCATAGAGGATGACTGGCAGGAACACAGTTTTGTGAAAAAGAGCAAGGGTTTTCTTCTTTATGCCCCAGTCCTTGCGGGTGATTCTTGCAAATAGTGACGAGTAATTTCTGATTTTATTTCTGAGATAGTTAAGGTGGGGAGTGAAGGATAGGTTTCTATCAAGGACAACCCCAAGAAATTTCATTTCTGTGGTCAGCTTGACGGTGGTTCCTTGTACTTTTATTTGGGGGGGGTCTCCTAGTGTCCAGGGTCCCCCGAAGTAGGATGGAGCTTGTCTTAGTGGATGATATCTTCAGGTTATTTTCGTCAGCCCATTGTTGTAGAATGGCGAGCGCCCGGTTTGCTGTTTTCCAGCTGTGCCCTGGAGTTTTCTGCCAGTGTCAGGACAAGGTCATCCGCATACGCCTGGGAGGTTGCATTTCCGAGGTTGAGGTTGAGGAATCCGTCCAGGACCACGTTCCAGAACAGTGGGCCCAGGACGGAGCCCTGTGGGCATCCTCTGTAGATGCGTCTGGTTATTGTACAGTAAGGAGCAGTGACTTTTACTGACCTGTCGCATAGGTAACTGCTGATGCAATTGTATAGATTACTTGGGAGTTTGGCCTCACGGAGCCTGCTGAGGACGCTTGGCCACCAGAGGGTGTCAAACTAGAGAGGTGTGATCATTCCTACTGATATACAACCCTTGCACCGAGCTTTCATGCTACCTCAAGAGTTGCCAGTAGGTCAGTATGCAATAAACGCCATCCATTCTCTCTAAGGGCAGATTTTAGTTCAGCTACGATTCTCTGAAGTGGGGAGGGAGTACTTGCAATTCACTTCCCAAAAGTATTTCAGGCGAGTTCTATAGAAATAACGTATGGATCTCTTCGCTTTCCAAAAATTTATCAACCGATTGAACTCTGGGCTCGTCACAGACATCTGGAGTTTAAAACGCTGATGGAACTGACATTCAGGTCTCACTTGTGAATTAAGTAGGCCGAATTTTGGAAAAGTCGGGTATCTGTGACAACTAAATCCTCTGCCTACACTTTCACGATGGTAGAACTGTTAGCTACCCTGAGTATAGCCACAATATGTATAAACAACAACCCAATTCCCATTTCAAATTCAAGTGTGACAATAACCATTTAGTTCCCAGCACTCTGCTATTTGGGATAATTTTACTGTGTTGCCTAAAAGAGCAGATATATAAATATTAATGAAAAAAAATAATTAGCTCAGTTATCAGTTTGGGGTCATCAATAATTTTACTAGAGCTTCCTTGTTGCGTTCACTAGAAACGTAAGAAGGAAGGGACAGAACATCGTGGGGAAGGAACGCAAATCGAAGGTTTCCTAGTACAGATTCCCTTTGTTAAACGCTTATAGACAATGCATACCTCGATTTGTGGATAATTGGAGTTCCAATGCATGCTTAAAATTTTTTCACTTCAATTTACTGTTAAAATCAGATATTGATCGCCTTTCGGTGCTACCCGTAAAAGGCTTTCATTTTTACTGAGGATACCTTATCTCCTGGAACCATTTTCATTGCCTTGAGATGACATTTTCGGATGTATTGAAGAATCCGAAAACCTCCGCATATGGTTGTCCCATTTCTTCCGTTTAACACGCCGCAGAATATTTGTAGAAAATTTTATCCAATATTAAAATACACTGCTCGACAAAATTAATAGAACACGCAGAAAACGTGGTGTAACTCGTGCAGCTTGCAATAAAGCGGGACAAAATTTGATATGGTGGTGTACCATAGAATAACGATGAAATGAGGAGACAGCGAGAAGCTTTCGACAGGTATAAGGGACATTTATAGGGGTTGTATAAGAATTACCTTTTTGGTAATTCTTATACATTACAGAAGTCGATATAAGATGCTTGAAAATATGGTCACATGACATCGGTACAGCGTATAGCTTCCCCCAACGGCTAAACAGGTCTGACAGCGGTGAACCATGCTCAATATAAGAGTGTCTGTAAGATTATGTGACAACAAAACCCATTCTTTCACCGGCGCAGACCTTAGCTCACCAAGTGACCGAGAAATTGGCTGTCGGCGTGCAATGAGACAAGGGCGACCACAAGGGCGTCCCAAACATGTTCGATCGGATTTAAGTGTGACGATTGCGCTGGCTTAGGAAGTCGTTGGAAATCTTCAGTTTCAGGGTATTCCACTTGAGTTCTATGTGCAGTGACGTTGTCATGAATGAAAAGAAAACTTGGGCCAACCGCACCCCCTAAAAAGTCGCACATAGGGTTCAAGGACCTGTTCTCAGTACCCCTATCAAAAACTTGGAGGGGTGCGGCCATTGATCATTATTCCGTCCCACACGAGAACACCACCTCCACCATAAGCGTCCCTTTCTCTAATGTTAGAGGGATGGTACCGCATTCTTCGCTGTCTTCAGACGAAATAACGTCTAGAATCTGTTTGTAGGCTAAAACAGGACTAATCAGAAAACAGAACCGTACCCTAATTGTCAAGGCTGCAAGTCACACGTTCATGGCACCAGTTTCTATGAGCTCAGCGGTGGTTTGGGGTTAATAGGATTTAAGGAATTCATGTTTTTTGAGGCGATCTCCAGGGTTTCCTCTATGTACCACAGTAGCGTCTGAAAAGCAAACATGCCAAAGCCGGCAAGTGTGAATAAGTGTTGGTGTATAAAAACTTTGTGTGTGTTATGTTGAATGCCGGCCTGGCAACTTCGCAGCCTGGGGGCAATGAACACCTGACCGCTGTCCCCTGACTCCCATCTCATGCCACGTGGAGGCGTGCACAAAAATAAGAGCAATCAGTGGAAGTACTGAATTTTTTAGAATTTCCTAATATACCCTATATAGAGAAGCACATCTATTATAAAAAGAGCTATTTATTTTAACGATAAAAATTGGAAATTTATCACGCCCTGTGGTGGCCATGTTGGATAGCAACTTTATGGCATTTTCAAGCTTCTCCTTCGTAACTGTAATCTCACACCTGTCGGGTGTCTTTGGGAGTGCCATCTTGGAATGCCCATTTTCTTTATGGCGTCTAGCAGCTGCAAGATTCTTGTTTTTTGGTTTTCGTTTGAATATTGCTGATTTCGCATAAGAGATATGCTGAATGTGGCACCAACCCAGCCCTTAACGACCTACTCCACCACACTATACTGCTGAGTTACAAAGCGAACTGCAAAAAGCTTAACATGATTCGTTTTGCCCTTTGATCCACTTACTCCTTCTTACCAATACTTGTTATTAAACGTATCAAGGTAGGGCACATCAGATAAGCAATCTAAATCAGAAATTTTAATGTACAAAAATTTTTGTGTGCTAATCGAAGTTTTATTAACATGTACCTCTGTTAAACGAATCTATAAAAAATATTCCGGGAAAAATATAAGCGGAGAAAAAAAAAATCCGGAAAAAATAAGTCTTTTTTTAACAAAAAAAAGTATATATAAGAGTGCATACACTCAAAACAGAAATCAACGTTTACTCGAATACTCAACAAGAGCACAAAGGGGTGGAGGGTATATATCCATTATTTCCGAAAGACTGTCGATCCGAAAAGAAAAATCAACAATATGTTCAAAATTTTTAAGTTTAACGAATCATTGACGTTTCCGATTTTTAATTAAATAAGCTCATAAGGGATATATCCTGATACCCGAAAGGTTACTAAGACTGATTTGCAAAAATAGGCAATTTTATTTCCTATATTTGCAAAATAAGCGGTGGAGGAAAACGTTTAGCAATAGCAAAAGTATGAGTGACTGAGAATTTTTTTTTTTGTCAGATTAATAAAAAGTGTATTATAAGTGGTGAAAATGCTCTCATTTTGACGGATATTTCCAAACTGACGAAGTCTATCTATTCAATACGATTAGTAAAAACACCAAAAAGCTCAAATAAAAAATAATTTTTTTTTCTTCAAATAAGACTTGTGTTGCTGCATCTAGTGAGAATTCCGTTTTACCAAATATAAAGCCCTGCGCATAAAAAGTCGTTTGAATAAATTTGCGTTTTTTTTAACAATTAAAATTAAAAAAAGTAAACATTTCATTCATCATCATCTGTCATCGTTCCGCTATTCCACGGATCGACGTATGAAGCCCCGCCACCATGCCCCGTCCGTGTATTTCTCTCCGTCGTTGATTTCACTCCAGTTTTCTCCTCTCTTAATGACATCGGTCTTTATCATGTCTTGCCATCTCATTCTTGGTCTCCCCCTTTGGTCTTTTGTCCCTTAATCGTTCATCCTCTTTACATGTCCGAACCATTTCAAACAGGACCTTTCAATCCTGTCCTGGAGTTTTTCAACCTGAATTCTCTCCCTAATCACATCATTTCTGATTTTGTCACGTTTTGTCTTTCCGGCTATGCTCCTCACAAATCTCATTTCTGCTCCCTGAATTCTGTTTCATCCTTTTTCCTCATAGTCTAAGTTTCAGATGCATACGTCAGGGCGCCTCCGTAGCCAGGTGGGCAGGAGCAGCAGTGCGTAACACACGCTTCTTGATTAGACCGGGATTCGAGCCCGTGAATACTAAATACGGAGGATGTGGAAAGGTCAGAGAATGACCACCGCATATTCCCGGAGCAATATGGCCTTAGTTGCTAATGCTCCTAACAACAAAATAACAACAACAAACGCCAGAAATGGTACGTAATAGGCCTGATATATAGCCTTCTTACACTTCAGTGGTATGTTCCTGTTCCAGATCAGATCTCTTGTCTGCCTATAGAAATTCCCGCTCGTTTGTATCCTTCTATCGTACTATTCTGATTCCACGCTATTCACCACTGTCTTAGGTACAACCTTCCTGAACTCTTCTCTGAACATCGCCCCTTTTTCCTCTTCTTTCAACTTCCACACCCTTAGTTTTCTCTCTCTTGTTATTTTGATCCTCTTCAATTTAGGGAATCTTAGAACACCAACAACTAACCTATGATCACTATCTAAGGAGACACTAGGAATGACCTTGACGTCCACTAGTCTTCTGTGTCGCTCTTTATCCACGAGTATATAGTCAAGGAGGGATTCCTGTTGCCCGTCCCAACCGTATCTTGTCACTTTGTAACTCTTTCTCTTCTTGAACCAGGTGTTTCCTATGACCAAGCCGTTCCGTAAACAGAAATACAACAGTCTGTCACCATCTTCATTCCTAGGTCCCCAACCATGCGGACCCATAACGTATTCTAGTCCTTGTCTCTCCACTCCGACTTTTGAGTTCAGGTCATCCATGATAACTATATCTCCACCTGTGGTGTTCTCTTCGAGCTGGTCCTCAAACTCCAGTTTCTCCATTTCTTCGCAACCGGTTTGCGGTGCGTAACATTGTACTATCTTGAATGTTTCGCTGTCATTCATTTGCAGTTTAATTGACATGAGTATGTCGCTGATATTATTCACCTCCGGTAGCCTTTCCTTAATCTTGTGGTCTATAATGACGCTACACCCTTCCTCGCTACATCACCCCCAGACCAATATAGGTAACTCTCCTCACCCATTTCCTTTCCATTTTGATTCACTCAATCCAAGTACTGTATGTTTATTTTTCTGTCCTTTACGATGTCCACACACTCCTCATTTTTTCCCTGACAATGTCATAATATTGAGTGTGGTTAGTTTAATATATGTGGTCATCAGCTGATCTTGTTGGTTGCAGATACCACCACGTCCGGGTAATTAGCTTTGAGGCTTCTTTTACTATTGAAGGCAATAAATTGAAACTGCCGATCTGCCAAACCTGTCGCAGAAACACATTTCATTATGTAGCTTAAATGTTTATATAAAAATAGCCTAATGTAAATAAGAAAGTGGACAACAATATTTTTTATTAAAACTGAATTTACGTTACAGACAGAATGACAATCGCTATTCCAGCATTGAGAGATCGAACCCGTTCGCCTGTCACAATCCAGTTCACAGCCCATTACGTTGGTCAATAACAAAAAAATAAATAAATAAATAATAATAATAAATAAATAAATAAAATAATAATAATGTTCGTCTCTCCAGGAGCGAAAATTGCGGACTCTAAAAGAAATTGATCCTCTGATTCAAAAAAATATTAAAATAATGTTGCTATCATCTAAAATGAAAGATATACTAAACTTTCATTAACTTAATGAACGAACAATTTCAAATACCATACAATAATAGATATGCTTTCTTAAAAACGAGTCTTGTTGATTTTAAATAATTTAATGAAACATATAATGTACTACATACATTTTATTTCCTTAAATTTCTATTTAAGGAAACAGAATTTAATAATTTTAAAATAGCATTTAATAAAATAGATATATAATTTTCCTTAGAAATGTTTGCCACTCGGAGAATTTTACTTATAGTCCATTTTGCATTCCTTCTTAATAAACCTAAGCTCATCACTTATATCTCCCAAATTTTGAGAAAAAAATCTGAGATAAGAATGAAGAACAAGAATTTTTAAAGACATTCGACAGCCCATATCTTTATAACATTGCAATGACGTTGACATTAGCGATTCATAAATAATTATCTTCTTTCCTTCTACGAAATCTATGCATAACTGCTTGAAACACTAGCCAAGCTTCTATTTTCAGTATTTTGCAGCTTTGTTTCAAATACATCATCTTTAAGGAGTTTATTTAATTGGGGCCCAATGAAAATTCTTTCCTTCAGTTTTGCATTTGTTAAATAGGAAAACACTTCCCTTGATAGCAGAATCCACTTCTTTCTTTATCCAGAGTCTTAACAAAATTCTTCATTACTCCAAGCTTTATGTTGTAAAGGTGGAAATAAAATTGTTTTGGTTCCAGTGGAACATATTTTATATTGCTTCTCCCTGGAATCCAATTATCTTAACAGCATCACAGACATTTCAAGCAGAGTCATGGTAATTTTTTTGCACTCAGGATCTTGGACATATTTCATATGTTTATTCAAGCCAACATCATGAAGTAGAGGAATTAACATTTTTCGCATAACATTGTCCAGTCCGTTCAGAAGACCACTAATACCTTTACAGAAACTAATAGCATCTCTTCTATAATGAAATATTGTTAAAACACGTGTAGATAAGTTTAAATCACGAACTGAATCATTCAACTCTTTTTGTTTAATTAAGTGTGACGAGTATTATAATTTTCTGTTTGAGAGTCCGAATCTGTTGAAATGGACAGTCCAGCAAAGTCTGCAACATCCTCGCTATATTCATAACAGCTCTCTTTATCCCACGATTTTGGGAGATCTGATCTTCATTAGTGGAATAAGCCTTACTGGAGATGATAAGTTAGGGCATTTGATGATGTACTTAATTTCTTCTGGGCAGCCCTGATATTTTTGTCATGCAGAAATAGCAATCGTCAATGTGGTTTCATGGTTCTTGCCACACTGCAGTAACAGGCATACTTTTAATTTTCCCACTTAGCCACATGCTCAGATTTGTTGTGCAGGTAATACAGTACACATTTGGAGCTCACGTTTTGTCTTAACCACCAATGTTGCAACCAAAGTACAAACTGTATGCACGTTCATTAATGCTATAGGGTTTCAACCTCTGAGTTTTTGGCGAAACCCGTTCACACATGTAGCATAAATCGTCAAGGTGATTCAGACATTTCCTTTGCTTCTGCTTAAACATTTTAAACAATACAATGCTAAACAAAACGCATACGTAAAAAATGCAACAGATATGCAGATAAACTGTACACGTACTCACACTACAACCGTATTTCTGTTACTGAAACAGGCAGGCAGACAGACAAGGCTGAGCATGTTAACCTTCCCAATATTACTGCAAATCAGTGGCGCATCCAGGTATCATCGTAAGGGGGAGCATGGCAACCACGCTTTTGAGTTTTGTTTTTAGAACGCCTCCTGCGTTCTGTTTCTTTAATTTCACATTTTTGGTTACGGGCGCCATATGCCCTCTCTGCCCAACCCTGTTGCAATCTATGAGTACATGTAAACATTATTTTCAGGTAATACAACATATCAGTGTCACATCCACTTCCCCGAATTGTATTAAGATATACAGTACATGTTATGATAAACACAAAAGCCTGTATATGCAGAAATTGTGGCGTGATGCGAAATTTTAAGAATTTGTGCGGCGCATGCATAGCGGAAGTTAAGTGAAACTTCTTTAGGTGAACATTTATCACTTAACCGATGATCTTTATCGACCGTATGAATGCCGCAAGCGACGAATCTGCACGAATGGGAGCCTTGGAGATATGAGACGTTCCGTTACCAAATCTAGTTTCGGCAAGTGCTGTGGCATCGGATGATATTTAAAACTGTTTGACTTCGATAGAGCCGAAATCATTTTATTCTTGAGAGAGTCCCGACAGCTGTTATAGGCCGACATTTGACTTACATCCTCATTTGGAAATGCTGTTTGAAGAAGAGTATGATCTCGATCTGCTACAGTCTTTACCTTGTTTTTGAATCAAAGCCGATCTTGTTCTAGAACCAAAGCCGAAAATCATTATCCAGGAATGTACGTTTAAACTGTGCGTGGATGCTTCAGTGTTTCTTAAAATCCTGTTGCTGCTCCTGCTGTGTATTACGCCCGCTACGTGTTGAACGATTTGATGGAGTTTTTTTTTTTTTTTTTTGATTTGGTAGTTGTTGGCGCATCGGCTTCTGTGGCCATATTGCACCTCCCAAGGTTTTTGCAGTACTTTGATCCAAGCCCGAGGCGGGAATCGAACCCGCGACCTTTGGGCTGCCGGGCCGGTACTTTACCGACTCGGCTAGCCCGGTCGGCTATTTGATGGAGTACTTCTGGCTTTTCAGTTCTGGTTTCTTCGCTTTTCGTTTACTACTGTACTTCGAGGACTCTTCATCGTTTTCATTTGCAGTATCAACTTCCATGACTCCTTCTTCCAAATTGACTTCTAACATTTCTGGGCAGATGTAAGGCTCTGAAGATATGGATGGAGCTTCTCCGGCTTCTTTGTTCAACTCCATCGTACGCTGTAATTTCTTCCTCTGTCGAAATAGCGTAGATCTCTCCTTTGTACTCAATGGAGGTGGTTTCGGTGGTCGCATTGCACGTACATATGTTCTATACGCCTTACAACGCTCACTATTAGTCTTCGGAATGTTGAATTATAAATTATTTTCCGTCAATTTTTTATTAAATACGGTGGAGAATGACGAAAGAATTAGCATAATGGAATCAGTAGGGGTACTGTCGTGCAGTAGGGGTCATGCTTCGCTCGTGCCTGGTACAGAGTGGTACAATGGTGTGTGCTTGGGGGAATAATGATTTTGTGTTGCATTTTCTTGGTGATTTTTGTCAATCCACGGACACATTGCACGTATACGTGCTCTATGCGCCTTACAACGCTCACTACAGTGGAACCCCGCTTTACGATTGGTTCACTGTACGATCATATCACTTTAGGATGGACACTCCACAACAAAATACCGTTCACTGTACGATATGTAGTAAGCACCGGTCATTGTGATCATTAATTTTAATTCTATTAACGCGATTCTAATAAGCGAAAATAGGAGAAATATTATTCATAGGCTATAAAAGTAGAGATATAAAGCACAGATTTACAGTTTATTACCTTACCAATTAAAATTAAATGATACGTGACAATCGGAAGAATATTTTCCACGACTTATTGGATCAGGTAAACAAAAGAAAGGAAGGCGAAAAGTCTATTACACCGGGTATTCCCAGGCGGTTACCCTCTCAATTACTAACCAGACTTAACGTTGCTTAACTTCGGTGATCGCACGAGAACCGGGGTATTTAGCATAATACGATAGCTGGCTGTTCAGCGTGCTTGTAATGCGTTGACTTATGGTAACGGTCGCATTTTCGTTGCGTTTTTTGTCAATCCACGAACACAAGTTACTCCCATCTGAAAACTGCATGGAGTGCTCCTAAAGAAGTTTCACTTCAAAAATTTATTGAAAATAGCTGATATATTACTGAAAGTAAAAATCGTGTTGGCCAGTATTGTTAGCTGTTGCGCGAGTAAGTGGCTGCAATCAAAACAGTCACAATTTAGCTGGAAACTATTTTGACTTCAGCTGTCCAGAGAATAAACTGAAATTTATTTGGTTATAAGCAATACACTTATAAGTCACGAAGTAATGCTTTCAACACGACAGTTGATTTTATAATCTCAGGGTATGAAGTATCTTCAAGATAGTGTCATAATAACATACAATTTAAACTGAGAAAACTTGAATATCGTGTTATATTTTTTGATAATGCAGATTTGTTATTGCTGTTACAAAATGTTTTTTTTTTTTTTTTTTTTTTTTTTGAAATAATAACATAGCTTTTTTGGAACTAAAGAGTTCTCAAACAATCAGTTCATTTTCAATTCTAAATCTATTAGATTTGCTGTTTTAATTTCTTAGATTTATTTAGATTCATTTATTTGGAGTTACATGATGCTTTACCGAAAATCCAAATTCATTATGCTTGGGTTTTTCAACATAACTTATTTCGTTCACTCGACTTTTCATTCTTATGATGGTCAATTTTTTCTAGCCTATTTTCCCAAGGTTTTAGGTCGCTGTACTTAGTAACTCCCAGCTGGTTGGCGCGCACACAGATTTTCATAATGGCGCCATCCTATTACTAACAGCTACTTCCTATTTGGCAAAGGTCACTACACGTTCGGTGTTCCAGTTAAACTTCTTGGACTGCAGTCGGAAATGCCATATGTGTGTACGAGTTTAAGTTCACACATGCTCCATGCCGCAAATAAAACATGGAGCATAAGGCATCCATAAGGACATTCTGCTCGGATTATTTGAAACGCTTGAAACTAGGTAACTCGCACGGTAGCAATTCGGTCATCTTATATTGAAAGCATACACAAGGAATGAAGTTCTGAGTTTTGCATATGCAAAATATTTAATAAAACATTATAAAAATGTTTTTATAACATTAATTTAGTCCGAAATATAATGCGACTAAAATAATTATTTTAATCCCATTATATAAAAAAAATAATGAAAAATAATTACTTTAGTCCCATTTCACTTCAGTTTACTCTGACCACAAGAAGCAATAAATTTAAGCCAGTTGGTTTAAAGTAAGCAATTATATATGTTCATATAAGCAATTACAAAATTATAATAACTATCTGGAGAAAACCATAAATTAAATTTAGTCAGGATATTTTAAGGGCTGCGAATATTTCGAGAGTACGTATAATAAGATGTATTAAATTGGTCTACTTCAACTTTTTTGTTGTTGTTCGGGAAATTTAGGCAAACATTATCTGTGCACTAAAATGGGTTTTCAATATTTTTAAGTCTTTCAGGCTGTCGGCACAAATCTGCAGGTTCAAAGATTAAAACTTCATTATTCTTTCTTCGGCTTGTCTAGGAACGAGGTTCTCAACGTGTGGGGAGCGGTCGCCTAGGGGCGCACTTGTTTTATTTTATGGGGGGACAGTAGTTTTTTGACACACTTTTTTAACAAAATATTGTAAAATATTATCTCATAATCCAAGTATGATGCGTATTTTATTTAATCTTTGAGATTAAATGTATTGAAGTACACACATTAATTTATTACAGTATGTATACTCTAGCTTAATTTTATGTCAAATCTATTTATTTGCACTTGTTTTGGAAGGGAGGCATGAAATGTATGACATATTTAAGGGACGGGGAACAAGGCATAAAAGTTTGGGAACCTCTGGTGTTTAGGGATATATTTGTCGTATAACTCCTCTGAAAGGGAATGACATCTGAATATTTTCTTGGTATAACGTCTACAAGTGTTCATTACTTTATGACAAAAAAACAATTTTATAATTAATGATTTTCTAGCTGTAGATATGATTAAATACATTTATTATGCATCAATCGTTTCGTTTGGAATATGTATGCTACGAAATTAAAAATCGCAGGATATGTATGTTAACTATTTCGATTTTAACTTTTAATTGATTTGTCGATGTCGCAGCACTCTTATCCCAAAAAACGAAACACTCGATTGATGCATAACAAATTATGCGGACCTGCGATGGTTTTTTTTTTGTCTTTACTATTTTATCAGTTATACGATAATTCTTGCATACTGATTCCGAAAATGGTATATAACTTTCGCCATCATGTACAGATTTTGCTTATTCAGAAACGGCATTGACGGCTAGAAACGAAAAGTTTCTGATCATCTGGAACTCACGAAAAACACACTGCCATGTACATACAGGCTGCGCGAATGTCTAATTCATGCATGATAATTGTTTTTGTGTGCATGTCGACATATTTTTTTATTTAAAATTTTCTTCATTCATGAATGAAGAAAATTTCTGATGAGCTTCACACAGTTTACAGCTGAGAAAATGAACTAAACATAAGAAAAAAATCGTTACTTTTTGGAATTTCAGTTATGTGGAATGAGCCTAAAAATCACAAAGATGACTGATATTTTATAATATGAACGGCTCAACAGTAAAAAATAAAAAGGGAATTACCTACAGTCGGCTATAAAACCTATGCCCATGGACCTGATCTATCCATTCCTCGCACTAGCCGTAAGCAGTGTGATTATGAACATTGTCTTTCCACAACATATAGAAAAAGCCTAGGTTCGAATCCCTTAACGAAGTGGAACTTTCATCGCTTTTTACGCAACGTGGCCGAGTTGGTCAGTAACGAGCGAGAGTTGCATGGCTTTATCTCCCGACAAACAGAGAAGCCGACCGAAGGAACACGCAGTTACAGATGTAAATACTGACTCCTCATAGCCTTAGTTGCTTAACACACAACAACAACATCTAGCAACCTACCCTGTTCCATGGCCGCCTCTGTAGCCAGGTGGGCAGGAGCAGCAGTGCGTAGCACACGATTCTTGATTAGACCGGGGTTCGAGCCCGTCACCACCAAATACGGAGGATGCGGAAAGGTCAGGGAATGACCACCGCATATCCCCGGGGCAATATGGCCTCAGTTGCTAATGCTCCTAAAAACCAAATAACAAACAAACAGCCCTGTTCCATCTATGAATCTTGATACAGTTTAATCACCTTCTGAATCTAATGACAATAGAAACGATTATATTGATTTAACTTGAAACGTCTAGCGAACCCTAAGCTAAGAACTTATTTTAAATTAAAAATTTAAACACATAAGGGTCTTCTGAATTCTTAAGAAAGAATTCAGAAGACTCCTGTTAAGAAGTCTTTTGAATAGAAGGAGATATACTCTCTTAAAACTCAGAGTGGATCTTCTTTCGAGTGATCAATCATTTTACTCGGTAATTTATTAAACTCATAACTTATTTAGTTTTTCTGTTAGAATTCATATACCTACAAAGACAATTTGCATTTCTACGCTCTTCGCAAGTAAACAGATGTTATAATAAACGTCCCTCATATTGTTCAGCAATGCCATGAGCACTGCTGTTCCTTTTCGTGCATGCACATCGCTTCTCTGTTCGGCACATACTAGAAGAAAAGCTCTTTGGCAAAGACATCTGGAATGTCTACTGCAAAAATTAGGTCAAGTAGCCTACTAGAGATCAGCTCAGTCAAGCCTACTCTTTCTTTGCCTTCCTTAACGGGAGTCTTCTGAAGACAGAGCCTGAAGATGTAAAGCTATCTATTCAACTGTGCACTAGGCAGAATAAATAAAAATGAAGTCTACCTTCTGAAGAGAACAATAATTTGTATGACAAATGAATTGGACTTTATTGGTCCATAAATATTATATGTACTGTATATCAATTTTTATTTGTTAATTTTAATTTTTTTTTACATTTTCAACAAGGAAAGTTTTGTGTTGCACGAGAACGAAGGCTGATGTTTTCCGCAAGTTTCGTTTGATTGACTAAACGATACATATTACTTGGAAAATAAGGCAGAAATTGTACACTTAGGACAAATAGAAATGGCCACGATATAAATAACAGAAGATAACAAAAAATAGGAGTTAGACTTTCTTAAATTTTAAAATAAATACTCTGTGATCAGCGATTACAATCACTGAACGTACTTCCTGCATTAATTATGCCAACATTGTAATAAATAATTCTATAATAATGTAAGCTAATAATGAATTATTAAATGATTACCTAGATTTATATGACCACTTGATTAGAGACTGAGATACCTTTATGCCTTAAATTACGTAATAACCGGGGTTTAAATGTAATAAGTATTTTAAATTGATCAGATGAATATGTCATTATTTATTATTCTTTTCGTAATCGTGACACAGTATCAGGTCAAGTTTTTTAGTATTGAAGCAACGTCTGGCATCAGTTTCGTAGCGACAATGCCGTAGATGAACGGACTGGACCACGAATTTAGTTATACAGAGTTTCTATAGTAAGGAGAAAGAATAGACAACTCTAAGTCATTCACTAGGTCTGCCTATTATATACTCATATGGCAATTGAAGAGGAGCTTAATAAGTGAACAATACGCGAGCCGCGTATTGTTTTTCTCCTTAGTATAGTGAAAACAGGACTCGAAGAGTGCCTTTGCGCAGATTATAATAGTGAACATGGATTCAAGAAATGAATTGCTTTCTTCTTATTTGAGAATACTTTAACTGGCGTTATTGATACAATAACGCCATTTGACCCCTTTTGGATATCAGTATTTTTTTACTAATCAACAGAACAAAAGAGAGGTCTTTTCAATAAATAAGTAAACCTTTTTAAAAATGTGTTCTCTTGAAAGTAACTATAAAAGGAAAGTAGTTGTGTTATTAGGTCGCTTTACCATAATATTCCCTCGTTTAACGCCTTGCTGCTTATATGAGTATATTTATATACGTAATACAATATGTGAGGTAGTTCATATGAAAGCAGAAAAAATCAAATAAACAATTCCTCATTCAAGCCTATAGTAAAAGAAATCATTTTTTTTCAACATAGTCTCTTTCTCTCGTAATACATCTGAAAACTAATGCCTAGATACCAGCAGAAAAGGCTTTCTTTGATTTTCTTGCACGACAATTGATACACCGCACTTTGGGCTCTGTCATCATAGTGTAACTGCTTCCCCCAATGCCTCTTTATGTTCTTCGAAAAGATAATAGTCACTCGGAGCCAAGTTAAGGGAAAAGAGAAGGTGTATATGTTAGCACTACAAAACACTGATCTTGAATGGTGTCAGCAGTTGTATGGGCGTGAGAACGGACGTTGTGAAGATGTTCACAGTGTCGTATTAACCGGGCAGCGTGGAAATGGCCGCATCTAGGCGAATGCGTCTGTATTTATTTTCCCGGCAAAATAAATACCGACGCATTCAAGTTTAGGGTGATTAAGTTAGTGTACGTTAAGCGCCAAAGCAAGTAAGGCTATGAGATGTCAGTATACCATGTTGTGTCTGTGACTGCCTTTGGTCGGTTTGCGGCATCTAGGCGAAACGTGACCCCCATCCCCGCGACAGTTCACGTTTCGGGTGAAAGTGATAAAATGAACACTGAGGGGTCCCCCCCCTTTATGTCCAGGGAAAAGGGTGGGATTTTCTAGTTTGTATCCAGGTGCTTAAAATTTTGACACGGTAATGCTGTAGACTAATCCCTTTTAAAACAAACACGCGGTGTTTGGGCAGGATTGTAGGCTTCAGGTGGTTTAAGCATATCGAAATTCATTTAACTCTCCAAAATAACTACATTTTTTGTCTTAAAATACGGTTAGCATTGCCTTTCCTGCAGATTGTGGCTCGGAATTCTTCTGGCTTTGAGAAGCTGGAATGATGCCATCCTTGACTGGCTCGTTTACTTCTGCGCTGGAAGTAACGCACTGACTCAACCCTACTCAATAACGGTCTGGGAAATCATCCCTTAAGCTTCAACGCAACAATACAGAACATGCATCAATCCACCGTTTGTTTCGGGTGCATGAGTGGCTCAACAAGCACCTCTTATCTGAAAGAGTCACGTTGGAAGAAGTGTACTGTAAGGAGAAAAGACTGTTGAGAAATAAAATGGTTCTTTTTCACAGGTCTGAATAATGAATTGTTAACTTAACTTTAGCTGTTTTCATTTCAACTAACTGCTTATTTCTTATAAGAGCTTGGAGCAGTTATAGCATGGAATAACTCTCTCATTAGCTTTCACATTAAAAGAACCAAAAGAACCTTCGCTGCATACTAAAAGAATATTAAATAATCACACATCCATACATGCGAGCATCTTCTATTGAACCTAAGTGGAACAGCGCACCACTTATAATGTATCGAAATGAGTTTAACTATAAACAGAGTTACATAGCGTCCGTCACAATTATATATGGGAATTCATTACAGAAAAAGATGGGAATATCAGCGAGTTCATGAAAGGAATGATTGTCGATGCCTTTGCTGGGCGACATAAGGGCAACGGTGAAGATAACGCACGTATTGGTGCAAACTGTGCTAAGGGTATAGAACAATGCCTGTAGAATTGAAACATTATCGTGAGAAGAGCAACGCGTCTGGAAAGGGCATTTACGATAGAAAGGGAGAACTTATTTTCCGTAATGTAAGCAAAAAATAGAAAACTGACACTGAGTGAAATCACGGATACCTTCAATAGTGGGCGTGACTACTTGTATCAACTAGTACCTCACATCTAACAAAAAAAAAAAAAAAAAAACTCTGCAAGCTTTTTATTTCTGAAGAAACGGACACATCCATTTCAATTTTGTCACGACAGCGGTCATTGGGGTGATTAAACATGTATTTTGGCCCAGCGAATCCCGTTTCACGCTGTATACTGCCGATGGACGCATGCAGGTGTGATAGAAGGTACAGGAAGCAAACATTCTTCCATAATCCTTCCTCTACCCGAACTGAGGTGGCAGCCCTGGTGTTTGCAATGTTTACCTAGCTCGATGCTGGTCTTCTATTTATTATTTTTTAAAACTCTGTCACCTCTCAATATTGTCTACATATTATTGCAGACCAGATTTTTTCTGAACTGTTGACGTTGTATGGAGGCGGAGACAATGTTTGGAATGAAAGATATCACCACTATGCAAGAATATGATTGTACGAGGATTGCCTGAAGAGCATTTCAAAGAAATAAATTAATTTATGCTTATTCTCAGTACAACTACCATGGCTAACGGAATTTATAACTTCACTGTAACTGTTTTATTGCAACTGATATACTAGCGCAGCAACACTTAAACACGAACAATGAATATATTTTGTGAGAATTGCCAGCTTAATAATGTGTGCAGCCATGACCAGGTACATTAACCGAAGAATATAGCTAGCTCCCCCACCCCAAAAAAATTAAAATTAGACAATATAAAAAAAGCCACTACAGCGAATAAGTCCCCCCCCTGTAGCCTTAAGAACAGCCCGGATTCATCGTAGCATGGATTCAACTAGGTATCTTGTCGAAAGTGTGACACAGAGATGCTGGTCTATGTTGAACTCAGTTGCTTCCCACAGTTGCAAACTGGATGGCTGTATATTCTTCTAACATTATCCTGTTAGAAGAACCCATTTGCAGATGGATACACTACAGCTATGAAGGGATGCACCTGGTCGGAAACAATTTCCAGATAACCTGTGGCATACAAATGTTTGCTCCACTGGTATCAAGGGACCCAACCTAATACATTCTACTGTTATTGAAGGTACACCACAAAAACATTCCCTACTCCATTACACCGCAACTACCAGTCTGCATCGTTGGCAGCTTAGAGGATAGGTCCATAGACTCATGCTGTTTTCGCCATATTCTAGAGAACCAGAATATGGCGACCTTGTCAGAGCAGGCAACGTTTCTCCAGTCCTCTACTGTCCAACGTTGGTGTTTCTGATCCCACTATCACCTACCTTCTTGTTTTTCGCTGACAGAAGTGGAACCCTGTTCGGTTGTTGGCTGCGATACTCCATCCATGACAAGGTACGGCGAGTTGTGCGGTCTTGAATGACTTTTTTTTTTTTTTATTACCACCGGGTTGTACTGGGTTGTTAATATCTATGACCATTGTGTTATTTTGCACAAGTCTTATCAGACTCCGTTGGACCCTCGGACATTAACGAGCTGTTTCTGACCACAAGATCGCCGTTGGCTGGATGTTATTTGATTATTGGACCAATCTCGATACAGCCCGGACTCAGTCGTAAGTCAAAACCCCACAGAGTTGCTGTTTCCGAGATACTCATACCAACTCGTATGGCGCCGACTACCGTGCCACGTTCAAATTCGCTTAAATCTTACCCATTCTTGCACTGAACTGCACACATACAGCATTCTCCACGTATTTGCTCACTTGCTTTATATCGCATGGTACAAACACGCGCTGCTGTTACTGAACGAGTGCTTCATTTCATATACAGATTAGGTGTACCTAATAAAATGGTCACTCAGTGTACGCGACACCTTTATTACTTTGAAGCAAAAACAAGAACAAAAACTCGTAAGCGTTTAATCTAAATTACAAAGAAACAGCAGTGGTTACTTATTCTGAATTGCGATTACTACGTTTGTTTAAAGTAAACGTTGCGGAAATTAAAGCCACAGCCAAATAGCCAGGAAGTCAAACGTAACCGGGATGAAGTAAGTAACCATCCCTTGCATGAGATAGACTAACACAACATATCTGGGAAAGAAAAGAAGAAAAAAAAACACACACACACACACACACACACACTAAATTTCTCCTTCAAGAAGGGAGGGAGTTGACCCTGCATCTTTTCCACACGTTGTTGAAGAACAGCGATCGCAGATGCTATGCAGCCGCATAGACTGCATATGGTCAAGTCCATAAATGTTACGTATAGTGTACAGTTTAATGATTTCTTTTTCGAAGCCGTCAATTGTTGTTGTAGTTAGGTTTTAGGAGGATCCGCGACTAAGGCCATATTGCTCCGTTACTCAATGGTAATTAATGGACGCTGCTCTTCTTGGACTAATGTTATTAGTGGAATTCCCCAGGGTTCGGTGTTGGGCCCACTGTTGTTTTGTATATTTATCAATGATACTGATGAATGTATGTCAGGCTTAATGTCGAAGTTTGCAGATGATACAAAGGTTGGCGGCAGGGTTGTTAATGACAGTAATGGCAGTGTGGTACTGCAACAGGATCTAGATAATTTGGGCAGATGGGCTAAGAAGTGGCAACTGAAGTTTAACCTTGACAAATGCAAAGTACTGCATATGGGTAGAAGTTACCCCAGAGAAACGTACCAACTGTGTGGTACTACACTTAAGGTGATAGAAAATGAAAAAGACCTGTGAGTAATTGTGCAGTCAGATATGAAATTTTCTGAGCAGTGCAGACAGGCTGCCAGAGCAGGTCATGGGGTATTGTCAATGCCAAATACAGGGATTTTGCTAATAGGGAAAAGGAGGTAATTATCCCTTTGTATAAGGCAATGATCAGGCCACGCCTTGAGTACTGTGTACAGGTCTGGGGGCGTCATTTTAGGAAGGATGTAGAGTTGCTTGAGCGAGTATAGAGAAGGACAACAAGATTGGTGAGGAGAATGAAGGGGGTCCTCTTACGAAGAAAGGTTCAAGTTCTGGAAATTGCAGTGTCTAGAGACTAGTCACCTGCGAGGTGATCTGATTCAGGTGTATAAGGCCGTGAATGGGTTGAGCAGGCTCAACCCATTGAGCTTAAATAAATTCAAGGAGGAACTGGACAAAATTGTAGAGAGAATGGATGTGTGAAATTGTTTTTTTTTTTTTTTTTTGGCTGATGCTACATAAGTTCATACGCTTGCTTTCTTGCATCACATACCTCCATTTCTACTACTACTCGTTAAAAGTCTGAAATTTAAAATCGTGTCACGTATTGACAACAATTTTTTCTAAAATAGTAGCCTAAATTCAAGATCTAGGAAACATCTGTGAAACTTAATAGCCCGGTGGATGTTTGGGTATGTGTCGGGGGGGCGGACAGCATACTTAAAAAAAAGAGAGAGAACTTTCGAAAAGAGCTATTACTCAGAAATATAAAATCCTCCTTGTGTCAAGTAGGACGCTGAAAATAACCGTGCTTACCTTTCTTGTTAAAGCGCAATTAAATTCGTATTAATTATCCAGGTTAAATTCGCATAATGTCGTCCTCCCAAAGCAGCCGATATATTACCTTTTATCTATATTTTAAATTAATTGTTACCACCATCGAAAAAGCCAAGAATCAAAAAATCACAAGAGGTGATAAATTATTTTTTGCTCTAATCAAACATAAATGTATACAGAGTATTAAAGTCACGCCAACCCTTGGCAAGACACAGACTACGGCGATCATAAAACAAAGAGATTGCAGTTTATCTCTACCACTAGACTGAACTACAAAAGATTAGTCTCTAGGCCAAATTATTAGTCGCCAGTGGCAATCAGGCGATCGGATTTGTCGAGCCCTGTAAATAGCTATTACAATGCCCTTAATAGCAAGTGTGATTCACTTTTCATTGATAATTATGTTTTACATAAGGAGAGGCCATCATGATAAATTATAAATTATCCAGGAATGACATTAACAGTTGTATATCAGTCTAGTCGTAGGGGTAAACTGCAATGTCTTTGTTTTATGATCGCCGTGGTCTGTCTTGCCAAGGATTGGCAAGACTTTAATATTTTTTAATACTCTTTATACATTTATATTTGATTAGAGCAAAAAATAAATATTCGAAGACTGTTTTTATTCGTAAAAAAAAAATAATGCAGTTTAACTTAGAGCTTTGTTCGTATGCATCTGCAGATGTGTAACCATTCTGGAATTTCATGAAGCACAAGAATATAACCAGTAGAAAGTTACAACTCCATAACGCAGATGAAATTCTCTTATCGGACGAATTCAGTATTGCTCAAAAGTTTGTCAAATATTTTTACAGAATTCAAACCAAAAGATACATTGAGACCTACCTCATTTCCTGACTTCACACCTGTTAAAGATGATATCCTCATCAACCTCTTTCTCACACAAGAAGATTTAAAGTCAGCATTAAAAAGCATGAAAAACATGACTATACTAGAGGTCCAGATGAAATTCCTGGCTTATTTTGGAAAATGTCTGTTACTAGCATAAAACCCTTTATACTTCGGATGTTCAATTTGTCTCTCAGGCCGGGGAAGAATCCTCAGCTCCTTAACAGGTCAATTATAACACTCATTTCAAAAAAGGTGATAAAAATGATGTAACTGATTATAGACCCATATCCTTGCAAAACAGCTTGGCTAAACTCTTCGACACAGCAGTACACAAACATCTCTTCGAATTCTTCAGGCCTTTCATTGATCAGAATCAACATGGTTTCTGCAGTGGCAAGTCAGTGGTCACGAATATGCTTCCTTTCTGGCAAAACACCTTTGCATAACGGCCTTTAGCTGCCGTTGCGCCGTAAAACCTTCAACAACAACACACCTCTGAAGTTCTTGATAGCCACCTTCAAGTTTATGCAGTCTACAAAGATATATTTAAGGCATTTGCTTAAAGTCCCGCAAGAACAACTTCTGGAAAAACTTAAGCTATATGGTATCCGTGATCCTTTGCTCTCATGGCTAAGGAGCCATATTACGCATCGTTTCTTGAGCGTTATCATCAATCAAGTGAACTCGGACCATTTTATACCAAGTGGAATACCTCAAGACTGCCCCCTAGGTCCTCCACTTTTCATAAATGCGTTCCTTCTTTTCATCTGCACCTCCAATGTTCAAGTTGCTCTCTATGCAGATGATCTACTCAACAGTGAAGGAGATTACCGATTCTCAACAGCTTCAATGCACTCTCAATAAATTCTCTCTGTGGCTATCTCTGAATGGATTGTCTGTTAACCCCTAGAAGTGCAAAGTAATCTTTCTCATCCTACAGAGCTCCACAACTAATAAATACGGAGTATACTATTAATCTGTGATCATCGAACGGTGTAACCAAGTTAACGACTCCGGGATTCTCTTCTCTAACAGTGCTAAATTTGATGTCCATGTCCTTAAAATCACCAGAAAAGCATTTAAAACACTGGGATTTATCAAATGGAACACCTACAAGTTCAAAAACAGATATGCTGTTATCCTTTATAAAACTATTGTTCTGCCAATCTTTGAATTCAGTTCACCCATCTGGAATTTCACACAGACTTTAATTAACAAAATTAAAGCAGTCCAAAAAATTTTGTCCGTTACCTTATGTTCCGTAATCCTCTATTTTATTACTCAGTGTACTATGAATCGCTGTGTGATTACTTTCATCTGAGACAGCTGTGCAACAGAAGAGTTATTGATGACATCACCCTTCTACCCAAAGTAATCATTGGAACTTATGAAGCATCTGATATCCATAGCAAAATCAACTTCAATGTTCCTTGTAGACAAGTCAGGAATCTTAAGCTGTTTCGCCATTACTCTGCTGCCACTGACTTTCTGAAGTTCAGTCCACTACACAGAATCAGCAAATGACTCTGATTGACTTTTTTGACAACTCCCAATCGCTAATGAACTCCATCCACAAGTTTGCCTCTTATCTTGAACTGCAAAGTGACTAGCTCCCATCTAATTATTGTAGTTTATTATTTGTTTTATTATTTTTATATTCTCTAATTAATTTATTTATTATTTGTTTTACTGGTAACAATTTATTACATACTTCTTTTGTACATAAGATTTTAATGTTTGAATCTACGTAAATGGTTTATCTTCCTGTTGGGTTTCTTATTATTGTTATCAACTCTGTTCATTGTTCTGCTCTCAGATACGCTGTTAATGGTTACCTGTTGTGTATCTTGTTATTAATAAAAATAAAAAATAAAATATCTGATCTAAGAGAATTTTCAGATGTACATCTGAAATTCAATACATATTTCATACATATACAACGAGGGGAGTGCGTTGAGCTGTTTAGAATAAGCGCCTAGGCAACTAAAGCCATAAGGTAGCGGTATATAGTGTATGTCAAGTTGTGTGGGTATATATTCTATAGCCGGATTTACTGGAAGAAAGCCATGTATAGAATATACAAATTACAGCCAGAATTAAAATTTATATTATTGGAAGAAAAGTAAAATATATGATGGTGTAAACTTCCAAATTATTATTGTTGGGAGTCTAATCTTCTTGCATTGTGAATCAAAAATTATATGAACTAAGAGTCAATGGATTAATTGAGATATGACTTGAACAACTGGATTTTTTAAAAATCCTTCACTACTTTCGTGAAAATACTTATACAGTTTGTAATAATTTTACAAAGTCCAAAAAACACACAAATATTACAAATTACACAACTGTTGGTTATTTGTAATATATGTATCATCATCATCATCTTGCATTTTTTACTGAAATGATTAAAAATTATCAAGTTTTTTTTTTAATATTTATTTTTTCATCAAAATGAAATTTTCATCAAGTTTACACGTTTACATTACGAAACAGATTAATAAATAAAGCTTTCATTTTAATTATTATTTCACTTTTTTGAGGGGGAAATGGATAAAAATTAGCTTAAAATGCAACTATACCTTGATCTACTCAAGACAAATTACATCAAGATAGAGCTAAATGATCTGATCTAAATCTGAACTAAATCTATTTTGTTTTGTTTTCAGGATAAAATCCGATTACTTCAAGAAGATCTGGAATTTGAGCGTGAGCTGAGACAAAGGGTAAGCTAGCATTAAGATTTATGAATAGCCTTTCTTGTGCATGGTTTCACTGAATCTATATTTAGTTTTAGAGAAACTAGGTCGTCAGCTTAAGAAAGTTTTATCTCCAACGGTTAGATGGGGAAAAAAAATAGACCAAAACACGTAGACGCAATCCTTCTGGTGGTTAAGAAAGAAAAAAAAAAAACTTTTGTTTCTTCAAGGAACAAAGTTGGTCTGTTCAAAAATACACAAGTAATCCGAGTATCTGAACCAAATAAAAACAGAAAAGTTTAAATAAATGACTTACTTGAACTAGTATATATTATGCTATCTCTATCTAGCCTTGCCATCTTCCTTGGAGAGAACGAGAATGTTCTGTTCTAATCCTGTCGAATTGCTGCAGCTGATGTTTCAACATCAAGATAACGTTTTAGAATGTAGTTACTGGATCTATTACGTTAATAAACGACATTTCTATTAACTATGAGTAATAGTTATTTTTCAAAATCACTAGTTTAAGATTATATATGTGGTTAAAATGATTTATAAACTACAAAATGGCCGATTTTTAATTAGTTAATAAACATAAAACATATAATAATATAATATCTTTATAAATATATTAAAGAAAGAATATAAGTCATATGCAAGCAGTATCCTGAAATCCAATAGCATCATATAAGATAGTATGAAAGAGCACTAAGGCAGCTAAATATTATATAAAATAAGCAGAGAAATCTCAATTAAATTTTATTTACATAATATTTTAATATGAAAATAAAAGCCGAGGATTTCTGGCTTAATAGCATGAAATATGAATATTCCAATAAAGCCATTCCATTTATTGAGTGCTCACACAGTAAAATACAGTCAATTTCTCTCTCCCTCTCTCCCCTCACTTTTCGGTTTAACCGAGCAAATATATGTCACTTAATTAATTAAGACCATTAACTTTTTAATAAAGTTAGCAATAAAGCAAGAGGCAGGCGACCGGGTTGATGCGGATTCATATTCGAACCTGAATATTAACCCAATATTGGCCGCGTCCATCCTATTGTGAAACAGCTTTTTAATTTTTATTTTTAAAAGTTTTTATTCGTACATAACAGATACAACCTACAAAGATAACCCACTTACTGCGCGTGAGAAAAATTATATAGCATTAATTTTTTAAAAATTATTAATAAATAAAATATCACTGCATAAAATTTTATAAAAGCATAAAAACTATTAATATTAAAAACTTCAAAATATTATATATAAATACATAAATATATATATATATATATATATTATTTTATTTATTATTATTATTTATTATTATTATTATTTATTTATTTATTTTTTTTTTTTTTCAATTTGCTGTTTGAATTCCTTTAATGGAATAAATGTATCAAGGTTTTCTTATTTAATAAAGTTAACGATATGAATAATGACTATAATTTACCATAATTGTTGGGTATTTTACATAAAACGTTTTAAGGTTTCTAGTAGTAAAGGGTGAAACTTTCAACGAGATATAAATGTAATTCTGTGTTTAAGCAGTTACCCATTTTAATCCATTTTATGGAGTTTAAGGAATGTTAAATGAATAATGAAGCCCATGACAGCCGTCTGGTTGACTGTGCAATTTCATTTAGTAGTTTAGTAATTTGGCTTGTATACTTTCTAATTTATAAACATCGGTTATACAATTGGATGACCATACTGGACTAGCAAATTCCAGTAGAAGTAAAATTAACGTTAATAATAAAGTCTTTGTGAGTCTTGAACTGTTTAAAGTATTTTTAAAAAAATGCTTTATAAATCCAAGTCTTTTGTATGCTTGTTTAACTGAATTGTCAAATATGTGTGATAAAAGAGCAATTATCAGAAAATGGTACACCTAAATTGCGTATGCCATTAGTATATCTTAAGAATTATTATATAATTATACTATTTTATCTTTTTATGTGGATCTTTAAATGAAACTATGTTGCCTTTCTTGATATTTTAACACAGTTATAAACATCAAAAAGTTACTGAAAGTTATTGAACTGTGTACAATAATAATAAAAATTAACGTTGACTGTAGTTCACTTTAGTTTCATTACATGAATTACAATGTGTGCATACAGCAATATTTTGACGCCTCCAAGTTTTGTAACATGACAAAAATTGTTTATATACATATTAGAAAATACAAATACAAATGATCCTTGAGGCACTCCGTTTGAAAACAAAATGGTTCAAGAAGTATCTGCATGGTGGAAAATTTTATATTTGTAAACTGCCCGTTGGTAAACACGTTGCTCACAACTGAGCCTCTCCCCCCCCCTCAGTATGAATGCCAGTTTGATTGGAAGTTAAAACTGAATTAAAATAAGATGATAATTTGCGTTGTATTATTGTAGCTAAAATTTTTGCAAAGCTGCTAATTTGAGTAACTGGAGGATAATTATTAATTATTTATATGAGTCTTATCGCGGCGTTTCTATATATGTATGATACAAGCCCTTTTAAAATATGAAGGATAAACACTGTATTTTATTAATTTATTAAAATATAAATTACAAAATATTAGAAACTTCTTTATAAAGATAACGCACTTCTGAGGTGAATAATCTTTATAAAGTCTCTAATATTTCGTAGTTATCACCTAGGTGCATATAGCTAAAACTTATAAACTAGAAGTATATAGCTAAAACTTACAATAATATTAAAAAATATAAAGCAATGAAGCTGTCATTTGGTCCATACAACGTTTCCAAAATATAAGAGAAATGCTGTCAGCACCTCTTTTATAAGCATTGCGTAAATGATTTCAAGGCTGATGTTAGATCGGAATACACTGTTTTATTATCAAAAATGCTGTCGTCATGAATTATGTAGTAGAGATAATTTGTGGCATTAACCAAAGTTGAATGAAAATTAGAATTAATAGTAATCTGCAAGGAGATTAACTATTTCACTAGGTGTAGAAGCCTTGGACCGATTATAATTTACAGTAATTATTACTTGTCATGAGATTTGAGTTGTCTAACAATCATTCTTTTTGATACGCCTGAGATAAAATTTTCCACAAAGGTTTTGTTTACTTTGCTGTTTGTAGTATAGTTTGTTTTATCTATTTTCCGACTGAATCCAATTGTAATTTAATCTTCATAGAGGGAACATTTTATTGTTATCATGCAAATTTTCTTTGCATTTTAATTTAAGTTTAAGATCGGAACCAAACCGGACTGGGTATTTATTATTACGTAATGATATAAAAATGGCACATATTTTTTTATTATCCGTGTTATAATATCAAAAAAAAATTAAGGACTGTTTTTGTTTTATTTATTGATTCTGATTTAATGACTGATTCCCAATTAATCCAACCAATCAGATTTACGAAAAATTGTGTACTGTTTTAGTACCACATTTGACTTGTCTTCATAAATATTAAATATCATTACCTTCTGATCTGATGGAATAAATCCACACAAGTGACTGTATATCCTAATTCTTCATTAGCAAAGATTAAATCTAAGATATTAATTTCCTATTTGACAATTTTATCTGTTAATTGTAAACATCCATGATAACAATTAACGTGTAATAAATAATGCGTCCCGCTTCTATTTCTGCATTTTCTCGGTATTACATTTTTCCTTGTTTTCCTTATCTTTCCACTTATTTGCAATCAGAAATAACGCCAAAATGCAAGCCATTTTATAACTCAACACAATGCATAAATTTTTGTTCAAAAATGTTTTTTAACATCATAAAGAAGAAAGAAAATGTGAAAAATTACTGCAAAGAGAGAAGGGTTTCAACAGAAAAATACCGTTGTGATATTTTTATTTTACATCGTGGCGGTCCTCTATTAGAAAGGCGCCTGTTGCGTAACTAGTGACGTTGTACAATCTCGTTAACTTGAATACTCTTGTCTGCAATATAATATTAATAAAAATGACAAATTTAGGGAAGTGGCTATCCCCCCCCCCCATTCTCCTACATTAGAAGGACTACCGATCAACTGCTTACCGCTACACCGTGCGCCTGTGAGTATTCTAAGGAAAAAAAGACAAGCACTAAAGTTACTTGTCATTCTCCCAAATACCAGATAGAAGACTGACGGCGACGTCGCTTGAGTGGGTTTGTCTGCTCTTCACATTTATGTAATGGTGATTCCAGCACACGAGAAGTCTTTATCCTGTTCCTGGGACTTCCGGAGACTAATTTGGTCTCAAAGAGCTGATGTGCTCTTTTACAAGACATAAATAGAAAACATGATATGGATGCCCCATTCGATTAGCTAAGATTATGGCTAAGCCAATACACTAGCCTCGTCAAATAGTTAGTTGTATAAATTAAGGAGAGCAGCACAAACCTTTTTGGATATTTTTGAAATTGATTTCTAAGGTCAGAGAAAACGATCGAGACCGAGGAAAATTTGAAATCTGCTGTAACTAATTCGAATTCTCATAGACTACGTACGACCTTGATACTATAAAGAAAAGTACGGAGAACTACTGGCAGCACTATGCAGTCTGCGTTATACACCTTGCAGAGATCCGCGCAGTGGAGCAGTGAATAGCGTTACCGCACTCACTCGCTCTCTGCCTCCCCCCCCACGCCGAAGGGGAAATGGCATGAGTTCGAGTTCCTTGCAGGTACAAATTGAGGGACGTTTCCCAACGAGATAAGGGAATCCTTTATGGATTAATTTTACTCTGGCGCAGGGCACTGCTAACATGGAAGGCCTGGAAATGGCCGCATCAAAGCGCAAGCTCTCAAAGGAGTTAAAATGAACACAGACCTTTCAAATTTGGCGGAGAAGGGGTGAAAATGAACATAGACTTTTTAATGTTTGGCAGAGAGGAGTGAAAAAAGGACGCTAAGATATTTTCATGTTTGTCGGAAAGGGGCAACAAAATGAACACGTGGACATGTTCGTGTTTGTGGGGGAGAGAAGCACAATTTTACTCTTTACGTCCAACAGTAAAATTCTTGACAGGGCCCTGCCTTTGGCTTACGGACAAATCACATTTTCGAGGATTGCAGAATGGGCCCAACTGTGGCTTGAATGTAGGGATTCTTCCCCACTCCTCTCCCGCGCAGCCATCTATACCTTGTATAAAGATTAAGCTTACAAGTCCCACTCTCAATAATTAATAAATAATAAATTAAAATATGAAGAAATATCCTCGGTGTGGAAACAAAAATTTATACACTAATTGTCTCGCCAGTTGTCGTTTGAAGGAATGCAGATCGGATACCGTCGGCGATAAAGGAATTCTTAAAACCCTATTCAGTTGGGTTTTAAGAATTCCTCTGTAGTTAGCCGATCTAACTTTAACCGTAAGTTATTCATGGTTTTTCAGTACGCACAGGGTACAAATCGGCTGGTGAACACACTTTAACGTATAGCCGCATTACACTACCACAAAATGGACTAAGATGCTTTGTGACATAATAGCTGAATTTTAAAATTTTACCTTACAAATAGAGGGCAACCTTTCGCTTCTATAGTAATGCTGGATGGTGCTATAATAAAGAATGAATCTGTTCATTTGCTAAGCAGAATACTATTAATTTCACTTTGAATCGATTGATTTTTCTGAACTTTTTGTTTTTTTATGCTGGGCCAACGGTCTTAGCTGTAGTGAAGAGGCTTTCTTTCAGGATTCTCTGATTTCTTTCACTCCAATACACAGATTGAGTTGGGTTTTTTTTCTGGTAAAGCAGCTAAGACCATGAGGCATCAGTATAACATGCCTGTAACTATGGTATCTGCTTTGCCTGAATACTATACACTGGTGTTCAAAGAAAGTGCATCACCCCTTAAAATTGTAATTGTCGTTCGAATAACGTAAGTATATGGCAATATTTCTTACAGATTGCATCAGATAAGATTGACACGCGTGGGTGATGACGGAATATTGCATCAGCTGTTACTTTCAGCTATATAAGCACGCTCTGTAAGAGTTGCAGTCATTTCTTGCTTGTGTCAGGATGGCGAGTTACGTGCAGTTGACGCCACGAAGAAAGAGTACTATTGTTGCTTTACGTGAGGAAGGATGTTCTTCCCGTCATATTGCTTATAGAGTGTCTTGTAATCAGTGGACAGTGAGTAGATTTTTTTCCAAACTCAAGAATACTGGTTCTGTTGATAGGAAAAAAGGAACCGGACGCAAACGAGTCTCTACGCCAAAACAAGATCCGTTTTGAAGCGTTTATGCCTTAATACCGTAAAGCTTCTTCGTCTGAGCTGAAAAGAGAATGGGAAGAACATACAGGAGTGGTAGCAAGTGCAGTAACAGTCGAAAGACGCCTCTTCAAAAATGGATTTGTAGCCCGTCATCCTAAGAAGAAGCCCCTCCTCACACAAAAAATGAAAAAGGCCCGATTAATTTGGTGTAAGGAGCATGTCAAATGGACCCCGAGCAGTGGAAGTCAGTTATTTTCTCGGATGAGAAGAAATTCAACCTGCATGGCTCTGCACATGCAGGTTGAAAACTATTCACCGTAGACATGTTGAAATTCCTAAAGTGAAATCCCCTACAAGCCTAATTATATGTGGGTACATTTCGTACTGCGGATTGGTGACCTGCAGTTTATAAAAGATTCCGTAAATGCCAATGGATACCTGGCTATATTATTATTATTATTTATTTTATTTTTTCCCCTGCTGGTACTCAAGACTGGGCATCCTGAATACGGGATTGCAGGCATCCACTGGTATTGCACTACCTCCAGTGGATGCGGGATTTTAGCGCACTACCGAAGCGCAGATAGTTGATTATGTCCGGCTCCACGTGCCTTGGTACGGGCATCAGGCAGCAGTTGCTCAGATGTTGGTTGCTCACATTTCAAGCTCTGATTACACAGATTCTGTAGTCAAGATAGAGACTATTTGGGGAGATGGACCAAGGTCCTGGAACTGCTACAAATAGGCCACATACATACACGAATACATAAATGTCATTGAGTGTGCGCATACATGCTTTTCTTTTACTTGAGTCTTGAGAGTTTTGTTCTGTTTTACAATTTTGTAAGAGAAGCTCCACTTTCTGCTGGAGTTTCTTGCCCAGTTCAAATGATTGTAAATAGAGAGTGTTATGTATTTTTGTATTTATGTAAATAAATAAAAAATATATATATTGGAAGGCAAATTGCTGTCAACCATTAGAGAGCATTTCAACCTGCCAAGTTACTGCATCTTTCAGGACGACTCTGCTCCTTGTCATTGGGCGAAAAGTGTAAGTAGGCACTTCTGTAGTTACTTTAGCTTCATTTCTGCATTAGAGGTTCGACAGTAATGTGTTTACATTTGTTACAGGTGAAAAAATGGTTGGAAGAACGGTCCATTACAACTCTTAGCTGGCCAGGAAACAGCCCAGACCTGAATCCTATAAAGAACTGTTGGCATCGTGTGGAATCTGCAGTTGCCAGAAAGAAACCAAAGACCCTTCGTGAACTTCAGGAAGCCATAATTCGTGTTTGGAACCACGAACTATCAGTTGATTATCTTCAGAAATTGATCTTGTCAATGACTGGACGGTGTGCTGCTGTCATCAGGGCCAGAGGCGGTTCAACTAAATATTAGTTTACACCTGGTGAACTTTTCATTTTGTTCTTCAGTTTAAAATGATAAACTGAAGCAAATTAAAGGCTTCTGATAACGTATCAGCCATAATTGTCGTTTTTACCAAAACTGTTGTATAAAGGTTGCAAATGCTCATTTTGGAATATTTTGAGAGCACCTGTCAAATATTACTTAGCTTTCCCTTAACTATTAATAAATATTTTTGTTTATATTTCTATTTGTGATGTTAGTCATTAATATAATATACCACCACTGAAAAGGGTTAGAAATGTGGAATTCCTAGATGATGCACTTTCTTTGAACATCAGTATAGTTCTGCTTTCGCGACGGTGGAATTTTGCATTAATAAAAAACCATCTTTAAAACGCATCCAATGAATAGTTACATAATACTCTTTATTATATAATTCATACAAGTCAATGTATGGGAGGTTAAAGATATTTTGCAGTTTACTTGCTTTCGGTTTGCATCAGGAACAGAAAAAAAGCATAACAAAGTAAGCCTAATTTATGTACTTGCTCATACATAAAAAACGCGGACAGATTCGAATCTCATTCGCAAAAAACAAAATAATAATAATGAAATGATAAAAATAAAACTTCACCACTTCCAACAACGTTGTTGTTGTTGTTGTTAATTGGTTTTTAGGAGCATTAGCAACTAAGGCCATATTGCTCCGGGGATATGCGGTGGTCATTCTCTGACCTTTCCGCATCCTCCGTATTTGGTGGGCACGGGCTCGAACCCCGGTCTAATCAAGAAGCGTGTGCTACGCACTGCTGCTCCTGCCCACCTGGCAGCCGACCGGGCTAGCCGAGTGGGTAAAGCACCTACCCGGCAACCCAAAGGTCGCGGGTTCGATTCCCGCCTCGGGCTTGGATCAAAGTACTGCAAAAACCTTGGGAGATGCAATATGGCCACAGAAGCCGATGCGCCAACAACTACCAAATCCTGCCCACCTGGCTACGGAGGCGCCTCCAACAACGTAAGCCTTAATTTTGTCGCACTGAGAATTTTTTTAGAGAAACTAATGTTTCATCCCATAAATAACAAAAGACTAGAGAAGTTGCTGTGAGCAGTTTCATTAAATTCTAGAGATTTTATCCGTTTTGTTCTTATCAGTACGGGCAAAAAAAAAAAAAAAAAAAACGAAAAAAGCAGTAATTCAAGTCAAAAGGTGGACGTTTTTGTACGATTTACAAAATAAAGATAAAGATTAATATAGATTATGCTTGTATATCCTCGAAAGTTGTCATTTCTCTAATGTCATCGCCATTTTCGGGATAATTAACAACAATATGGAAGATATGCCTGTAACACCAGGAAAGTATAGTTAATTCCCCGCTTATTTGTAGAGGTTCAAATCACGTCGAAGACCGGAGGATTTTTAAAACGCCTCTCCAATCAAGGTTGTGGTTAGCCAATCTCAGGCGGAAAGAAAAGAGCTTTTCCTTAAATTATTCCGGGTTTTTCAAACGCACACGTGAAAATCTGCTCCAAAACGCACACTTGTAATACAATACAAAACTGGCGCACTATGAGTAAAGAAAACATATACAGTACTTAAAAAAAAAAAAAAAACAATCAACCAATCCCGTAATGCTCGTAAAAGATTGTCTTAATTGAGTTTCATTTGACTTTATGGAAAGTACAGTAATACCCAGTTCAGCGAAGCCTCCTATTAGTGACAATCTGTTATAACGCAACTCCTTGCGATTCATTTAGCCCATTTTTTTAAAAGCTGAAAAAATCTAATTTTTTAAAACATTACAACAATATAAATATACAGTATAAGCAAAAAGAGTATAACGAACCGTACCTTAAACAAAGCCATAAAGTTCATGTTCTAAAGGAACCGATCAGCGAACTTATATCACACCAAAATGAGATAATTATAGCACAGTACGATGGTAACATGAAGCAATGTTTCGGGGACTGGAAAGACAAGGCATAGATACCCCGCATATTATGATTTTGAAGAAAATATGTGAAAACCCTACCTCCATTATTAGACTAGACAAAGACAGTAGCAAATTTAAAATTGAGACAGGAGTTCGACAAGGAGACACAATTTATCCGAAGTTGTTTACTGCTGCCCTTGAGGAAGCTTTCAGGTTAGACTGGTCGCAGAAAGGAGTAAATGTGAATGGAGAGTAGCTAAACCATTTACGATTTGCAGATGACATTGTGATCATAAGTTGTGTTCCCAAAGAATTAGAGGAAAATCTTAATCAGTTTTGCGGAGTTTGTAAGGATTTCGGACTAAAGATGAATATGGCTAAAACAAGAGTAATGTTGAAAAAGTATTCCACAGAAAGGGATATAATGATTGAAGGAGCAGTAATTGAAAAGGTGGAGTCATATACTTATCTGGGACAAGTCATTAGCTGTAATAATGATAAATGGCTGGAAGTCAAGAGAAGAATAAATTTCAGATGGATAGCATTCAGGAAATATAGTCACATACCGAGGAGCAATATCCCAATTTGTCTGAAACGTAAAATAATGAACCAATGTATACTCTACACCTTGATTTATGGAAGTGGAACTTGGGCAATCACCAAAAGAATGGAAGAGAAGCTTAGAACTACACAGAGAAAAATGGAACGAATTATATTAAGAATCAGACTGTTAGATAAGAAGAGAAACACATGGACTAGGCAGCAAACTCAAGTAAAGGACATTCTTATAAAAACTAAAATGGCCTTGGGCAGCTCATAGCTCGAAGACATGATGACAGATGGACTAAGAAAATAATAGAATGGTACCCAAGAGGAGCTAGAAGAAGATCTGGAAGACAACGACGGAGATGGACAGATGAAATTGACGAGTTCGTGGGTGGTAAGTGGATGGCCATTGCACAAAATAGAAAGAACTGGAAAGCTGCTGGAGAGGCCTTCATCCTGCAGTGGATTGAAAATGGCTGATGATGATGATGGTGGTGGTGGTAGCACAGTTGGTATAATCACCGTCTTCTCCGCACCGGGTGAAAAAGATCGAGTTCAAATCCCGTCAATGACGGGAGGAATTTTTATGGTTGTCTTCTTCATAACGTGGCTGAATTAGTTTCCCTAAGCGAGTGTAGTACAGTTTTTACTTCCGGAAACTCGGGTTTTTTATCCAGCAAATCCACCACAGAACACACGCAGTATGCAGACATATTATATACATGGCGCAATATGGCCTTAGTGTCTGATTTGCCTAAAACCCTACAACAACCAACCAACCAGTCAGTCACAGTGCCATCTTACATGAATTTACTGAAATATTAACCACTAACCACAAATAACACATTATGAGGAATGTTCTGAAAGTGACAGAAAATGATTGTCTTTCGAGTGAAATGACAAACTGTAAAGGGAACGCAGGCTAGTAAAGCGAAATAGAATTTGAGCACATTACGACCAATAGTGTTTCTATGTAAAGACAATTATAGAGAGCAAGTAAAAAGTGACTTATTATTATCATTATTATTTCTCTTCCTTATGACCAGACGTAACAACCACCTAATGCAGCTTGTACTGGATTATTATTATTATTTCTCCCTGATAGGGGAGGTTCCACCCCGTGACGGGTGCTGGTACCAAGTGCACAGGTTGGTTATGTCTGGTGTTATTGCTGGTCGAGGAACTCTCTGACTATCTACAGGTGTTCAGGATTGCGACATTCTGGAGTTCTTTGTAGGTGTTCTCTGGGAGATCTGTTGCTGTCAGGCTGTCATGTAGGGTCTTTGGCACCATACCGGTGGTTGATACGATGATGAGAATAGTCGTTACTTGTTGCATACGCCACGTTTCTTTGATCTTCTCTCTCTTAGGTCGGTGTACTTAATGATCTTTTCCTCGTGGGTTTTCAGTGTTGGGCACCTATGTCAATCAGATAGGTAGCATTTTCCTTCTTGTCGACAAGGGTTATGTTCGGTCTGTTGTGCGGGATTGTCTTGTCCATTATTATGGCGCGATCCCAGTACAGCTTGTGGGTCAGTGTCTCTAGTACGGTCTGGGGTTCGTAGTTGTAATTATTATTACGAACGGAATGAACGGAAATTTCTAGAAGTTGCATGTTTCTATCTTTACATGAAGACTCTGCAGAAAAGAGCATAGCAATATTACCTGTCTCTGCAAGAATAATCATGGCCAGAGGTTCACACATATAACTTAACATAAACATAACATACAGATAGTCTGGGGGTTTGATGGTGCATAAGCTACTATGGCTATAATGCATACAGATAGTAATAGAAAGGCTAGAAATCAAATAATGACAGCTTATTAACGCCGAAAGTAACGACTGTTAAGTACGAGGTTAAAAGAATTACAATAAAACAAGATAAAATAAGATAATTCAAATACACAAACATGAAATAAGAAATCAATGAAAAGGCAAACCTCCTTTCCTAGGCTCCCATCGAGATCTTAAGCGTCAGAAGAAAGGTGCTTTCTGGACAATCTGAAGCGATCAATGCTTTGCATTTCTATTTACATATTTTATTACACATTTACACGTGTGATCTCAAGGCATGCAAGGATATTAATAACAAAAAGAAGGGAGGTGATATCATACACACAACATATAATTTGCCTGAAGTCCGGCTTCACCAGCGGAAAAATTAACGAAAGACATCATCACAATGGGTGTAATGAATGAAAAGAGTTCATTTCATGGATAAGCTTCATGGTTGGTTGAGTTGAAAGGGATGCTTTTGGGACCCTTCGGCTTTTTGCAAACTCTTACGAGATAAAACCAGTTGTTATTATGTAACTTTTATATTCTAAATTACATACCCGGAACTTATCCTGTGTGATACAATGGACACAAGTCTTCTGTAACAGTACAGTTGGTCCCCCACTTTTCACATTTGCAGAGCTCTGCATTTAAGTCCCCTCAGAGTCTGGTGAAACTCTTGAAGGTCTCCAATTGGAGCTGAGTTAGCCGATTTTCAAACGGAGGGAGATAGAGTTCCCCTTACTTATTCTGTATTTTCCAGGCTGCACAACATGCAAATCGACCTATTACAAAGACGGACCCAGGGAGAAATAATTGGGGTAACGTCCCTCTCTTCCCTTAAACATTATTTCGAAAGAATGTACTTGCATTAGTAGTGTATCATAATGAGCTTAGGTTCTGGTGCAACGTAATTTATTCGTTTTTTAAGTAACTTTTCCATTCTCCTCTTTTACTTCTGGATTCCCCTGAACCCATCTCTGGTGCAGCTGTACCACATGTACCATAGGATGGTACGCCACTGGTGCAAGAACGGGCATGGTTTGTTTCTGCATTATCTGTAAACTCACAGGTGAATTTACCATTGACCTATGAACACATACTTGTACAGACATATTGCAAACAATAACAGTAATAGGAACTAGCATACCACATGTATTGGTCCGCTGTGAATAAAGTAGTCGATGTGTCAAAAACCTCCACAACAACAACAATCCAGTTTAGCAACAATTCGTTTAGTGCAGTCAGATCCAGGAACAAATTCCATACACTAAACGAGATATTACTGCATACATATTTATTTATTAATAATTAATTTATATACAGACTGTTTGTTGAATAAACTATATACCGAGTGTTTTAATTTGGAAATGCTTCAAGTTGCACCAGTACATAAGCCCCTCCTCCAGTATTGTATTACCATTCACGAAAATTGAATAAGAAATGGAAATGCAATTTATTAGATATCAAACAAAGAATAAGAAGTATCAATACTGTACCACATACTCATTTTAAAAAATTTGATTCATTTTTAATTTTCAAAATATTATTTTTAACGCTAACAATTTGTGTGTTTACAATGGTCATGTATACAGGGACAACTACCAACTGACAACAATAAAAAGCGGCTTCTGCAGTTAAGAGATTCAGATTGGTCCCATAATGTGTAGCACTTAGGGGCCAAGCGCAACGGTTAATTTTGAAAACTAAAAATAAACTACGTATTGACATAAATCTGTTTTTTTTTTCCATTCCGTATGGTTACTTGTTTTGTTCATAGATGTCACCACCAAACAGATAATTTGCCTTGAAGCACATTATAGCAGCATTATGTTTTGAAGTGGTCAATTTTTGACGAAAGATGAAGAATAAAGAAACGTCTGCTCCCTTCATTTCTGTAAGGAGAATATCAAACTTCTTAATTTTTTATAATTATCACGCTTTTTTTCTGCAAATTTTACCAGCTCAAGCCAGTTATTTCCGTCATATTTGTTTTCACATTCAGAGATGGCGCCACTATGAAAGGACATTTGCAAGATAGCGGTGGTGGCGCCATCTATGATGTTCTTTATTCACTTTTGTTATTTTTCTTTCCGTACTTCAAGAACCGCATGAAAATCAACACAAAGAACGAACTTTGCAGATAAACTGTTAATTTGCAGATAAGCACGATGAATGATTAAAAGATTTCTTGATCCGTCCGAGATTTAACTTGTGATATGAAAGACTAATTAATAAAATATTCATGTAAATGATTGTAAATTTCTGAATCTATAACTTATTTATGTTTATTGTATAGCTTACGTCATTCTTTCTGTTTTTATCTGTTATAATGTAAATACCCTCCAGTTCAGTAGTTTCCAACGCTTTTCCTTTCGCAACACACTAATTCTTATCCCAGACTTCATAGTTCACACCTATACCCCGTTCTCTTCTCCTTTTATGTATTCAATTCAATACAATTACAATTCTCATATTTACTGAAAACTTTTTAATTCAAGCTAAATAGTATCACTATGGTTGCCAAAACTTATTTGCTGATTTCTCATTTAATTTATTTTAAGCAGTAATCGCTAAACATTTAAAATTACTAGAATATGTTACGAATATTAAGAAACGTTATGGAGGACTTGTTACTGATGGACATTACACAATTGTTAAATCTGGAAGGGCCACGTTTAACCAGGCCGCAGTGGCATAGTTGCTATAGGATCCCTATAGCCGCGAGGCCCTTGAGAAATTGTCAGGGCCCCCGAAATTGTGTCAGGGCTAAATAAGGTGTTGTATCCTGACAGTAGATACGCAGACGCGATCTTCCAATTTCGATTTACCCGGTTATGACCGAAGTTTCGCATTAGTGATGGGCAGTTAGTGAGTAACGTCAGTCAATTACCTAATGATTCGAGTTATTGATCAGGGCCGTACCTACCTGTTTTCGCGACGATATCAAAAGCCGATATGCCAGAGCTCAAGTTACAGCAAAATGATAAGATTTAACTACGTACATCATTCCAAGCTTCAAAATGTGTGAACAGTTTCAATTAGTTACCAACGGTCCAGTTTTCCGCAGGATAGTCCGGTTTTCAACGGAAATTGTCGGGTGTCTAGTTTACACCTTCGACCGGACTCACTTTGTCAGGATTTTATACCTTCGGCTTTCACCAATTGTTCATTTCGTCGCAAGAGGGTAGCGACAAGTGGTAGCGACTGACTACCTCTTTGGGCGAAAAAAAATTTGAATCAGAACCAAACAAATTGTTTTTAACAAATTTTTTAAAGGAAATTTAAGGAGGTGCGTTTTTTATAGTTCTTTTCCCTCTTTTACTGGGGTTAAGCTGACTTTTGATTTCCACATGCTAACCTTACGTTACCATGCCCCAATTTGTTTGTCGCATGCTAATAAACATCCCGCATGCTACAGTGACTCTAGCAATGCGTCCATTATACTGTTCTTACTGTTTTCTAGTACTCACTACAGACACTGGTACATCTCGAATAGGTGAATATGAACATTAAAATCGAAAATATAGTAAGGTGTTGCACTTGAGTTTGGTAAAAATTGATTTTGTTTTTATTGATTTAACTTAGCATTTGTTAATGTTAACCCGAACCACTTTAAAATGCCATCACTGCTAGTTGCTTTAAACTTTGAGAACAACTACTTTGAAGTAACTGACGTGAATAGAGAAACCTGACGTTGCGAATTTATGAAAACGATAATGCCGGATTTTTGTGAGTTCACTGACAACACTAAATCCAACTCGATTTGGCAGAAATTTGTTTCTAGTAAGAATTTTGTTTCTAGCAAGTGGCACATTTTGGTACATTTTTAAAATGGAAAATTTAAAGAACACAAAGAAAAGGCATGTCGAAGCATACAGTCTATTACTTTTCTTCAGATGTTATTCTTTTATAGTTTTAATCGGAACTATAGTTGTAAACAATATTATCGGATATGGTTAAGAAAAGATGAGCGAATGTGGCAACAACAGCCAAGAATCAAAAATTTCGTTCTCGGGTTTTCTCGTTCCAAAGCAGTGCTTCAGATCTGATTGTGTGGGGTGGGTGGAGTTTCCCCTTAAGAGCCACGAAAGTTTTACTGCATTAAAACCTGGAGGAATTATTTAAAAGTTAGTGGATCATCTGCTTCATGAACAAGATAGCAACTTATTAATTATCAATGAGTCGCTAATCAAATAATTAATCACAATGGAATTACTGTGTGTGTGTGTGTGTGTGTGTATATATATATATATATATCTTTCATCTGCACCTGCTAGTCGTTTAGATTTAAATAATACGACCAGAATTACCTAATTCTTTTTGGAGAAATAGGTGATTCTTAAAGGAGAGGGGAAAAAATTGTTTTATTCTTTAATGTAATCGGACATGCCAAAGAATTTATGCAAAAGCCAAGCAATGTTATGTGGGTGTCGTACGACTGCACCTGCGAACTGTTGAGGGCGTTCTTTTAGATGTTCTTAACCTATAGTTTTATCATAATTGCACTCTGGCGCAATGAGAACAAACGTGAATACAACTACTGTACTGGAATGATTAAATATTCTGAAAATATGGTGATTCCTATGAGTCATTTTCCTTACAGAAACATGTGTAAATTTTCGCAATCTTTTTTTCAAACACTGACTACTTCAGAACGAAATTCTGCTACCTCCACTTCAAAGCATAGTTATCCATTATAAGATGGCGAAATCTATGAAAAATATGAATAACCTTAAATATTCGGAGGAAATTTATGTAATTATTTACTTTTAAAAATTTCCAAATAGGCTTCATTACATGGTTTCTTTATATTGCGCTCCCAGTGATAACACTGAGGTACCAATGCATCTTTTGGAAGAAATTTTAAGCACTTTTCCTAGTGCAAATGTATTGGTTTCAACTGACTCCAATGCAAAATCTCAACTTTGGTTTAGCGAACGTAACGACGCTAGAGGTTCTGTGTTTGAAGAATTTATATTGATTCACCATTGGAATGTGCATAATCTTCCCAACATGTCAACAACCTTTTGGAACATTCATGGACGGTCTAACATTGACCTTACCTTACCTTTCCTTTCCTCTCCATGCTTGTCGCAGCATGTAAAATACTGGATGGTCTGCCCGGATGTATGCAATAGCTATCACCGTGCTATCACTTTTGATTTAGTATTAAATGTTAGGGATGGAGGTTCTTCAGGTCACCTTCAGGATTTAAACCGCTTCTCTATCAGAACCAGAACTGGACAAAATTTGTCGTTACAAACTTGTAACTCCTGAGATATAGAGTTCTGTTTACTCTAAAGGAAGTCTGACTACTGATTGGCTCTCCACGGTTGAAGCTATTATAGAGAGACTTTTCCCTGATAATCACCCAGAGCAAGACACAACCGAACAAGCTCAGAGAAGGTTCGTTAACGGATCTTACAAGGGATCAAATGATATGGAACTATTTAGTCTAGATGAACTTGCAATTTCCAAAATCAATCTGTCAAAATGTCCTGGAATGGACTTAGTTGAAAATGCGGCAATCAAAAGATTTCACCAACATTTTCCACATATATTGTTGAATGCTGAATATTTTTGGAAGATTGCGGTAGTAAAGATGCTCAGAAAGCCTGGAAAATTGGCAAGGGATCCCAAGGCATATATCGCCCTATACCCCTTCTAGGAAATCTTGGAAAGCTTTATGAGAGATTATTAACGCCTAGGATGCAAAAGGCTTTGGCAACAAGTAATATGATTTCTAATTCACAATTCGGCTTTAAGAAAGGCTCCTCCACTGAAGATGCCATCAGAAATTTGGTGAATGTATGTAAAACTACAGACAAGAAATACATGGTTGTTTTTATCGACTTTGAGGGCGCTTTCGATACACTCTGGTGGGAGAGCGCCCTCAGGTCACTTCGAGAGGCAGAATGTGATGATTTACTATATCAGGTTATTAGATCTTATTTTTCAAATAGGCAGATTATTTTTCAAAAAGTCATCTCACAACATTTGGTATTTTCAAAATTCATTTCCAGAGGATGCCCACAAGGCTCGGTCCTTGGGCCTCTCCTCCGGAATTCTGTTTTAGACCAATGGTTACTAAAAGATAGTCAAATTTGCAATAAAATAGCATATGCCGACGATTTAGTGCTATGCATACCAGGCAGGTCAAGAGTTCTGCTAGAAACACATGGGAAAGAAATCCTGGATGATTTGCTGGAATGGTCTAGATAAACAAATTAAAAATTTCTGAGACGAAAACTAAAACGATGATCTTCAACAATAAACTGGATTATAACAGACCTCCTAAACTTCATATCAACAATGTCCAAATCAACAATAAACTGATTATAACAGACCTCCTAAACTTCATATGAACAATGTCCAAATTCCTTATGTCTGTCAAAATAAATATCTTGGTCTCTTAATTGATGATAAATTTTCTTTTATCCCCCACGTAAAGAACTTAGCTGAAAAGATTAACAAGTTTACTGCCAATGTGATTAGGCTCTGAAAAGTTGAATGGGGTATAAAGCACAAAACTTTGGCATTATATTATAAGGCTATATTTTTGCCAATTGTAGTATATGCGGCTGCCATATGGTTTCCTAGGGTTACTCACGTCACAGTGAAGGCCAAACTTTTATCATTGCAGAGAAAAATGATATTGGCAACACACAGATGCTGCAGAACAACATCAACCAATGATTTACAAGTGATCTCAGGTTGTATCCCGATTGACTTTTATGTGGCATACCAAGGCATGATGTCTAACTTAAAGAAAGGTTTGGCAACTCAAATCCTGGACATTGCAAGTAATCCGGCCACGGACATTCGGCAGGAGAAAATTAATCTTTGGACAAAATTCACCGAGAAGTGGAAATACAGATGGCAATCCAGTGAAACAGGACTCACTACCAGGAAGTTCATTGAAGATGCAACGTTTGCTGTAAATAAGAAAGTTATGGGATGGTTTTATCCTTCAATGACAACATCATATTTAATTACCGGACATGGTTCACTGCTGGATAAATTGTGTAAATTTGGACTTAAACCTGACGCTTTGTGTTTTTGCGGGGCAGTAGAAGATTGGAGGCATGTTCTGCTTTATTGCCCGGCTTATGATGACTTCAGACAAGAACTATTTAACAGCACTTAACCTATTAGGACTCACAACCTCGATATTTTGATTCAAGATGCCAAGAACTTTGCAGCATTCCAATCTTGTTCTGACAAGGTGTTTAAAAGAAGGCGCACCTTGTTTACTAATTCTAGAAGTGGACAGTAGACTGATGTATTCATGAACTTATATTTCTACCTTACTAGGTCAAACAGCTGTTAACTTAGAAACTAAATGTTGTGTTCTTAAATTAGTAATAATATAGAATGTACAAAATGGTATTAACTATACATAGAATTTTATTTTTTTTTTTACATAGAATTTTATTTTTTTTATATAGGATTTTTTATTATTTTTTTTGTTTATTATTTTTATTTATTTTTTTCTATTTATTTTCTTTTTTTTTTTTTCCCTCGAGTTGGGCAGCCTGAGGGCTCTTGTCCTTTGGTACTGGACGACAAATTGGTGCAGCAGCACTAGATAACAGAACCAGGCACAACTCCTCATGCTTAGAAATGGGTAGTGATTGACCGGGTGTTGATCGCTGTAGAGTGTAGACATCAGTTACTTTTTCAACATAGATTTTCCAAGGTGGACTTCGACTAAACGTGTAGGTGCCACCCAAAACAAGTACATCCACATACATAGTTATTATTGTTATTATTTGGTTTTTAGGAGCATTAACAACTAAGGCCATACTGCTCCGGGGATATGCAGTGGTCATTTCCTGACCTTACCGCATCCTCCATATTTGGTACATACATACATACATAGTATATCTTTTATTGCTTGCAAGTGAAGCTGTATAATTAAAATTGTTTCTTACGCAGAATGCGATGATTGTAAATAGAAAGTGTTTGTATCGATGTATATATGTAATAAAAAATGTAAATAAATAAAAAAAATAAGCTTCATTACAGTACTATGTATATACACTGAAAGGACAGAATTCATGGGATACCTGATTCCTGGACAAAGCGACGCTTTCATCCCTCTCGCTAGTGAACGAACCCACCGCTTGGCAGGTTATAAGGTACACTGCATTCACGCAGACGGTAATTCGATGTCATTACGGATAAACGTCGTGAGTTAATCGACTTTGAAAGAGGGATGATAGTGGGTGCCCGACGCATGGGTCACTCTATCGCGGAGGTGGTACAGAAATTGAACTATCCCCGTTCGACAGTATCAAGAGTGTATCAGGAATAGGCCATTTCCGGAATAACATCTCATCGTGCACAGCACTGTGGACAGAGAAAGGTGGTGGATGAACGTGGCCATCGACGACTGTGTCGCACTGTTTCAGCCAAACGGAGAGCGACAGTGCCACAAATCACAGCAGACTTCAACGATGGAGGTGCCAGAAACGTCTCCACCAAGACCATCACGCGATCATTAGCCGCAATAGGTTATGGGAACAGCCGACCCACCACAGTCCCATAGCTAACACCAGGACACTACGTCTAAACTGGGCGAAAGAACTTCGGCACTAGACCTTGAATGACTGGAGATGGATCTCCTGGTCCGAGGAGTCCCGTTTTCAGTTATTTCGAGCGGACGTGAGGGTGCGTTTCTGGCAGAAACCGCACGAAGCTATGCACCCATCATGTCAACAAGGAACTGTTCAAGCAGGTGGACGGTCGGTAATGGTCTGGGACGTGTTCAACTGGCACACGCTGGGACCTCTGGTACGTCTAGCCACATCTCTGAACGGGCCAGGTTGTGTCAATCCTTGCAGACAATCTGCATCCCTTCATGGTCATCGTGCACCCCCAGGGCAATGGACTCCTCTAGCAGGACAATGCGCCTGTGCACAGCGCCATGATGACTAGAACATGGTTCGAAGAGCATTCCGCAAATTTAGCCACCATGGAATGGCCTTCCTGTTCACCGGACATGAACCCTGTGGAGCATCTTTGGGATGCTGTGGAAAGGTCCGTTCGAGCTTTGGGTCCTCCACCCAGGAATGCGACGGAATTATGGACGGCGGTGCAGCAAGCATGGATTGAAATACCTGTGGAACGCTTTCGTGAACTAGTGGACTCAATGCCTAGCCCTGTGACTGCCCTTATCTGGGAGAAAGGTGGGCCTACCCGTTACTAGGTAGGTATCCCATGATTTCTGTCCACTCAGTATATTATACTATATAGTACTGTAAATATTATACATAGTACTATATACGTTGCCAATTGACTCACATTCTAGAAAATTTTTTACCCACTTGACAGGTGAAAATTTTACAAGATCTAAGACATTAAGAATATTATTTGTAATTATAATTTATGGTTAAAAATTATAACTTCAAATACTACTTTCAGTGTCTTATATTCTTACATTCTAGGGCAGACATCTGGCTTTCCCCATCCCTTCTACTCATATTACAAGTACGAGTATAAACGAAGTGCTTCAAAAGTAGGGGGGTGATTATGCGTGACAAACGAAAATCGGCTGTTCACGCAAATAATAGCAAATGATGTCTGGAAACATTAATTTACAGACATATACTGGCATCTCAGCTGCCTCAGTGCTTATTCCAAAAGAGCCGGTCTTGGTGGGTAGCACAGTGGTTATAATCACCGTACTCCACACATCGAGTGGAACGGGCTAGGTTTCGAATTCTGTCAATAACGGGAGCAATTTTTATGGGCTTTTTGTTATTCCGAGTTGACTTAGTCGGTCTCTGGCGAGGATAAAATGGTTCCCCCTTCCCTCACCCGGAAACTTGGGTTTTCCCACCAGCAAAACTGGCAAACCAGAAAACACGAAATTTACAGACATTATACACAAGAGCAGATGAAGTAATTCTGGAGTTGCCCTAATATGCATTTTGGTATTCCAAAAGAACCAAGAGGAAATCTCAAAGGTAAAAAAAAAATATATATATATATATATATATATATATATATATATATATATATATATGCGTACATCTCTAGAGACCAAAGTGGTCAGCTGACATCAAACTCTTAAATGAAAAAATAGTTTGGAAATATTTCTTAAAGGAATGCCATTGTTAAATCGTAATAATTTAGCAAGTATTAAGGATAACTGTTCTGTCCTTCATAATTATTCTTAAGCAGTCCTATTTTACATGTTTGCCTAATTTTTCAAGAAAGCAAAAAAAAGTTTTATTTATAATACTTTTTTTTTTTCAGATTGAAAGAGAGAAATCAGATCTTTCATTACACCTGATGCAAATTAACGAACGATTAGATGAAGCCGAAGGATCATCGGAAACTCAGGTAACTGTAAACAGACAATATTTATATAAGTGCTTGACTCTTTCATTATTCAAATTCTTTTAGACTCCTTTACTTCTTTTCTTTCTCCTCAGCTTTTAAGCCACATGGTGCCTGGCATCAGCTGATTTTGTTTCTATCCTCCATGATTTTCTTTCCCCCTACTACTTCTTTCACCCGATATATACTAACACCTTCTTTTACCATATCTGTCTACTTCTTTGGATTTCCTCTTCCCACCAATTTCCATTTCTTCAATCCAGTTTCCATGTAATTTTTGCCTCTCCTCCTTATGGTCAATGCCAACTTAGTCTATTTTTCTTACTTTATCCTGAATGGGTACTACTCTTAAGCTTTCTCTCACATACTCATTCTCGATCCTATCTTGTCTATTCTACATAACATATAACATAAAATTTCAGCAGGCATATAAAACAATTTACAAATATAAAAGCACCTAATGCCGGCTTTTTGTTTCAAGATACTTTAAAATTTTATTGCAATACTGAAAAAAAGACCTATTGAGACCAACTATTAATTTTAACAATTACAATTGCTAAATGGAATACGAGGAATATTCCTCTTATGTTCAAGTAACTTATTCTGAAAGTACCTAGGCTCTTTATATCAGTGAAAAGGTATAGACGAAAAAGGATGGCTGACAAACTTGAGGATCTTCATGACAATCATGGAAATGACAATCCTTCTGTCTGATGAATAGAGCTGTATCTTTTCAATCTCGACTTTGAGGATCGTAATCAAAGACTTTGTTAAGTGAACTGGCAAGTCCTGCACGGTATCTGAGTCAGACAGACACTTCCTTCAGATATGCCTTGTGTTCTTTTCAGCTCATTAATTGGCTACATTTCCTTTCGTTACGTTCATATTCTTCCATTTTGTTTAATTTTGACCCATTTCCCTCATTACCCACATTTTTCAGCTATAGTTCTTTTCCTATATCATATTACTTTCTCGTTGATCTCGATAACTCAATTCACTAGTTAAATCTCTTCTTATTCTGATTTTCACATTCGACCTTAACTCTAAATTTTTCTTCACTATTACTTTTATAAAATTGCTTATCTATATCCTTTATCCTTTCCGAAACACAGTTGTTTCCTTCATTTGCCTTCCAAATTCTCTCAAATTTCACTCTAACAACTACTTAACCAGTATAGAACCCATTGCCACAAATCAGTAGCTAGAAAAGCCTACAGAACTGAAATCATCAACAAGGTCGGAAACAGCTGAACATTTCATCAGTATAAGTCTTGCCGGAGAATAAACTTAATCTGATATTTTCAGCACCAGCCACCAACACATACCTACATCTCTGTCTGGAAGTTCGAAACCTAATGCCGATCATACATGATCTTTCATTCTTTATGGACATTTACAGTGTCTCTGAACTGCATTAAATGTTACAAAACATGCATCCTAAATTCTACATAAAAATATTACCTTCAGATCAAACTAAAATCTGAGTATCATATGCTGCCTAATTTGTTATTAATCCTTTGTTTTGATTATTGTCATTTTTTAATAGAAACTAGAAAAACGTTTATGCTAATTCGTGCAACCAGAATCAAGGCCACAATAGGCTTTCCAGCTCCGTAATTGTTCAGAATCAGATACATGTTAATATAACGTCCTTTCTCCTTTTTAGAACCTAGAATATGTTCCAAAAATTTTTGCATACTTTTGAAACAACCTGTATAGAAAGTACAAGGATATCAGTAAACCAGTAGTACCAAGGTATCATATTTCTATACATAAATGAAAACCAGTGACATATCAGTGACTTTCTGGTCTCTTGCCAAAGCTATTGGCCGCAACTTTTGCCCATCTCTGCTCCCACCTCTGTCCAAACCAGATGGTTCTGTTGTCACTTCAGCCAAAGATAAAGCTGACCTGCTAGCATCCCATTTTTCTTCCAGCTCATGTATTAATGAGCTTGATAAAACACCTCCCATCATTCCCAACACGCTCCATTCAATGCCTCCTGTGGTCTTCCGTCAAAAGGATATCAGAAGGATTTTGATGAATCTTGATGCTGTTGTTGTTTAGTTTTTAGGAGCATTAGCAACTAAGGCCATATTGCTCCGGGATATGCGGTGGTCATTCCCTGACCTTTCCGCATCCTCCGTATTTGGTGGTGACGGGCTCGAACCCCGGGCTAATCAAGAAGCGTGTGCTATGCACTTCTGCTCCTTCCCACCTGGCTACGGAGTACGCCAATCTTGATGCTAAGAAAGCTCCAGGTCCTGATAGTATTTCTCCACTTGTTCTCAAAACCTGTGCTCCTGAACCTATTCCTATTCTTTGCCGCCTTTTTTCACTTTCTTATTCCAAAGGTGTTTTTCCTTCTTCTTGGAAATTTGCTCATATCCAGCCAGTTCCTAAAAAGGGTAACAAATCCCTCCCATCCAATTATCGTCCCATTGCAATTACTTCTACTCTTTCTAAAGTAATGGAGAAATCAATTAACCGCAAACTCTTAAACTACCTAGAAATCTTCCGTCTGATCAACGATCGCCAGTATAGATTCCGTCAGTGTCGATCTACTGGTGATATTCTGGCTTATGTTACCCATTTATGGACTAATTCAATGGAAAGGTTCGGTGAAACACAGGTAGTTGCTCTTGACATCTCAAAGGCTTTGATAGTGTTTGGCATAAAGGTCTTCTAAACAAGCTTCCATCTTATGGTTTGCCAACTGTTTTTAATAATTGGTTATCCAGTTTTCTCTCTGATCGCTCACTGAGGGTGATGGTAGATGGCTCTCTGTCTTCTAACTTCTCCACTAATGCCGGTGTCCCTCAAGGTTCAGTTCTTTCCCCCACTCTTTTCCTCTTGTATATTAATGACCTTCTTCCATTGACTGGAAATCCTATCCATAGTTTTGCCGATGATAGCACATTGCATTCCACTTTCCATTTTGAGAAACCTTGTCCTGCTCAATCAGCTTCAACTTCTCGAAAATCTGCTACCAATTCCTTAAATGCCGATCTTCAGGTAATTCTCCAGTGGGGCAAAGATAATTTAGTTTATTTCAACCCTTCTAAAACTCAGTCTTGTCTTATATCTCGCAAAAAAGATTCTTCTGCTGCTATGCTTCTCTTTAGTGACACTCCGATTTCTAGGCAAAATGATATATCTCTTTTGGGGATTACCCTGACTTCTAATCTCTCTTGGCACAAAGCACATTACAAACATTGCTTCCTCTGCATCTAAAAAACTTGGTTTTCTCTTTCGCTCTCGGCGTTACTTTTCTTCCAAACAGCTGCTCACTCTGTATAAATCGCAAATCCGCCCTGCCATGGAATATTTTTCCCACATCTGGGGTGGTGCCCCCAAAACCTCTCTCAAGCTTCTTGATTCCATTCAGAAGAGGGCAGTTAGGTTAATTAATGATTCATCTGTAACAGAGTCTCTCCAATCGCTTTCTCATAGATGTACTGTTTCTGCTGCATGCCTCTTCTACAGATACTTCCATGGCCACTGTTCTTCTGAATTGGCTTCTATAATTTCTGCTCTCTCCTTCAAAACAGTCCGAACACGTGCCGCCACCAGCCAACATCCATTTACTGTCCAACTTCAAACCCACAGAACCAACTTTTCATCTTCATCGTTTATTCATTCAACTGCTGTTTTCTGGAACAACCTTCCTTCATATGTATTTCCTGAAAATTACAATCTACAGAAGTTCAAGTCCAATGTCAACAAATATCTTTTCTCCAACCCAAGCACAGTACTAAGTACTATAGGTTCTATAGTACTTAGTACTCTCGTGTTTGGGGTTCACATAAAAAAAAAATATATCATCCTACGATGCATATAATGCAGCTGTACAAGGCACTGAGTTCTTCAGGATTCAAAAGGTAAAGAGTAAGATTTTGTCCATCAATAGAGAGAATCGTCGCCCAAGATTTCTGTATAGTACTTAAGTGAAATTAGTGAGGTGACCGTTTCGGGGATTACTGTCCCTTCATCGGTGGATAATTAAGTGCTACTGAGTTATCGATCTAAGGGCTCAGTGATGATAAGTTTTCGCAATATACTTGATGCTGTTGTAAAAAATTAATTTCCTTTTCTGGTTCGTACAAAAATGATCCCTTAGAACCATTTGAACAAACTGCTAAATAACTTCTGTTATTTGAAGATTGTCTGTTCTAAACTTAGACCTGCATAAAAGATCATTGCGTGCCATAGCAAAAATTATTATTTTTTTATTAAATCATCTTAATTATGCTTTGCAGAATAATTTTTATACATTTATACCTCGTCACAGATACACATATAAACTCCCCCCTAAAAGTTTGGAATCATGTTTGATTTTTCTTAATTTTCAAAGTTTTAATTAAAATAGGACCAAATTCTTAAGCAATTTTTATTAAAATATTTTATGTATAAAAAAAAAAAACTTAATAATATTTAACAAATTTCTAGAAAATTATAAAATATCCCAGAAATGTATCGAAGAGTCCTGAATGTGGTACAATATTATAGAAGATCCATGAATGTAGTAGAACGTTGTAGATGATTCCATAATATTCTAGAAAACTGGAGTACTGTTTCAATAATATAGAAGCTAGAAGTTTTAATGATTCTAGTGTTTTGCAATAATAAAATTTAGGAGTAGTAGTAAAAGTAGAGGCATAGATGCAAGAATGGAAGCGTATGAGCTTATGTAACATCAGTCAAAAAAAAAAAAAAAATTTCCCACATCCATTCCCTCTAAAAGTTTGTCCAGTTCCCCGTTGAATTTATTTAAGCTATCAACTTGAACAACGACAGATAGAAGTTTCTTCCAGCAATCAACGACCAGCTAAAGGCAAATCTCTGCACATCTATTCTACAACTGTCTTTCCTCAACTTGAATTTATGCCCCTTCAGGTTCGTAATCTGAGCAAAAGGAAGAATCCCATCAGAATTGAGCCTGCCCAACCCATTCAAGGCCTTATACACCTCAATCAGATCACCTCGCAGGTGCCTAGTCTTCAGCCGCTGCAATTTGCAGAACTCGAGCCTTTCTTGGTGAGAGGACCCCCTTCGTTCCCCTCACCAATCTTGTTGTCCTTCTATACTCGCTCAAGCAACTCTACATCCTTACTAAAATGAGGCCTCCAGACCTGTACGCAGTACTCAAGGCGTGGCCTGACCATTGTCTTATACAAAGGAATAATAACCTACTTTTCCCTACTAGCAAAATCATTGACAGTGCCCCATGACCTGCTTTGGCACCCTGTTTTCACTGCTCAGAAAACTTCATATCTGACTGCACAATTACTCCCAAGTCTTTTTCACTTTCTACCATCTTAAGTGTAGTACCACACAGTTGGTACGTTTGTCAAGGTTAAACTTCAGTTGCCGCTGCTCAGCCCATCTGCCCAAATTTTCTAGATCCTGTTGCAGTAGCACACTGCCATTACTGTAATTAACTGCCCTGCCAACCTTTGTATCATCTGCATGCTTGGACATTAAGCCTGATATACCTTCATCAATATCATTGATAAATATACAAAACAACAGTGGGCCCAACACCGAACACTGGGGGAATTTACTAATAACAGTAGTCCACGAAAAGCAGCGTCCATTGATTACCACTCTCAGTCGTCTCTCACTCTACAACCCTTTTATCCATTGTAGCAACTTGCCCTTAATACCATACGTCTCCAATTTGTACAATAGTCTTGCATGTTCAACGGTATCAAAAGCTTTCCTGAAATCCAAGTATATGATATCAAAATTATTTTTTGCATCCAGTTCCTTCGTAACCACATCATAATATCCAATCAAATTTGTCAGACAAGACTTTCCCTTAACAAACCCATGCTGTGTCTGAATTATTACTGCAGTCTTGTCTAGATGATCCTACAATGATCCTTTAACCAGACTCCATTATTTTTACCGGAACAGAAGTTAAACTTACAGGTGTAACTCGTCTCACACTTTTGTTCCTCCTTTGTGAATTGGGGATACATTTGCACATCTCCAGTCTGTGGGGACTTCCCGAGTACAACAATTTTCTCATAACTATGGCTAAGGGTTTGCTTACTTCCTTTCCCGCCTCCTTTAATATAACTGGATAGATCCCCTCCACCCCAGGTGCTTTTCTTGTTTAATTTCAACAATTTCTCCTCCACTTTGCTCTCAGTTATTACAAAATCATTAAGCTCCCTGTTAGAGTTTAATAAGCTATTGTCCTCCACTTTCCTAAAGAATTCCTCATGTGTGAATGTAGATGAAAATACTTATTCAGTTTGTCAGCTATCTGAGCAGCAGCAGCATCACAGTCAAACCATCGATATCAAGTGGACCAATTTGATTAATCCCCTTCCTGCTAGAGTTTATTTAGTTAAAGAAGTCCTTGTTGTTTTTCTTAGCATCCTTTGCCAAAGATTTCTCGTAATCTGACTTCGCTTGCCTAACCTCCTTTGTTACTTGATTACAGACTAGCTTATATCTACCATAGGCTTCTGCGTCGCCTGATAATTTATATGGATCTCATACATTTTTCTTCTCTGCCATGAGTCTCATTAGTTCATCTGACATCCATTTAGGCCCAAATCTTGAACAGTATTTCTCATTCGTTATGAAAAGCCTAGTATCTTCCACGATTAATTCGTTGAATGCTTCCCATTTAGAATTTGCTGTTGGCAACATCATCAGTAAGAGCCGTAACTTATAAAATCGAACACCTATCATTCAGAAATTGTGTTTGGTGTAAGTTTTATGTGTTTCGTGATAAATATAACAAGAAATAAGGAACTGAGTGTTAAAAAAAGAAGTGCTGTTATAATTCTTTTCAAACTGAGTTTAAACAAGCAGGACTTTATGGTCGTGTAATGGTTCGAAAAAAATGGTTCCCTTATTAAAACCGGAAAATCGAAAGAAACGGTTGGATTCGGCTAGGAGCCATCAACATTAGACAACTGAAGAGTGGAATAAAGCACTATGGACGATTAATGAATCCATATTCGAAATGCTTGGATCCAAGCGTAGACTTTATGTAAGACGATCAAACGAAGTAAAAAAGGTGCCAGATTGTTTAGTGTTTACAGTCAAGCAAGGTGGTCGTCTGGGCTTGCTTCTGTTCTTCTGGAGTGTATTACATGATCTGGATTGAAAGAATTTTAAGAAAAGAAGGGTATAAAAGCATTCTTGAACATAATGCATTATCCTGTGGACTTCGAATTTGTGGAAGAAATTTTATATTACAACAAGACAATGGCTCGAAGCACCGCTCTAAGTTGTGCAGGTTCTTTCTAACAACTAAACAACGGAAGGATGTATTGGAAATTATGGTGTGGCCACCACAATTGGCTGAGTTAAACCCAATAGAGCTTTTATGGGATCATCCAGACCGTCAAGTCCGTGGAGCCTATCCAACTTCATAAAATTTGTGGAAAACCTTGCAGATCTATTGGAATAATGTTAGTCAAGACACTAATTATATAATAAATCGCCAGGATACCATGTATGCAAGGCAGTGATAAAATCTCGTGGAAGATAGTTTTATGAAAAATCAGTATACTGTAGTTGTTAATATTAATCATTTCAATATTTGCTATAAGTATTTCAATGCTTAGTTTAAAAATCTTAAAATACTTTATAGGGCGATGTTTTTTAAATTTTTAAACCTTACATTTCATAATCAATTTCAAAAAAATTACCGTAAACTGTTGTCATACGTTGTAATTCCAATGTGTGTGTGTGTGTGTGTGTGTGTGTTTGTGTGTGTGTGTGTGCGCGCGCGCGCGCATATTCCCACATCGGGTGGAACTCTGAAAAAGTATAAAAAGGCAAAATAATTCGTCAAGCACGTTTAATGTGTATGTATTTTTAATGAATAATACTAAACACTTAAAAGGAACATGTTATAATCAACAATTAAAATTTAACTTATATTCACAGGTCGAACAAAATAGAAAAAGGGATGCCGAGCTATCCAAGCTCAGGAAATTACTGGAAGATGTTCACCTGGAGAGCGAAGAGACAGCCCATCACTTAAGGAAAAAGCACCAAGAGGCCATCGCTGAATTTCAAGACCAAATAGACCAATTGAATAAGCACAAATCTAAGTATGTTTATCATTATAATTTATATGAAAAATGTATTTGCATAATATCAAACGTAAATCATCCCTTTATATAATCAATGTCCACAATTTCAGTATCATAATTAACCAAATATTGTAATTAAGCAGTTTAATACATGGTCTGTTCGTATTTTTTGGAGGAATTGCTTACTTTGCAGAGGAATACTCGTGTCATTTTCTCTTTTTAATTCATAGAGTTACTGAAAAACTGCCATGTTGCTGTTGCTATACTCTAGTCCAGTGTTTCTCAAAGGGTGTGCCGCGTCACATTAGTGTGCCGCAAAATTTTCCAAGTGTGCCGCGAAATTTAGAAATTTCTTCTTCTATGACTACGTAGGTGTGCCGCGAAATTTTTCTTCTTTGGAAAATGTGCCACAAGAGTAAAAAGATTGAGAAACACTGCTCTAGTCCTTCAGTCAATATGGTTGTTGTTGTTTTGGTTTTTAGGAGCATTAGCAACTAAGGCCATATTGCTCAGGGATATGCGGCGGTCATTCCCTGACCTTTCCGCATTCTCCGTATTTGGTAGTGACGGGCTCGAACCCCGGTCTAATCAAGAAGCGTGTGCTACGCACTGCTGCTCCTGCCCACCTGGCTACGGAGGCGCCAGTCAATATGGAACAACTGGAACAGAGATTCGTCGGACGAGGAGACCTTATTGCATTCTCAAATCTTCAATGTCGGTGTTTCTGCGTACATGTACCCACAGCTGCTTATTTTAGATGAGAAGAGTGAAACCCGTTATATTGTTCAATAGATGTACAAATATAACTGTGTCTAGTTTATTAGGTTCCCCCCACCACTTCAGTCATTTAAGGAATCGTCATATACAGTGCTACTTACTCCTGTTTAGTTATATAAAACAGGTAATCAGAACCGAGGGTCAGTAATGTGCTCAATTCGGCAAGAAAATGGGCCAGCAGCACGACTGAGCGCGGTATAATAGTCGGCACCAGACGTACCAGTCCAAATTTCAAGGTCACTGATGCTCTAACGAAGTGTTCATGTACAACAGTGGCTAGAATGTACTGAGAACGGTCCAACAACCAGATGACCTCGTGGATATTTGGTATAATCACCGTCGTCCCACATCGGGTGGAAAAGACCTGAGTATGAATTTCGTCAATGGCGTGAGGAATTTTTATGGATCTTTTTCACAACATGGCTCAGTTAGTCGGTCTCAGGCGAGGGTAGTATGGTTTTTAATCTCGGAAACTTGTTTTTCGTCCAGCAAACAGCAAATCAACCACAGAACACAAGCAGCTTAGAGATAAAAATATGTACGCCCTAAGTTGCTGATGCGCCTAAAACCCTACAACCAACCAACAACATCTAGCCAATGACATTTCTGTGGGCCAAAACTGCTTGATGATGCAAAGTCGATTAAAAGAATCGACTAGTCTAACATACGATCAAATGACACGAACTACATCAGTAGTGTGTAAATGAATATACTGAAATGCACAAATCGCAGCATCTGTCACTGATAGTGGCATAGCAGCAACCAATTTCACTGGGTTCCACTCTTCTCATCTGAACCAAGCAGCTGTGGATACACTGGGCGCTGAAACAACGACACTAGACATTTGATCGCTTAGTCCCAGTTGTTACATGGTGATAGAAGGATCAAGGTATGGCATAAAAGCTAAATCAACGGGATTACCGTGCGTGTCAAGCGTCAACACTGCAGGCTGGTGGTGGAAGTGTGGCGTGGAAATTTTTTGTGGTATAAGTTAATCCCTTGATACCGACATATTCTAATCATAAAAGACAGCAGGGCATATATGATGCGAGCCTAGTCAATAATTCGGGCATGGAGAAACTGTGCGAGTCTCAAGGAGTAGAATTTTTCACAGCGTAGTCTGTACTTGTTAACAGAAGAGACTGTTTTTATAGGGATGGGATACACTTGAATAGAAAGGGTGCAGGAACATTTGCTGATGTTACTGAGGCAGTGTTAGGTGGATGGGAAAACTGCTAGCTGAGGATACACAGAGTAATAGATAAACAGCTGTCGAAGGCAGAAGTGTAAGTGATTTTTGCGCTGCTTCTATTGGAACATACAGCAACCCGAGAAGCAACGTGTCTGGGATTTCGAGGCCTGCTGGGAGTTCTAAGGGAATAAGCAAAACATGGCCTGTGTTGAGATTATTAAAAGTAAAAACAGGTGCATTTATACTTGCTTGTACACTAATGGTAGGAGCATAGTAAATAAATTTTATGAATTTGAAATACTGGTTAATTCACAAAATGTAGGCATAAGAGGGATATCGATCAGAGCATGGATTTGTAAAGGAGCGATCTTGTCTGACCAATCTATTTGGATTCTATGACGCAGTAATATAGAAAATAGATGCAAAAAATGATTTTGATATTATATACTGTACTTAAATTTCAAAAAAAATCTTTTGATACTGTTACACATAAAATACTCTGTACAAATGGAGCAATGTGGCATTAAGGGCAAGTTTCTGTTATAGATAAAGGAATGGTTGACTGGGAGAAGACAGTAGTTATCAATGGGCACTGCTCTTCTTAGACTAATGTTATTAGTGGAGTACTCTAGTCTATCGACTTCTTCATCGAGGGGACATCCTTGAGTTCATTGTTAGGATTTTAGCCCTGAATTCATTTTCATGGATTCATTCTCAGATGATCGACGAATTCTTTCCAAGTGAGAATATTTTTCGAATCTGAATACGATTGAGCTTGTCGAGAATCGCTTGAGTGATAAATTGAATTGGATCATGCTAACGTCTTCCATGCTCTAAGATCTGCTATTGTACAGAAAGTAGGACATGGTCATACTTTCAGCTGTGTAGACAGCAGCTTTCGTAAAGGAGCTCTTTACGAAAGCTGCTTTATTACTTGGAAAAGAAGAGGAGAGGGAAGTTTAATCATACTACCTATTAAATTATTATAAATTTGATAAGGAGAAAAAGTATTCAGGACTGGCTCCTAAGTTTTACAATATATCAAAGATGCTGCTTACTTTCCTTTTTAATCCGAACTTCAAACTAACCATAAGGCATTTCGCATTTCTATATGTTTCTCCAATTTTATAAAAGCAAGTTTAATGCTATTCAATAATCCCAATCCATTCAAGTAAACATGCTGTAATAAAAAGGAGTCGCAGTCAGTGTTCTTTGTATACGGACAAATCCTATTCGCTGTTCTTTGTATGTGGACAAGTCGATGTATGGCACTCATGCGGTCATGAGAATGGGAGCTGTATAGTTCGTGTAATGAGAGATATCCACTTATATGAATATTAATGAAACATTCTTAATTATAAAATATTTATTCCTAAATTTAGAAAAATTTTGTATGCTTCAAAATAACTGATATATACTGTTCAATTTGCTAGGGTAGAAAAAGAGAAGCAAAAGTTTCAAGCTGAAGTATATGATCTACTGGCTCAGGTGGAGAGTGCGCATAAGGAGAAGGTAAGTATTTTTTTTTTTTAATCTGTATTTGAGAATAAATAATAAAATGAAAGGAAGTAACACTTAGAAACACTGTTTTTATCGTCAGTTACTTCTTGTTACGTTAGAGGTTGAAATTTTAAAAAATTAGAGAATTTTAAATAATTTTCAAAAATAATAATTAATATACGAGATTCATTCATGTTATAATCAAGGGATTATTGATAATCAATATCTGATCGCTCTATTAGATTTCGGTATTTGTTTTACTTCTAGTAACCACAAACACAAAAGATTACTTGCGCCTATAGAACAGTAGAAACTCACAATGGCGGAACCACATCGCAAGTGTAAAATTTATGCACTATATTCCGTAAATAATTTAAAACACCAATTTCTTTCTGTTTTATATATTCCTAGATTGTATGTCATTGTAACTAGGTATGCGCAATGTATAAAATCATTCATTGTAACTAGGTATGCGCAATGTATAAAATCAATCCATTGTAACTAGGTATGCGCAATGTATAAAATCAATACTAGTTCAGAAAATAACACTTAATAGTATAGTAGCATGCACCGTGTTTAAGGAGGAATTGCTGAAATCATGTCGCACAATTAACATCACATATTTAAAAATATTGGGCAATCGCCACACCAATCAAAGGCAACATTCGAACCCCCCCCCCCCAACTTTATTTCTTAGGGCCATACATTACCCAATGGACTAATCAGCCATTATAAGTTACATTTTGGCTTAATACAAGGGACTATCATTTTGTGGAGATTATAGAGATCTAAGGTACTGTATTATCTAAAATAACGAATTATCCCTGAATATTTAGGCTGTATGTAAATCTTAAAAAAACGGAACGTCTTATATCCCTTAGAATGTCCGATTTATGAGGTTCTACTTTACTTAATACAATGGATTGAGAGGACAGAAGACCCTTGTTGACACTGGACGAATTTGTGAAGACTAATTTTCAAAAAATACACAAGTGAGTAGGCTGTTCCAAAAGACAAATATACATATTATAAATGATGTAGAAAAGTTTGTTCGGTGACGCTGGATTTTAACTATGAATGCAATGTTTATTAGCTGTTGTCCATGTTCGGACTGATGCGGAAGAGGTGGAATTACAGGTGCTAATTAAAATGAAAACAGTGCCGATGCAAATATCTATAGAAAAGGTATGCAGCAAAAAAAAAGAAAACCTGTGTGATGAGGAGTGAAGCTAATTTGTAAGATATAGATTGCTCTTCTTTGGACAATGCAGATAATTTAATTAAATGGACTGCTCCTCTTTGGACAGAGCTGAGATATTTTAGAGAGGTTCTCACGCCCCCATCTGAAATGTGAAAACAATATTCCATGGTCGTGCGGATTTCTGGTTTATATGGAGTTAGAAACTCTTTAGAAGAAACGCTGTACCGAGAGCAAAAGAGAAAAACTACTTTTATCTGTGCAAAGAAAGCAATATTTCTGATATACTTATGCCAAAATAGATTAGTAATCAAGGTTATCCTTAGTAATGTTATGTGGCCTTGTCTAGAAATTAGACCCCCTCGCTGGTAATAGTACAATGGTTAGGATCGCTGTTCCACATCCCGTCAATCGTGTAAAAAAGGCTTGGGTTGAAGTCTTGTTTCGAAAGGGCTTTGTTGCATAAAAGGTCTTTTTTACGAAAGGAGGTTCGTGATAGAGTTCGGTTCACCGGAGAGATTCGCATGCTTTTTCTCCTGTAAACTGTCTTTCATCCAGCAAACAGACCATAGAATACAAGAAGCCTACAGACAAAATCATATAGATCACAACTTGGTGATTACCTCTTCTCCAATGGAGCCTTTATCTCATGGCTATTCCCAACCTCGTATTGTTTGGCATTAGAATGCAAAATGGGATGACCTGCAAGATTTCTTTTCCTTGGTCGGATTACAGTTTCAAAACTTCTGATGTCAACGTTTGCTCACATCGTGTCAGTGAAATTATTCTTGTAGGAATGGAATCCTTTATTCCACACTCCACTTTAAAATCTCGTCCTCCTTTACCTAAACCTTTGTTTTCAAATAAATGTGCTAAAGCTCTTCAAGAGAAAAACATTGCATATCGTAATTGGCTTGTTTCCAATTCTTCAGTTTCATTTTCTGCCTACACCAAAGCTCGCATCAATTGTAAAGCAGTTACTAATCAGTCCAAACAATATGTTGAACAGGATAAGAGTAGAAAACTTGCTTCTTGCCCTAACAGTAGCCGAGCATTCTGGTTTCTTGCCAAAGATATTGGCCGCAACTTTTGCCCATCTCTGCTCCCACCTCTGTCAAAACCAGATGGTTCTATTGTCACATCAGCCAAGGATAAAGCTGACCTGCTAGCATACCATTTTTCTTCCAATTCATGTATTAATGACCTTGGTAAAACACCTCCTACCATTCCCAAAACGCTCCATTCAATGTCTCCTGCGGTCTTCCGTCAAAAGGATGTCAGAAGGATTTTGACGAATCTTGATGCTAAGAAAGCTCCAAGTTCTGATGGTATTTCCCCACTTGTTCTCAAAACCTGTGCTCTTGAACTTATTCCTGTTCTTTGCCGCCTTTTTTTCACTTTCTTATTCCAAAGGTGTTTTTCCTTCTGCTTGAAAATTTGCTCATATCCAGCCAGTTCCTAAAAAGGGTGACAAATCCCTCCCATCCAATTATCGTCCCATTGCAATTACTTCTACTCTTTCTAAAGTAGTGGAGAAATCAATTAACCGCTAACTCTTAAACTACTTGAAAACCTTCCGTCTGATCAACGGATTCCGTCAGTGTCGATCCACTGGTGATATTCTGGCTTATGTTATCCATTTATGGAAAAATTAAATGGAAAAGTTCGTGAAACACAAGCATTTGCTCTGGACATCTCAAAGGTTTTCGATCGTGTTTGGCATAAACGTCTTCTAAACAAGCTTCCATCTTATGGTGTGCCAACTGTTTTTTTTTTAATTGGTTATCAAGTTTTCTCTCTGATCGCTCACTGAGGGTGATGGTAGATGGCTCTCTGTCTTCTAACTTCTCCACTAATGCTGGTGTCCCTCAAGGTTCAGTTCTTTCTCCCACTCTTTTCCTCTTGTATATTAATGACCTTCTTCCATTGACTGGAAATCCTATCCATAGTTTTGCTGATGATAGCACATTGCATTTCACTTTCCATTTTGAGGAACCTTGCCCTGCTCAATCAGCTTCAACTTCTCGAATATCAGCTACCAATTCCTTAAATGCCGATCTTCAGGTAATTCTCCAGTGGGGCAAAGACAACTTAGTTGATTTCAATCCTTCTAAAACTCAGTCTTGTCTTATATCTCGCAAAAGGGATTCTTCTGCTCCTATGCTTATATTTGGTGACACTCCGATTTCTAGGCAAGATGATATATCTCTTTTGGGGACCACACTGACTTCTAATCTCTCTTGGCACAAGCACATTACAAATATTTCTTCTCTGCATCTAAAAAACTTGACTTTCTCTGTCGCTCTCGGCGTTACATTTCTTCCAAATAGCTGTTCACTCTATACAAATCGCAAATCCGCCCTACCATGGAATACTGTTTCCACATCTGGGGCGGTGCCCCCAAAACCTCTCTCAGGCTTCTAGATTCCATACAGAAGAGGGCAGTTAGGCTAATTAATGACTCCTCTCTAAACAGTGTCTCTCCACTCACTGTCTCATAGACGTTCTGTTTCTGCCGCATACCTCTTTTACAGATATTTCCATGGGCACTGTTCTTCTGAATTGTTTCTATAATTCGGCTCTCTCATTCAAAATAGTCCGAACGTGCCGCCAGCAGCTAACATCCGTTTACTGTCCAACTTCAAACTCACAGAACCAACTTTTCATCTTACTAGTTTATTCATTCAACTGCCGTTTTCGGAACAACCTTCCTTCATACGTATTTCCTGAAAATTATAGTCTACAGAAGTTCAAGTCTAATGTCAACAAATACCTCCTTTCGTCTTAACCTCCAACCCAAGCACGGTACTAAGTATTATAGGTTCTAATAGCTCTCGTTTTGGGGTTTTCATTACACAAAAAAAAAAAAAAAAAAACATTCACACTTCATGGACGTAATTGCATCAGCGCAAATAACAATAACTAAAAACTTGAGTATTATTTTAGATAAGTACGACCCAGTTTTAAAAGAAGTGAAGTTAACTAGTTCTCTTCTCATCACGGAGTGTAATATGAAAACCATCATTTAAGGAACTTTGATTAATATTCGATATGTTGTAGCTATTTGTTAGCGCACTGTTTCTAGAACTGCAATATATTATTGTCAGTATAACTACACGTATGATTTTCAGGAAATGGAGATTGACAATAGCCACAGGAGAAAGAGGCCACTAGGTGAGATTTCACATCATCAGGTGCCTAAAATCACAACTTTCTTGTCTGAAGTACCTAATAACAACTAATATTAACTCTCCATTTTGAAGGGTTAAAAGTTCAGTGTCATATTAGGGCCATCCGAGCACCAACTCATCTGCCCATGTGTAATACGAGTATGTACATAAATTGGGTGTGTTCTCTGGTCGATTGGACTGTTTCGCTGGATGAAAAACCTGAATTTCTGGGGGTATAAACCTTGATATCCACACCTGAGACTGACCAACTCAGTCACATAGTGAAAAAAGCCCATAAAAGTTTCTCGCGTCATTGCGGGATTCGACCCCAGAACTTTTCCACACGGTGTGGGCAAGGTGGTAATTATAACCACTATGCTACCTGCACGAAAGCTAGTTTGATGGGTTGCAAGATGTGTGGTTGGAATTATCTGGCACTCTGGTAGGAAAATGAGCAAGTTACATAAGGTCATTAGTAATAGCAGAAGCCTCAGCGTCCTTTCTATATACAACTGAAAAACTGAATTCATTTTGAATTATTAATAAATAACAAAATAAACATTAACTATTAAAAAAAAAGTCATAGGATAATGACTTTTTTTTAATAATACGGGATACAGGAGCAAGTTGAATTTAAAAGTAAGACTGCTAAAAAGTTCTCACTTATGAGGACAGAGACAGCAAATGAATTTGACAGAACATAGTAAAGAGATTTTGAACCAGAGAACAAGAAAGAGGAAATTACAGATTAGAAAGTCTCTGAAAAGGACATAACCTGCACGTACTACCTTTATCGTCTGAAATTCTATTTTCAGAATACTGTCAAGTATCCTCTGCGACTTTCCTTAAATTTCAGTTTCATCTTTGCAAAGGACAAGAGTCTCGGGCAACAAATTCCAGAGAAATGGAGTGACTGCGGTACCTGACCCCTTGTTGGGGAACTGCAGTCATTTGATTCTTGGCTAGAAACTACCGCAGAAATATGAAAATTTCGGCCTTTCAGTTTTGAAAACTACTCATACCCGAACGCTTGTACTTTTGATAAAGCATCTTCTAAAAAGACTGTTCGGAACTGCCTTCTCATCTGTTTCTGAAGCTGTTTTATCGCTAAGATATAACTACAATATTGATAGATCCTATTTGGCATAAAAGGTCCTCTAAACAAGCTTCCATCTTATGGGTTGCCGACTGTTCTTCGCAATTGTGTATTAAATTTTCTTTCACACCACTCACTGCTGTTGGTAGTTCTTGTAGGATTTCAGGCGCATCAGCGACTTTAGTCCATATTTAGCCGTATATATTGTCTGAAATTGTGTGCATTCTGTGGTCGATTTGCCTGAGGAAAATTCCCAGTTTCCAGGAGAAAACCATACTACCCTTCCCTAAGAGCAGGTAGTAGTAGTCTACTCCATGTCTTCTAACTACTTCACTAATTTTGGTATTCCCCAAAGTTCAGTTATTTCTCCCACTCCTTTCCTTTTGTATATTAACGACCTTCTTCCACTGACCGGAAATCCTAAGCATAGGTTTACTGATGATAGCACAACAGATTCAATTCTCGAATATTCACTATCAAGTCCTTAAATGTGATCTAAGGGTAGTTCTCTAATGGGGCGAAGAAAACTAACTTCAATCATTTTAAAACTCCCGTCCTGTCTTGTTTCCCTCAAAAAATCCTATGTTCAACTTTAAAATACATTCAGATTTATAGAGATCATACCGCATATCTCTATTAGGGATTATCCTCACCTCTAATTTCTCTCTCGGCATGAGCACATGAAAAATATTGTTTCCTCTGCATCAATAAAAGGAGATTTTCCTTTTCGCTCCCAACGTTAGTTTCCTTCTACTCAACTCTGTACAAATCTCAAATCCGCCCTACAATGAAATATTGTTGCTATATCCGGGGAGGCATCCCAAAACCTTTCTGAAGCTTCTCGACTCTACTTAAAAGAAGTCAGGTTGTTAACTAACGACTCGTCTCTTGTATAGTCCACGGTCCCATTCTCGGTCCCACAGATGGGACCGAGAATGGGACTGTGGAAGGACACTTCCACGAGCACTGTTTTCTGACCTGGCATCTGTAATGCCCCAATTTTCACCCAAACCAGTCCGAACACGTGCCACAACTAGCCGGCATCCAATCAATGTCCGACTCCAAATTCACAGACCCTCTTCTTTCTCAATTACTTCCTGGAAATTAATCTACAGAAATACAAGTCTAATGTCCACAAGTATCTTCTGTATGCTCGGCTTTCAACCCCCATGCACGGTATTAAGTATTATAGGATCTAATAACTTTCGTGTGTGGAGTTTTCATAATAAAAGACATAAAACCTGATACAAACTCGGGGTTTTTTCTCTGAATCGCTCATTTGCAAAAAAAAAAAAAAAAAAAATGCAGCGCCTTTGATACAGTAAACAGTTTCATATACGTTATCAACAACACCCAAGAATGTATTACGACGAAGTGAACAACTGCTAAAGCACGTATAATCTAGCACCATCTAAATGAAAAAATTCGTAGCTGATTTATTGTTTCCTTGTGGAAGTTATTTTTGATCCACAGTGCTTTTGTGAGTGACATGGGCTATGAGAGTTAAATAAAAATAGTTTATATTTTATTATTTAATTCTTTGTAGTTATTCAACCCATCATCTATTATGTCAAGTGTTGAAAAGAAAAAGTGTCGACAGTATCTGGATGAATATCTAGCTTATGGTTTTATTGAAAGCCCATTCGACTCAAGACAGCATACGTGTCTTATGTGTAATAGTTCTTTTTCAATTGAGGTTATGAAACCACCAAGGCTTTTAAATCACTTAAAAAGGAAACATCCTGATAAAGTTGGTAAACATATCGAATATTTTAAAAATTTAAAACAGAATTTTGAGCAATGTAACACTTACTTCCTTATTTAAGAATAACACACAAATTACGATGGAATGGTTGCGTTTTATAAAATTGCAGAAATCATTGCAAAAACTGAACAGCAACCGTATAGTGTTCATACAGTTGCTGAGACTGTTATACGATCCGCATTGGAGACTGTAATTTCAACAGTGATGCATCAAAATCCTTCCAGTATTTTAAAAGCATTGCCATTGAGCAACGATTCAATTCGAGGACGAATCGATGAGATATCAGTTAACATTGAAGAGCAGCTAATTGACAAACTAAAAACGAGAAAATTTTCTATTTAGATTGATGAATCCACAGTTACTGACAATAAGACCCTTATAATGGCTTACGTTCGTTATTTCGATAATGACTGTAAATTGCAATAATAGATGTTGTTTGTAAAATCTATGGAAACTGACTGTACTGGAGCATCTATTTTGCTGCTGTAAAAACATGGTTTGATGAAAAACAAGTACCATTGATAAATTTGGTATCCTGTGCCACTGATGTTGCTACCTCCATGGTTGGAAAACAAAGATTTTATAGCCCACCTAAAAGAAGTATGTCCTGAAGTTCTTGCAATACACTGCATTGTGCACCGACATCATCCGGTTGCAAACAATATTAGTCCAGTTCTTTATCAGTCTCTCTGTATAGTTATTAAAACCAACAATAAAATAAAGTCACATACCAAATATGATCGCCTTTTCAGAACATTTTGTGTTGATAATGAAGAACAGTGTGTGAAGCTTCTTTTACACACAGAAGTCAGATGGCTTTTAAAAGGAAACTGTTTAACAAGATTTGCAAACTTTTTGACACGATAATTAGTTTTTTTAGAAAGCGGAGACACAGAATTAGCAAAGGCGATCAGCAAACACAAAAACAACATATACTATATGGCGTGGATTTTTCAAAAACTTAATGAGATATCACTTCAACTTCAAGGGAAATTAATTACGGTGATAGACTGCAAATGCGTATCAAAAGCCTTCACTGAAAACTGGGAAATGTTTGAAATTCGAAACAGGTGGAATGGCTGAGATGTGGGGATCAAAAACAACTAAACTTTTTTATTCAACAATGTGGTCTGAAATGGTGAAAGTACTTCTTTGTTTTCCAATGTCTCATATGGCTGAAAGTGATTTTAGTTCAGTAAATAAAATATTAACAAAAGAAACAGAATTGATATATGTTGAAGAGGAGACATTAGAATTAAACTTACTAACATCATACTGAACATTGAACTTTTAGCTAAGAATCATCAGGCTCATTGAATAAAAAGAGTAAGTACAGTATAAAGTATTTTCTTGTTTAAAATTTAATGGGGGGCAATTAGGAAAGAAATGTCGAAAAAAGCCCTTTAGGGGGGAGATAATTTAAAAAAAAGGTTGGGAAACACTGATTTAAACAAACAAAATAAATTACCGTATCGAGAAACACACCACAGAGAGAGATAGAGAGAGTGAGATTGTTACAGAAAATATTTTGTTTTTTTTTTTTTTTGTGATGCAATCTTTGGTTTGTAAACCTATTATAGCTGTTTATTTAGTATTTGCGCCAAGGAAATGAAGCGTCAGGAGAGTGCCTATAAATTATGTTATATTCTGTGGTTTGTTTGCCTGTTTTTCGGATGAAAAATTAGTTTCTGAGAGAAATCTATACGACTCGCTTTCAAGATCGACTAAGCGGACTATGCTTCTCATACCTTACATCTTGACAGAATTCGATCTAGGTTTTCTTCGACGTTATGTGAATTTCAATTATCATAATCACTGATAGCTTTGCTGTCATTAACACCTTCATACTTTTAAGTATAAATCTGTTTAGGCGCTTATATTTTAAAGAGTTATACTTTAAATACTTTTTAGTTACTTCCTCTTCCTCTCCATAATTCAATATACAGTAGATATATATCTTATTTATCCAGATAATACATTAAAATTTCCATTTCAGTTGACCGCGCAGAAAGTAGTGGAGAAACTCGAAATTTCTGTTCACGAAATGAACATTCGTATCGAGGAAATGCATCGTACCATAAACGAGGTTACCTCACAGCGTACCCGAATAAGCGCAGAAAATGCCGAGTTGATGAAAGAAGTTCAAGAATATAAACTTAATTTTGACAACGTCACTCACCTGAAGACTCAACTGGCATCGCAGCTCGAGGACACTCGCCGACGTCTGGAAGATGAAGAACGGGTAAGTAGTCTGTAATAAACCCATAAAAATAAACCCATAGAAAATTAACAAACGGGCAGTTAAAATTAACAAAGAGAAAGCAGTTGTGAATGTGTTCTGGAAACTGACTTATTTCAAAGCATGTAGTTCAAATTGATACAATGTACAGTTATATTACTGTGTTAAGTTGCTTTGTTTTGGTTATTTGGTTTTTAGGAGCATTATCAACTAAGGCCATATTGCTCCGAGGATATGCGGTGGTCATTACCCGACCTTTCCGCATCCTCCGTATTTGGTGGTCACGGGCTCGAACCCAGGTCTAATCAAGAAGCGTGTGCTACGCACTGTTGCTCCTGCCCACCTGGCTACGGAGGCGCCTGTTAAGTTGCTGTGATTTTTTTCGAACTATGTTACTGGTTAATTACTTTACTGGTCAGGAAGGCTATCATCGCTTCTGTCTAATGCTTTTGTGTTTATTAATGAAATACGGTTCCTTAGTTCCTCTGATGACACTGCTTAGTGATCTCGGCATTTTTCCCATCTTGCACGACTGGTCTTTTTATCGATATTGGGAAAATTCTGATATGCATTTAAAGTCTTTTATGCTTTCAGATCCTGATTTTTAATTTCATTTGGCTTGGCTTGGCTTGGCTTGGTCCCGGTATAATCGCTTCAAGTATAGGTAAACTGGCATACTATGCGTGCGCGCGCGCGCGCGCACACACACACTGTGCTGCCACTTATTAGGTACACCTCTGCTGTGCACACAATGGTTTGTCCCACAACGTTGCAAGTCACATGACCACAATTGTGGATATAAATGCAACAAAACAACCTTTCTAGTATCACTTATCACTTTCTAGTACAAACCGTAGCAAGAATGGGGAAAAGGAGTGATCTAACGAACTTCGAACGTGGCATGGTAGTATACCATGCCACGTGCAAGACAAAGCATCTCTGCAACGGCAGTTCTCCTGAACTTTTCACGCACCACAGTTTCAAGGGTGTATCGAGAATGGTGCAACGAACAGAAAACATCCTCTCAACGGCACTCCTGTGGAAGAAAATCGCTCGTTGATGAGAGAGGTCAGAAGAGGATGGCTAGGATTGTGCAAGCAAACAGACGGGCCACAATGTCGCACATCACGTCAGAATACAACCTTGGAGCGCAGAACAAAATATCGCAACGGACCACTAGCCGCACTTTGTCGTGAATGGGCTACAACAGCCGACGGCCACATCGCGTACCTTTGTTATCAATGAAGAACAAGAGAGCACGCCTCCTGTGGGCACAGCAACACCAGGCACTGGACTACCGAGGATTGGAAAAATGTTTCTTGGTCTGGCGAGTCGAAGTTCCTGGTGCATCATGTTGATGGAAGGCTCAGAATTTGGCGAAAATAACATGAATCTATGGACTCGTCATGTCTGACGACTACTGTGCAAGGTGGTGGGGGGTCATTGTTATTGTGTGGGGAATGTTTTCTTGGCACACGTTGGGTCCATTGATACTCAGATTCACGTCTGAATGTCACATCGTTGCTGACCAAGTGCATCCATTCATGTTGACAGTTTATCCTCAGTCAGATGGTTACTTCCAGCAGGATAATGCGCCGGTGCACAAAGCCCGAATCACTATGGAATGGTTCCAGAAACATGACAATGACTTTTCTTTGCTGCAGTGGCCCGCTCAGTCTACTGATCTCAATCCTATTGAACATCTTTGGGATGAGCTGTTTGCTGCAGGCCTACACCTCCGTCTAATCTCAAGGAACTGCGTGACACACTCATGTCTGCATGGTACTCCATTCCTGCACAACGTTTTCAGCATCATGTTCAATCCATGCCTAGACGACGAATTCAAGCTGTTTTGAAGGCTAAAGGAGGCTCAACACGCTACTACGTAGGTGTACCTAATAAAGTGGCAGCACAGTGTGTGTGTGTGTGTGTGTGTGTGTATATATATATATATATATATATATATATATATATATATACATATACATATACACACACACACACACACACACAACGTGAGCATAAAATTTTAAAAGTTATAATTATATATAATAATTTCGGTGTGTGTAAAAACACCACAGACAACTCTTAAACAACTACGATAGTAGTGTAAAAGACATTATCTCGACCGTATCTCATTGTGCTCATCGTTCACAACGAGTTACCACGTTTTGCACTACCTCTAATAAGTAACTTCACTAATAGAGAAGCTATTGTTACTTATTCTCAGTTGGCACCACCACCCAGACGGCACCGTTTCAAGGCTTGATGGCCTGTCATCGGTGGGTGGGCAGACACCCTGGTATTGCAATAATGACAACCCAGTTGTGAAGATAATCCTACACTATATAGATAATTATAACGCTTAAAAATATTATGCCCGGTTGCATTTAGTCTTACTTAAATATCATGTACACTTTTTTGGCATCTCATATTGTGGAATTATCTTCACAACTGGGTTGTCATGGTTGCAATACCAGGGTACACAACAAGCCTTGAAACGGTGCTGTCTGGGTGGTGGTGCCCACTGAGAATAAGTAACAATAGCTTCTCTATTAGTGAAGCGTTACTTATTCGAGGTAGTACAAAACATGGTAACTCGTTGTGAACGATGAGCACAATATGATATACAGTTGAAATGATGCCCTTTACCCTACTATAGTAGTTTTTTTATTCCTTTAAGAGTTGTCTATGGTGTTTTACACCGATATTATATAAAAATTATACATAAATAAATATGGAAGAGAAATTTTCTCTTCTCTGCTTGCAGTTTAAATCCAGTTATTTTGTAAATCAGTACGAAATATTATATAATACTTAGATGTTAGTTGTTTATATTATACTTACATGTTCTGTTGCTTAATTCTTCACGTATAAAAAATATGTGGGTGACTGTATTGCTCGTAAAATATGTTGAATATGCATTTTTCGTAGGTTTAATACCGAAATTATTTATTTATGTCTCTATTACTGTCTTTGCATAATTTAATAGTTCTATGGGTAAATGTTTTATTTTGTTATCCAAGAGAGATGGATAAGATAAAATAAAATAAAACTTTTGCTAAGGCATTGTTACGGCATTTATTTGTCAAAAGTTAAAACTACCAAAAACTTCCTAATTCGAAATAAGCATTTCACAAATATAAGTGAACTTAGTTCTAAATTCAATGATATTCATGTCTATTTACAATCTGCCAAGTCCCCATTTACTTTTTCTGAGAATCTCAATTATCGGTTGGCTCAACCTAACCCAACCTCAACCTTTACCCTAAACTATTTTGGTTTATGATTCCTTTCTCTTTACAAGTGGTAATTGTACATATGTCCGTTTTGGCATTCATTGTCAGAGAAATTGGAATCTATTTTTTTATCTCTTTTGGCTCAAAATCTCTTTACACCATTCTGTCAAATCCATTTCTTACTTCTATCATTCTCCTAACTCTACATATCTTTCAAAAGATTGACTTTCCTAATTGAAATAATTTTCTTTTGTCGTTTTAAAGGGTCACAATACCAGCTGGCCTCAATTTTATATCTGAATGGATCCAGCTGGTAGAGATTTTCCATTAAAATCACCAAGGAATTTTCCTTGTTGATTTTAATGTTCACAACAACTCCTGCTGGCTTCCGTTTTCTAGTCACACCGACCCAGCTTGTCGAGATGCTGAGGCTTTCGCAATTACTAATGACTTTGCACAGATTGTTCATTTACTTACAAGAATACCCAACAATCCTAATCATACAGCCAATACGCTTGATCTTTTTCTCACAAACAACCCTTCTAAGTACACGGTTGAAGTGAGAGGTCCTTTAGGCACTTCAGATCACAACTTGGTGATTGTCTCTTCTCCAATGGAGCCTTTATCTCATGACTATTCCCAACCTCGTGTTGTTTGGCATTACAAGGATGACCAGCGAGATTTATTTTCTTCTTTTCCTTGGTCGGATTACTGTTTCAAAACTTCTGATGTCAACGTTTGCTCAGATCGTGTCAGTGAAATTATTCTTGCAGGAATGGAATTCTTTATCACACACTCCACTTTAAAATCTCGTCCTTTATCTAAACCTTGGTTTTCCAATAAATGTGCTAAGGCTGTTCAAGAGAAGAATGTTGCATATCGTAATTGGCTTGTTTCTAATTCTCCAGTTTCATTTTCTGCCTACACCAAAGCTCGCAACAATTGTAAAGCAGTTATTAATCAGTCCAAACTAGAGTTTCAACAGGCTAAGAGTAGAAAACTTGCGTCTTGCCCTAATGGTAGCCGAGCATTCTGGTCTCTTGCCAAAGCTATTGGCCGCAACTTTTGCCCATCTCTGCTCCCACCTCTGTCCAAACCAGATGGTTCTGTTGTCACTTCAGCCAAGGATAAAGCTGACCTGCTAGCATCCCATTTTTCTTTCAACTCATGTATTAATGATCTTGGTAAAACACCTCCCACCATTCCCAAAACGCTCCATTCAATGCCTCCTGTGGTTTTCCGTCAAAAGGATGTCAGAAGGATTTTGAAGAATCTTGATGCTAAGAAAGCTCCAGGTCCCGATGGTATTTCTCCACTTGTTCTCAAAACTTGTGCTCCTGAATTTACTCATATTCTTTGCCGCCTTTTTTTCATTTTCTTATACCAAATATGAAAATTCTTGGAAATTTGCTCATATCCAGCCAGTTCCTAAAAAGGGTGACAAATCCCTCCCATCCAATTACTTCTACTCTTTCTAAAGTAATGGAGAAATTAATTAACCGCCAACTCTTAAACTACCTAGAAACCTTCCGTCTGTCAACGATCGCCAGTATGGATTCCGTCAGTGTCGATCCACTGGTAATATTCTGGCTTATGTTACCCATTTATGGACTAATTCAATGGAAAGGTTCGGGGAAACACAAGTAGTTGCTCTTCACATCTCAAAGGCTTTCGATCGTGTTTGGCATAAAGGTCTTGTAAACAAGCTGCCATCTTATGGTTTGCCAATTGTTTTTAGTAATTGGTTATCCAGTTTTCTCTCTGATCGCTCACTGAGGGTGATGGTAGATGGCTCTCTGTCTTCTAACTTCTCCACTAATGCCGGTATCCCCCAATGTTCAGTTCTTTCCCCCACTATTTTCCTCTTGTATATTAATGACCTTCTTCCATTGACTGGAAATCCTATCCATAGTTTTGCTGATGATAGCAGATTGCATTCCACTTCCATTTTGAGAAACCTTGTCCTGCTCAATCAGCATCAATTTCTAGAAAATCTGCTATCAATTCCTTAAATGCCGATCTGCAGGCAATTCTCCAGTGGGGCAAAGACAACTTAGTTCATTTCAACCCTTCTAAAACTCAGTCTTGTCTTATATCTCGCAAAAAGGATTCTTCTGCTGCTATGCTTATTTTTAGTGACACTCCGATTTCTAGGCAAAATGATATTCTCTTTTGGGGATTACCCTGACTTCTAATCTCTCTCTCTCTTGGCACAAGCACATTACAAATATTGTTTCATCTGCATATAAAAAAACTTGGTTTTCTCTTTCGCTCTCGGCGTTACTTTTCTTCCAAGCAGCTGCTCACTCTGTATAAATCGCAAATCCGCCCTGCCATGGAATATTGTTCCCACATCTGGGGTTGTGCCCCCAAAACCTCTCTCAGGCTTCTTGATTCCATTCAGAAGAGGGCAGTTAGGTTAATTAATGATTCATCTCTAACAGAGTCTCTCCACTCGCTCTCTCATAGACGTACTGTTTCTGCTTGTTGTTTGTTGTTGTTGTTTTGGTTTTTAGGAGCATTAGCAACTAAGGCCATATTGCTCCGGGAATATGCGGTGGTCATTCCCTGACCTTTCCGCATCCTCCGTATTTAGTGGTGACGGGCTCGAACCCCGGTCTAATCAAGAAGCGTGTGCTACGCACTGTTGCTCCTTCCCACCTGGCTACGGAGGCGCCTACTGTTTCTGCTGCATGCCTCTTCTACAGATACTTCCATGGGCACTGTTCTTCTGAATTTTCTTCTATAATTCCCGCTCTCTCTTTCAAAACAGTCCGAACACGTACCGCCACCAGCCAACATCCATTTACTGTCCAACTTGAAACTCACAGAACTAATTTTTCATCTTCCTCGTTTATTCATTCAACTGCCGTTTTCTGGAACAACCTTCCTTCATACGTATTTCCTGAAAATTACAGTCTACAGAAGTTCAAGTCCAATGTCAACAAATATCTTCTTTCGTCTTCTCAACCTCCAGCCCAAGCACGGTACTAAGTACTATAGGTTCTAATACCTCTCGTGTTTGGGGTTTACATAAAAAAAAAAAAAAAAAAGATACAGAGGCCTTCATGATCTCAACACAATTTGCTCATTTACCTATTAGAATACCAAATAGTCCTAACCACACAACCGATGTGCTTGATCTTTTATTGGCCCACAAGTCTTAAAAGTGCACAGTTAATGTTAATTTTCCTCTACATACCTCAAATTGAAAACTTGGTGATGGTCTACTCTCCAAAGTAGCCTTTGTCCCATGTTTATTTTCCACCAAATATCGTTGAATTTTACAAGAGTGCAAAATACGATGTGATGATTAGCCTGATTTATATTCCTGTTTTCCTGGGTTGAATTACTGGTTTAAAGCTTCTGATCGGAACATCTGCTCAGATTATCAGTGAAATTACTCCTATAGGAGTGAATTCCTTTGTTCCGCTTTTCACTCTAAACTCTCATCCTTTTTCTAAGCCACGGTTTAGAAAAAAGGACGAGAAATATCCCCACTATCTTTCTCATTATTTTATAATCTTTGTCTTTCAGAGGAGGTCCAGCCTTGAACAGCAAGTTCACACTTTAGAAATTGACCTGGAATCGGTAAGGGTTCGTCTAGAAGAGGAATCCGAAATCAGAATGGATGTCGAACGCCAACTGTCTAAAGCAGTAGGAGACTCAGCTGGCTGGAAGTCGAAGTATGAAACTGAGTGTCTAGCTCATGTTGATGAAGTTGAGGAATTGAGGTAGGTATAAAATTCATTTTTCTTTCATTACAAATAAAGTGAAAAACGAAAATAAAAAAGTGCGAAATTATAATACTTGTTCTTCTTAAAACTGCTTTGACTTTATTCTTTCGTTAATTTAATTGCAGAATTCATATTCCCTTATTGAAAAGTTTATTTGCACGGTATCTTTTTTTGTCTTAGTATTTCATAATGCAAATCTTATTCAATATAATTAGCCTATTTATCCTGTTTTCTATGTAGATAAAAGCATTTAATGCCAGTTTCATGAAAAAAATCACTTCTTTTGAATAGTAATTTATTTAGACAGAAAGGTAATCAACGAACAATCCTTGTTTCATATACTGAAAAGTATTAACTTCTAATAAATGAAAATATGAGAACAAAACTGCGCAGAGCAAATTTTTAACACTATAAAATTTTATAGAATATTAAATAGCAGGCTTTGCCTAATGAAAAGTTTCGATAAAAAGGTTTTGCATCATATTTCATAATAATTTCTATTTAGTTTAGCCTATACTTATCGGACAACAGCAATTCTTTGTTATTCATTTTCTGAATAAAAATTGTTTTCAATTTTGAGCAATTTGGTTTGCGTTTTCCAAAATCATAAATATATCTACATCAATTTGTTTCGAACAGAGAATTAATACAATACACACTAGGTTGGATACATATAAAATTTAATGCACTGATGTTTCAAGAGTTATAAAATGATAAAAAGGTAAAATGAATGGTGACTAGAGTGGTGAAGGGCGCTAAGCATTATCACTACGAGGAACAGATTAGACGATGTGGTAAAAGGCCCTGAGGAAGATTAGTAAAATGAATTAGGGAGGAATATTCTCGTTGATCAGTTAAACAAGAATCAGATGATGGCATAACTATAATATATTGTGCAATAACAATAAATTAAATCTTATGAAATTTAACTTCGAGTAGAGTGTAGTGACGCGCTTAAATAAATTGCATGCAACGGTGGCCGGGAAGATGAGTTCGGCAAAATTCAAGGAGGAATAGAATTTTTTACGATGGGAATAACATGAGTTATTTTTAAAGAAGATACAGAATAAGTTCGCTTCTTTGTATCCTTATGCTACTTTAATACTAACACTGATATTCATATGAATTCCCATCAGAATGGCTGAAACAATTAGTCACTCTGCCGATGGAAAGTTTTATTACAAAACACCACTCTCTCATCTACAGGGTGAAAAAAAAAAAAAAAAAAAAAGTCCGCACAAAATTCCACCTGTCTAGAGGGAACCGAAGCCTGGGCTCTTCCACGATGTGAAATATTAACGAATAACTTAATGTTACTCGAATGCTAACGAATAACTTAATGTTGTAGCCGCGAAGGTCGGGTCATGACGTCATTGACCTTCATGACATTGCAGCGCCCCACTGTCATCGAAGTGTTCTACAACTGCTGCAGATCTGGAGTTAGAAGATATCGGCACTCTCCTTATTCCTCAAATCTTTCTCATTGGGGATGCGGAAATTTTCAGACAAAAGCGGCTTAATGTCTGTGCAGCAACGTGAATTGTGTGTGGATAGACATTGTAATGGAGCAACAACACGCTTTTAACAAGCATTTCTCACTGGTTCTGGATAGAATTTCTCTGATAGCTGCCTACACAAAGGAACACAAAGCTGGGATAATATCGCTGCTCACTAGTCAGATAATATGGCCACGTAGCACATAGCATAGTGATTTTAATTGCTGTGCTACATCGTGTACAAGAGACTTGGGTTCCAGTCGCGTTTAGATGGAACATACTTTTTTCACTCTGTGGATAAGCAGTCTTGTCCCGGAAAGGATATACACTGGTGTTCAAAGAAAGTGCATCGCCTCTTAAAATTGCAATTGTCGTCCGAATAACGTAAGTATATGGCAATATTTCTTACAGATTGCATCAGATAATATTGACACGCTTAGGCAATGACGTAATATTGCATCAGCTGTTACTTTCAACTATATAAGCACCTCTGCAAGAGTTGCGGTCATTCTTTGCTTGTGTCAGGATGGCAAGTTACACTGAGTGATCACTGAATTATGACCACTCCTATGTAAACTGAATGAGACCCGTTGACCACGTGAGGTACGAGACTGAGCAGTTAGTTGACCTACGTAGCATAGATAAGGTCAGTGGTTCAGTAGATAGTAAAATTCCGAGAGTGATGGGTAAAAATGAAGGATTTATCGGACTTTAATAAAGGACAGATTGTGGGAGCCCGACGAGCTGGTGCCTCGATTTCACAAACGGCTGAACTGGTGGGGTGTTCGAGAGCCGCCGTTGTTAAAGTGTACCACGACTGGCGTCAAAATGGTCAAACAACGACCCGACAGCAAAACTGCAAAGGTCAACGAAAGGTTAAATGTTAGAGGTGAGCGCTGGGTCTGCCAACTCGTACAGGCGCAGCACTGTCGAAGAATTGACTACTCAATACAACATGGGCCAACCAGGAACAATATGTGACATGACCATGAGTCGCACGCTCGCACGTATGGGCTATACCAGCAGACGACCCCTACAGCATCCTCTCCTAACCAAGGTTCATCGGCGTAAAAGACTCGCCTGGTGCAAGGAGCATGCAAGTTAGACGTTAGAAGACTGGAAGAAAGTGTGCTGGTCGGATGAGTCATGTTATTTACTCCACACCGTGGATGGTCGTGTACGAATTTGGCGTCGACAACATGATGCTTTCATCCATCATGCATGGTATCAAAAGTGCAGGCCGGTGGAGTCGGTTGTATGGTGTGGGGAATGTTTAACTGGCAGGAACTTGAACCCCTTGTGCATGTGGAACAACGTATCAGTGGTCTCCGCTATCGTCAACTGCTTGCTGACTGTGTACACCCCGCTATGTTACACTTTTTCCCGAATGGCGATGGTGTCTTCCAAGATGAAAATGCGCCGAGCCATCGGGCACTTTTTGTGCAGGAATGGTTTGAGGAACACTGTTCTGAATTCCAACATAGCATATCGACTGACCTCCGAAATCCACCGATATCGATCCCACAGAGGACTTGTGGGACACTATGGAAAGGCATATCAGGCGTCTGGATACACCAATCACCTCCATTGCTAACAGCATTACACACAGCTTAGTTGGCAATACCTCTAGAACGCTTCCGACATCTTGTTGAATCAATGCGAAGTTAGATAACTGCTGTACTGAGGGCAAAAGGAGGATCTACAAAGTATTAGGTAAGTGGTCATAATTCAGTGATCAGTCAGTGTAAGTGCAGTTGACACCACGAAGAAAGAGTGCTATTGTTGCTTTACCCGAGGAAGGATGTTCTTCCCGTCATATTGCTTATAGAGTGTCTTGTAATCAATCGACAGTGAGTAGATTTCTTTCCAAACTCAAGAATACTGGTTCTACTGATAGGAAAAAAAGGAAACGGACGCAAACGAGTCTCTACGCCAGAACAGGACCGCGTTTTGAAGCGCTTATGCCTTAAAAACCGTAAAGCTTCTTCGTCTGAGCTGAAAAGAGAATGGGAAGAACATACAGGATTGGTAGCACGTGCAATATCAGTCAGAAGACCCCTCTTCAAAAATGTACTTGTAGCCCGTCGTCCTAAGAAGAAGCCCGTACTCCTCACACACAAAATGAAAAAGGGTCGATTAATTTTGGTGTAAGGAGCATGTCAAATGGACCCCCGAGCAGTGGAAGTCAGTTATTTTCTAGGATGACTAATGTCGATGCAACCTTTGCACCGCCGGTCCATACTTAGAACAATGTGGTTGATAAGTTCTTGCGGTAACATCGTCCATTCCTCTGTCAGAGCCATCTTCTGCTGTTGAACATTTTCTGGTGGGTGTGGACGTGCCGCTATGCGTCTCCCCAGAGCGTCCCATACGTGTTCGATGGGAATTAGATCGGCGGAAACGGGCAGGCCAATCCATACGAACAAATGTTCTCACTTTCCAAAGCATATCAGCAGCTGCAGTGCGATGGGGTGTGGCGTTATTATCCATAAACACGAACTCGGGGCCAATGGCACCTCGGAACAGACGCACATGGGGAAGGATTACCTCAGTACAGTAACGTGCACTGGTTACAGTACCGCCTTCCAGTATTTGGAGTTGTGTACGTCCATCCAAGATAACGCCTCTCCAGACGAGAACACTTCGACTGCCATATCGATCCCTTTCAGTGAAGTTTGCGGGATGATACCGTGTGCCAACGTCTCGTCAGATTAGCTAACGTTCAAAATCGCTGCTGAGACTGAATCTACTCTCATCAGTAATGAGTACCTTAAGTGAAGATTTTGTGGTTGTAACTTTTAGAAATAGTGTTGGTCCTTAGGTTTTGCACACCAGTGTATATAAAAATACAAGATCCTTTGCGCACATCATAGTTATCAGAGTTGAAAGCGCCTTGTCTGTTTACATCACATTAACTAGCAGTCTGAGTTTTCATATAAATAAATATTAGCCAAATCTATCCGACTTGCATGATCAATCGGACTTATTGACTGAAGATATCTGATTTTGTAAGGATGTAGCTTTAACATTTGCTTTATGGCTTTTAAGACAGTTATCTTTGTTTTAACCCGGTTGGGACATCCGATCGTTCAACATCCATGGCACAGCAAATGCTTAAACTTAGTGTTTGGATACTTGCTGTGCCTACCTAGTCATCCATGACCAATTCCTAAGAGTCTAGGATATTTCCTCAGCTATAGCATCACGGGTTCGCCATATCGAAAGATATCATGAACACTTCCTATTCTTTCTACAGTCTTCATAAGGGTAATAAACGTTTTAGTGACGCATAGGCCAAAAGTCTATCTTTCTCTTTCCACCCCCCCACCCCAAGAGAGAGACACATTAAATAGAATTTTAAAAAAATGTAATTTAAATAGAATTTAAAAAGTTTAAAAAAATAGAATTATAAAATATTCTTTGTTAGGCCGAAGAATATTTTATAATAAATAATATGGATAACACATAAGGGCGATTAAATAACTAACACATTCTCCATCTAATTTATCTCCAAAATTATTAAGCTCCCTAAAAATGTTTAGAAACTTATAAAAATTTCATTTCAAGGTTTACTGCATAATTATTACTAAGATAATTAAATTTTTTTTATGGCCAACCTGCACCTCTGCATGATGTTTTATTTATTCCCGTCTGCATTATTTAAAAAAAATATGTATTCAATTACCACAGAATGTTATCTCCGAATATAATAAAGTTTCACACTAATTCAGTTACCCCACTAAACACTTGACTTGGAGCATTATGGCCTACGCTGCCGATATGCCAAATAATCAACTTAACATTTAACACAGAGTTAACCTTGTATATTTAAATATTTCAACATGCAAGGTTAGAATTAGTTATATTTAAATATTTAAAAATATGGTTATGGTTTTAACTTGCAGAGAATTAAAAACTATCACCTTGTAAATTAATGCATGTACACGATCATCTGGGTTTGATTTATCTATATTTATTTAAGAATTTAACTTAAAATCATTTATTTAGTATTATAGAATATGTAAACTACTGGAACTTTATTACGAATTCATTACAACACATTCCGAAAACTCTGCAAGCAGTTCTCGACAAAACTGACCAGCATGCGTTTTTGTTTTGTATAAAAAAGTTCTAATCAATCTGGTACTGTTATTGAGATGCAGCACGAGCCATGCGACCAATACATTTTGTCTGCATTCGAATCTACTCCACGGTTGGTTTGATTGTTGACTAGACACAAAGAACTTCACTTTTCGGGATACAAAAAAATCGACCTGCCCGAGAATGACTAATTCGGCCACGATGTGATAAAATTGCCCACAAAAGTTTCTTCCTCAACAAGGTTCGAACCGGCCGATTCCACACGGTATGAAAGAATGGTGATCTTATCCGCTTTGCATGCCACGAGAATGGATGTTATTTTCAGGGATTATTCATAATTCTTAAAAATATTTTCATATGAATGAATATCCCTTTCTTCTTTCTGAGTGTTGTGACACCAAGCTGTGAATTCTTTCTGAGTCTTATGATATCAAGAACAACGATGAAAGTGAAATACTTCAAGGATAAGAAATTCAAACCATATGACTTTGTATAAGGTTTTCAATTCGTATCAGTTTAGGGCTATAAAGCCCCAACTACGAAAAAGTTAACAATTTAACTAAGTACAAGTTAGTGCATTAGCATCACTTCTGCATGTAGCTATATTGTTTAGCAAAGATCATAAGCAGCATCGTCGTGAAGGATTTCACAATGTGAGATGCAATGACATCTTTAAGTAAACGTTGTTTTGTTTTAAACGATTTAGTTACGGAAATTATTCAAATGTATTAAATATGTATGGCAATTTCGATTTAAAGCACTGGCAATTTTGAATGTTATGTTATGAAATGCTATTACTTGGGACTTGTTAAGGTTTGATTATATTTTTAATGCTGTTATTTTTCTTCAATAGGCGAAGAATTGCTCAGAAGACACAGGAATATGAGGAACAGCTGGAAGCGCTCTTGAACAAATGCAGCAATCTGGAGAAGGCTAAATCTCGTTTACAGAGTGAAGTCGAAGTGCTTGTTATGGACCTGGAGAAGGTACGTTGCATGATACTGTAATTCTTAACTTCTACTTCATATAAATCGAAACTTATAAATTGGATATAAAACAGGAATATTCATATGAATATAAAAACTCATATGATTCTTCAGTCGGTTTGCATGTTTGATAGGCTAAACTAGTGAATCTCTCAGGTTTTTACCTGAGAGATTCACTAGAAAATTTTCTAGAAAAAAAAAAACAGTTGCTAGATAAGAAACGCAAGAGATTCACTAGATAAAAAGATTTCCCAGACAAGAAAAGAGATTTACTAATCTGAGCCTTCGTTGGTATGTAGTTGGTATAATCACCGTCCTCCCCCACAACGGGTAGAAAAGGCCCGAGTTCGAATCCCGTCAAGCGAGGGTAGTATGGACATCTGAACACACGCAATTTACAGACATACGGCGCCGCAATATGGTCTTAGGTGCTAATGCGCCTAAAAACCATACAATAACAAGAACAACAACACTAATCTGAAATTAATTATATATTCTATCTCATTACCAGTAAATGACGGCGGGGTTGCCATAGGTTGGCTGGGACTGCCTTAATTAATAAATGTTATCTCATTACTAAATTCAAAATACCCATACAGGGGATTATATAATCCATGAATACCTAATTATTGCTATGCATTATTTCGCCGTTAACGATACTAGGTCTGACAATGAAGTAAAAGGTAAACTGCAGCCATTATCAACCCACTGCAGGATGGAAGCTTCCAAAACAATTCCTGTTGAGGGAAACGGACCATAATCTGCCATGCTGGTCCAGTACTGGTTGGCAGATAAGATGATAGCACTATCATAAGCATTCTAAACCAAAAGGTAGAACGCGTCACTGACTATTTATTATGAGGAACAAATTCAGAATGGACTTGACTTTGATATCGAAAGAAAGAGATCAGAATTGTTTTCAGAATAATATAACGGCACTAGTAAGAGAACTTCAAGAAAATAATTTCCGGCAGCTCGGGTGATAAGACATGTGTGTATATAGACAGAAAGAGATAATTGATATTTGAAGGCTACTTTTGGTCAGTGATAAATGGAAAAGTTTGGGGAAAAAATTAAAAATCAATTACTGGAACACTACTGAAAACTTTATTTAGCTCCAAATAAAGAATATTTAGTTGTGTGTTTTAGCTTTAGCATTAGTTGAGGCATATGATGCAAGAAAGCAAGCTTATACAGCATCAGCCAAAAAAAAAAAAAAGAAAAGAAAAAACCCTTCCCATTTCATCCAACCGGTCACTCCAAATGTTTGTCTAGTTCAGCCTTAAATTTATTTAAGATATCAACTTCCACAACAACAGAGAGAAGTCTGGTGGAAGAGGCTCTATGGCCCAAAGTGACATCAAATAGGAGGTTTGATTTGATTTTATCTTGGCGCAAGAGCTACTGCGGCTAAAATGCGCCTGTAAGATTTAATATAACGGTTTTGTTCTAATTCATATATTGCTGCTAATAATTTCCAAGAGTAACAGAGATTGACTATAGCTTGCTTTAGAGATAATATTTAGTTTTATATTTGATTATAGTAATTTATTTTCTTGAGGAACTGAAAAACATCTGCTATATTTTTCTATCTTCCAGTATGGTTTTTGAGAGTGAGGGAGTGATGTTTGTTTAGCTCTTTGGAGTTTCGGCGGTCATCGGCAAAAGCTGGAAAAGTAATCAGTACATGTTCTACTGTTTGTTGTGTGTAACATACAGGGCATAGAGGGGGATCCTCTCCTCGCAAAAGATAAGAGTGACTGAAATACGTGTGTCCTATCCTTAACCTAGCAAGTATCACTTCATCGCGTCTATTTTTCTGAATGCTGGATTTCCATGGTTGGAGTAATCTTTTAATCTGATGCAATTTGTTAGTGGTTAGTACTTGCCATTGCTGCTGCCAGTGATGTATCCCACTGTGATCAATAACGTGTTTGTAGTCTGAGAAAGGGATATATTCTGATGCAGAAATATTGTTATTGGCTTCTTTGGCAGCTCTGTCTGCTTGCTCGTTACCATGTATTCCGACATGACTTGGGATCCAGCAAAATCTAATGTTACGACGTTGTTCAAGGAGTTTTGATATTCTGCATTGAATCTGCTGTTGTAGTGGATGTTTGTTAGAACTGATATTTTGCATTTCCATCATGGAACTACGGGAGTCAGTAAAAATTATGCTGTTTTGAAAACTTGAATGGTCGATTTAGTTTAGTGCTAACATAATGGCTTGCAGTTTTGCAGTATAAATGCTACAGTCTTTTGGGAGTTTTTGGGCTAATGTGATGTCAGAAAAGTAAACTGCCCCTCCCACATGAGAATCAGTTTTGGATCCATCTGTATATAAAAAGCAATGATCTGAAAATTGTGCCTTATAAGCAGCATGCAGCTGTTGATGGTTTATATGAGAATGGGTTTGTTTGCTCGAAATGTGGAAGGGGAAGTCGCATAAAGGTTGTCTGATTATCCATGGTGGAGTAGACTGCTTCGTCAGCGGAATTATGTTATCTAGGTTAAGCTCCTGAGAAGAAGGTTTTTTAATCTCACATTCGCAGGTTTATTGATTCTTTGTTGTTGCTGATAATGTTGTTCCCAATCAGAAGCAAAAAGAGTTTTCTGTAGATGGTGGTCTGGTAAGGATTTTATTTTAGCTGCACAAGAGAGTAATTGATTTTGTCTTCTGATTTGCAGAGGAGGTTCTTGAGCTTCGGCGTACAGGCTCTGCACAGGTGAGGTGCGGAAAGCTCCAAGGGTTAAACGGAGTGCGCAGTGATGTACCGGGTCGAGCCATCTCAGGGCACTAGGTCTTACCGAGTCATAGACTGGGGCACCATAGTCTAGCTTAGACCGAATGAGAAGGCGATATAAACGTAGTAGGGTTGTCCTGTCTGCTCCCCAGGATATAGCGGATAGGACCTTCAAGATGTTCATTTTCTTCAAACAGTGGACTCTTATGTGACTGATATGCTCTAGGAAAGTCAGTTTTTTGTCAAAAACTAATCCTAAGAAACGGACACTATTTTTAACTTGGATGATCTGTTCTTTCAGTCTGAGTTTTGGGTCAGGATGGAGATTCCTTTTTCTGCAGAAATGTATACATGCAGTCTTTTGTACCGATATTCTATATCCATTTCTTTCTGTCCATTTTATGACTCTGTTAATGGCTACTTGCAATTGACGTTCTATTGTCCTCATATGCTGCGCTTGATAAGAAATGCTGAAATCATCAGCATAAACAGTTGTAAAGATTTTGTTTGGGATTTGTTTTATTATTGTGCTGAAGTGGACTGCAAAAAGTGTGGCACTAAGTACAGATCCTTGAGGGACCCGTTCTTCTTGATAAAATATATTGGAAAGTGTATTGTTCATCCGAACTTAGGTCCGATTCTTAAGAAAATTGTATATGTAGAGGAGTAGATGTCCTCTAAGGCCAAGTTGATGTAACCTTTTAAGTATACCATATCGCTACGTGGTATCATATGCCTTTTGGATATCAAAATTAACCATGACTTGGTGTTGTTTCCTGAGAAAAGCATTTCTTACTTGATTTTCCAGTTGTTTAAGTACATCCAAGGTACAGCGATTTTTTCTAAAGCCAAATTGTTCTGAGTTGAGAAGATCATTATTTTCTAGATACCATGTTAGTCTATTGTTGACCATTTTCTCTAAGATCTTGCCTAAGCAGCTAGTCAAAGCTATGGGACGATAGTTCTGTGGGTCTGATAGATCTTTTCCCTGTTTTGGGAGAACTAGTATTATTGCGTGGTGCCATTTGTTTGGGAAAGAATTTTCAAGGTATATTTTGTTGTATAGATATAACAGGACTAATTGAGACTGTTCATCTAATTGTTGTATCATTGCATAATAGATTTCATCAGCACCGACTGCGCTGTGTTTCGCCTGTAGAAGAGTTTGTTTTAGTTCTGCTACTGTGAGCGGCAAGTTGTATTGTTCACACTGATTGCTAGAAAAGTTTAGTTTTATTTTTTCGGCCTCTTTCTTGTACGTTTTGAAAGCAGTGGGGTATGCACAATTAGCAGATGCACCCGAAAAATTTTCACCAAGCACATTGACTATATCTAAGGTATTTGTAACCAACTGTCCCTTCCAATTTAGCAATGGAGAGGGGTTTAATTGAGAATTGTTTGTCATCCTTCTGATCTTTTTCCAGATAAGTGTAGCTGGTGTGGAAATAGTTATAGTGGATGCGAATTTCATCAAATAGGAGGTAAAAAAGGTAAACTGCAGCCATTATCAACCCACTGCAGGATGGAAGCCTCTTCGACAATTCATGTTGACGGAAATGGACCATAATCTGCCACGCTGGTCCAGTGCTGGTTGGCAGATCGACCGTATTTAGCAGTCAGGGGCTTGAACCCCCAGTCTACTCAAGGAGCGTGTGCTACTGCACACCCGCCCCTGACCACTCGGCTATAGGAGGTACAGATTACTTTAAAAGGGATGCCAGTCATTCAGTTTTCATTTCATCTTTTCCCGACCAGGCTACGCTGATTAAGCTTTAGATCTACAGCAACAATTCTGAGTCTGTGAGGGTTGCTTTAGGGAAGTTTCTTCGGAAAGACACATGAGAGGCAAACCCGGACAATATCACTGTCTGGATTATCTCGACCAATTAAGAGGCTCGATGTTGATAATGCCAATTAAGATGTTCGATGAAATTATACTATTTCTCACAGTTTACAATCAGCAGATATAAGTCGGAACTAAGTCTGAAGTTTCTGAAACATAATCGTCAAGAAATTCCAATCAAAGATCTATGTGAATTCAGCGCAAGACCTAGAATCCCTCTGTGGCTAACAAAAAGTAGGAGAAGCTTCTTGCATCTGCTTCAAAGTCCTCTGAAAACATTAAAAAAGGAAACGTGAAAAATATAAAGGAAAGAAAACAAAATAATGATGGAAAAATATTTCCATCATTATTTTGTTTCATTCCATTCAATGAGTTGGAAGAAGAGAATGTGCAAGAAATTGTGATATTCAACACTTGGAAAACTATAATGTTACTAAAGAAAATGTTGACAAGTTTAATGTCTGAAAGGCAAAAACGGATGCATGAAAATTGCAACTTGTATAATACCGAATTTAATTGTTGTGGAAAAGAGGAAGATAAAGGAATTGTAAAGAAATAACAGGGAAATAATATGCAGTATATAACACAGATTCACATAAAAAACGCTTTCATGCATAAGCATTAAGTGCAACATTTTAAACAATTGTTTTTAAGAAAAAAAGGGCCATACATTTTCAAATTTTTCCTTAGGTGATGTCTTTGCCACAATTACCCAATATATTTTGAACATAATTAACCTGGTTACTTTATTGTCACGCCTCGGTATTACCAGCGAGAGAATGCAAGAAAAATATTGCTGTCTCCCATCACAATTATTCTATATAAGGAAATGAAAGCTGTAACCTAATATAGCAAAATTTTCATGAAGTGGTGCATCGTTCATAATTATCAAGTTAAAAAATCTTCAATCACTCAAAAAATCTGCTAGATGAAAGAGTAACCAGACAAGAAACAGAGAGATTCACTAATCTGAAATTATCTATGTATTCTATCTCATTTTCGAATTCAAAATAACCCTAAAAAGGATTATATGCATTTTATTTTAAAACACTAATTGATGTCAATGCATGTTATATACAAAGGGTACTAGGAACGTTTTGCAATACAGCTTTGCTTATTTAATTTTTTCAAAGTAATTTCCTCTACATTCAATACACCTCTCCATCCTCCGAAACCAATCTTTAAACCAGTTCTGCCAAGTTTCACTAGGGAGTAAAGCACACTCGTTGTCCCAAGCCCGTAGAAGGTCCTCATCACTGGAAAACCGCCTCCCTTTTAGCTTCATTTTCATATGCGGGAACAGTGCAAAGTCGCAGGGAGCGAGGTCTGAACTGTAGGGAGGGTGCTCGAGAAGTTTCAGTCCTGTCGTAGTCAAATATTTGGTGCAGGCTTTGGCGCGGTGAGCTGCAGCATTATCGTGATGGAGGTACCAGGTGTCCATTCTTGACTTTGGCCGCAGGTTCTTCATAGACCCAATGACTTTAGGCAGGCATTGTTCAGTATACCACTTAGCTGTGACTGTCTTCTGCGTGTCCAAAACGACACGTTCCACAATTCCACTCGATTTGAAAAATACAGCTATCATTTTCTTCTTTACAGATCGGGATTTTCTGACAATTAAGGGTGTGTCGTCATCATCAAAGACCCAAACTTTGTTTTGAGCCTTGGTCGGCAGATCGTAATAGTACAGCCAAGTCTCGTCACCTGTCACGATGTTGTTCACATACCGAGATTGTCCCTTATCAAACTTTTTTAACATCTCCCGGCACCAAGTCACACGTCGTGGCATCTGCTCTTCAGTCAGTTGATGCGGCACCCAGAGAGAACAAAGTTTCTTCACGTGCAAATGATCTTGCAGAATCGAACGAATTGCTGGTGCATTTAGGCCCAAAGTATCCTCTATCTGTTGGTAGGTCACTCGCCTGTTTTCGTCAAGCATTTTCCTCACAGTTTTCCTCCGTAACTGACGTTCGTGGCCTTCCCGGCCTCTCAGAATCCTCCAGAGTGAAATTTCCCCTTTGGAATTCTCTATACCACCTGAATATCGTTGTACGATGTGGACAATCATCATCTAGTGCAAGAGTCATTTCTTCTAAGCACTGGTCTATGGTTAAACCACGCATGAAATTATACCGCAAAACTGTACTTATCTCATTTCGTGACCACGATGCCATCGCAAGCACTTTACACTCTCACTACTAATGAATAACTGAGCCCATCGACTTGGCGCGGTGGCTACTATGCACGTATGAACATGTCTCAACATGCAGCAACAAGCAGTTTCCTGTGATTCATTGTTGCGTCATATTGCAAAACTTTCCTAGTACCCTTTGTATGTACAGGATACTACGTTCCACTTTCTTTTTTGGGAACAATGGTTCCTTACAGTGACAAAGCTTGGGCTTATGCTCACTTTACAATCGTCTCTAAATTCCTGTACATGTGTGGTTGGTTCCTCTTCTCAAATGCTGCCTTGTCATTACAATTCTCGTACTTCTAATTTCCTCCGATACTTTCGGCCTTCAAAGCAGCAACCAGTTCCACTGTTTTTTTGACAGCCTCTCCTCATACGCTCCGGACGGCCCAATTCATCCGAGAGGTTTTCTATAAGATTAAGGTCAGGGCTCTCCAGTCCAACTTTTCAATGCTCGTATCCTCAAACCAGTTCGTCAGAATGCAAGCAGCACGACATGGCGCGTTTTCCTGCTTAGGTAACGCATTATTGTCCACGGTGTCTAGACAGACCTCTGAATTCATGATTTTGTCCAAACACAACCAAAAGTCCCAGTCCAAACCATATAAAACAGCTCCAGACCATTATGCTGCCACTGCCAAACTTCATTGTCGGGACGATACAGTCCAGCAGGTAGCTTTCTTCGGGCATCCACCACATCCAGGCACAACCGTCAGGATAGCACAACATGTACCGTGACTCATCACTCCAAAGAACAGCTTTCCTTTGGTCAAGGTCCAAGAATGATGGACCTTACACTAAGCCAAACCGCGTCTGGAGTTGGGATGATTAGTGGCTTCTGGACGGCTGTACGACCGTGGTAATCCATATTATGCAGCATCGTCGGCACTTTACTGGTATATTTGTCCAAATTATCTCACTGAAGACCCGGGTGTCTGCTGCGACAACAATGGGACGCTTGTTTGTAGGGATTTCTTGTCACATTCCGTTAGCTTCGGAGGTTTCCCAGGTCGTTTCGTGCACCAGTTTCGCTCACGGTTTCAGAACCAGTCCGCTCCCATTTGCAGATCACATCACCAAACGTCGACCTACGGATCTTCAGGGTCGTTTGAAATGACGAGTGCAGACTGATTGCTTGTGTGGCACTATTATCATTCCATGCTGGAAGTCTTAACTCCGTCAATCGTGGCAGCTTGCATTCACAATCGTACTACTATCTATTCGAAGGTCTACAAGCATATTGCGTCTGGCACTTGGGTATTAGTATTAGTAACGGCCGTATGGTGCAAGAAAGCCTATGGCTTATGCTGCACCAGCCAAAAAAAAAAACGTGGTCAACGGGGTAGGACGTGGTCAACTATCAACGGAAAGTTCTTCATTAATCCAAGCTTTATTTTTGGGTTAACCAGTGGAACATATTTTATTACTTCTCCCTGGTAAAAATTCCTCCCATATTTCCCACTGCTGCACAATATAACGTTTTTCTACTGCACGACTATCCAACAAACCTAGAAAACAACAGTATTTTGTGAAACCTCCATGTAAACCAGTGGGTAATCCAATTACCTTAAGATCACCGGGAATTTCAAAAAAGTCATGGTATTTTACTCTACTCAGGATCTTGGATGTACTTTCATATGCCTCTTTCAAGCTAACAGCATAAAATAGAGAAACTGTTAGGAATTCATTTCCATAATATTTATTATATAAAATATAATAAATATTAATTAAATGCATACCGGTATATAATAAATATACTTCTTTTATTAGAATTGTGTTCAATATCCACTTCGTTCAGAAAACCACTAATAATTTTATAGAAAAATATCTTTACATACTGTTTTTTATCACGAAATATTTTGAAAACACTGTGAAGTTTTCAATATACTGTAATTTTAGTTCTCCTTCAACAACCCACAACCAAGAAGTTCGACTTGCTCTTTAGATAAGACTAAATCACGAACTAAGCTATTCTCGCTTGAATAAGCTTTTCAGCTATTCTCGAGTGCAGCGCGTCATAATTTCGTGGTTGCTAGTCCAAATCTGTTGATGGTCTAGCAAAGTGTGCAACACAAGAATACGCGCTATATTCATCACTCCATAATTTTTAGGGATCTGACATCGGCAGGTCTTCATTATGAGCCAAGTTTTGCCGTGATCACTAATATTGTAACCGAAGTACAAAGAATATGCACCTTCAATAATACTGTAGCTTCTCTTCGATAATACTGTAGTTTTTGTTGTAAACTGTCCACACAGCAAAAAACTGTCAGGGTAATTCAGACACTTCACTTTTTTTGCTTAAACATTTTAACAATAGAATGCGAAGCAAAACACAGAAAAAATCAATATACAATAGTTACGCAAATAAACTGTACACGTGCTCACAATACAACTGTTACCATTATTGGGAGAGAGAGAGACCGATAGATACTGCTGAACATGTTAACCACCCCAACATTACTACCATCTATGAGAACATGAAAACATTATTATTTGCAGGTAATAACAACAGATCGGTGTCATATCTACTACCCTAAACTGTCATAAGATGTTTACCCATGTATTATGGGTAAACGCTAAAACCTGTTCTATATAGAAACCATGACGTAATGTGAAATTTGAGAATTATTTTCGAAATTTACGCAAAAAAAAAAAAAAAGTGGAGGTGTAAAAAATAATGGTTTCCAGTATTATATTTATAACAAACCGCTGCCTCTTGTCCTTCCATTTTCAATCCGCCTCAGGATCTTACCCATAATCCCATTATGTTTCGGCTTGTACAGCAAGCTCGCACATCAGAACATATCAAATATTTTGCTAACGTCTGACCATAATAATTGTGAATCAATATAATGCCAAAATTGTTTCTTGCATCCAATTCCTGACTGATCACATCATATTAGATCATCAGGTTGGGCGAGCAAGATTTTTCCTTTAAAAAGCCGTTTTGTGATCCATTTAGGATATAATACTTCTCCAGATGACGTTGCAATGCACTGTTGACCACTTCATGATTTTTCCTGCAACTGAGGTCAAAGTAACCAGTTCATTAGCATTAGAATGGCTAAATGATGCAAAGAAGCGGCCTTTTTCCTACTTAAATAAAATCTCCAATCGTTCACACTTTCCCAAGCTACTTTGCAGGTCATTTTGTTTGAATAAACTTCAACATGCTTAAACTTCATGAGATCAAACCTTATGTTACTTCCCAAGAATTTATATTTGTGTCCTCTGGTTCTCGTCTCTCCTACCACTGAGAATGTACCTTTATGTATATCCTCAGGATCTCTTTAGGCAGAATGGTCAATGACGTCTTACTTGAAAAGGTTCTAAAAAATACAAACTGGACATGTGTTTTCCCAGCCTCTTTTTTTTTTTACACTGCATGATATATTTCATTATTTCATATTTTATAGTATCATAACTGCAACTCCTTTTCGTCTAGAACCACTTTTAACCTCTCTCTCCCGCTAGTTTATAAGTAATTCTTTGATTTCTGCTCCCCAGGTGTAGAATTTAACACTTAGAAACATCAAACTTTAGCTGATATTTTTTCAGACATTACCTGAAACAAATTAGTCGCTTCGAAAGAGCATACCCCAGTTCTGGTCGTTAACCACTCCTTCAAATAATCAGCAAAGTTTTATAGCTCCCCCCCCTCGTAAATGCTATTCATGAAAATAAATAAGAGCGGGCCTAAGCACTGATTCCTGAGGGATTTCACTTACTACACTGATCCACTGTGAAGGATTTCCATTTCTGATTACCCCTCTGTCTCCTATCTTTTAGCCAACGCTTGATCCAACGAACGATCCTACCAGTAATCTCAACTTGGTCCATTTGATATATAACAGCATGTCATACGGAACTGTATCAAAAGCATTAGCCAAGTCAAGATAAATAATGTCAAAGTTATCTTTCATACTACCGTTTTCGACCTCGTCATAACAATTAACCTGATTTTCCAAACAACAATAATAAATAATAATAAATTTTCTGTTTATACTCCGGGACGACCAAACGGTCAGAGGAGTTCACAAGATAGATAGAATACAAGAAACAGTACCGTATTCAGTAGTCACGAGCTTGAACCCCGGTCACTCAAGGCACGTGTACTTATGCACCCGCGCGCTTGACCACTAGGCTACGGCGGCATAGTTACCCATGTCATCCTTAGTTCCACCTTTGTTGAGTGACGTGACCTAGTCATCACTGCACTCAGAGGTAATCCTGTAGGAGCATCTCCGAGTACAATAATCTTATGATTAACCTTAATGGTTTGGTGCACTTCTTAGCAGCTTTTTTTTCGTATTATCAGGTTTCAGTATTATCAAGGTAGCCCAGGTAACAACGGTATCAAATACCGTTGGTATCTGGAGGGGGGGGCTTATTATTATTTACTCGATTTATTGCTTATGCTGCATCCCTAAACAACCTTCAACTAGGAGAGTGCAATATATATAAATAACATACATATACATAATAATACATACAAATAGTTTTAAACAAATTAATTCTCCTCAGTATAGGAGCAGAGTAGGGTTAATTAAACAGAGATTCCATTTTGAAGGGGATAATCAGGAAACTGCTACAGCTGTATGTTATGGTACATGTCGTGTATCTTCTGAGATCTGCACGCTTTATCATCACAGAAGTTGTGGGGGGGGGGTCAATCTTCCGGGTGTTGTACGTTTGGAGGATGTTAGCCGGAAAAAAAAATTTTCGAAGCACGGTTAAATTCTGTAGTGAGCTTCTCAGGGGGAATCCACGCGTCATTGCAAAGGAAGCGGGACAGCCTAGGGCCGCAACAAAATTGTGAACATTTGGGGCATCAATGCGATCGGTGAGGAAGTGATAGAGGTTGCGTAGCTTTCCTGCTATGAGCAACTGATTCCAAGAGGTGCAACCAAGGTTTGCATACATTATAGATCGCGAGATGATGAAAGGGTGGCCATTAAAACGATTAAACCACCTTAAATCCAGTATTCGATACCCATGATTTTTTTATGTGAGGGAAGCAGAGGACCAGATCGTTGAGACATACATGGGAATCAGAACAAGACATGTTTGCATATAGCGAGTGGCAAGTTTGTGATTGTTTATGCCAGTAATTTTCTGTTGTATCGCCCACATTGCTGACAGCTTTTGCCTTAGTTTTGGCGAAGTGCCGTTGGAAGGTTAGGCCTTCATTAAATAGTAACTCAAAGTTTCATGTAGTTTTAGTAACGTCTTTTTTTAATAACATACCCCAGTTCTATTCGTTAACCACTCCTTCAAATCATCAGCAAAGTTTTATATCTTTCCCCCTCGTAAATGCTATTCAAGAAAATAAATAGGAGCGGGCCTAAGCACTGATTCCTGAGGGATTTCACTTACTACACTGGTACTCTGAAGTTAACAAAGTTGTGTGAATGATAAAATATGACACAGTCATCGTGTAGTCGTCCATTATCTCAGGAAAAGGGAGCTAATGCCAAAGGCAATTCATAAGGATATGGTTACAATATTGGGGAGAGGATGTCCCTTCCTATTCCAAGGTTAAGAAGTGGGTAGCAGAATTTAAACTATTTATTTATTTATTTAATCAGGTAAATAAAAGTTACATCTACCCCTTGACAGCAATCAAATACTAGGAGGGTAACAGAATTATAAAAGTAAATACAATATCAATATTGGCTAAAATAAAATATATAGAGATCAAGTCAATAATTAATTACAGAGGTTAAGACAGATTAGGAGGAGCAATGTCCATCCCTCCAGAAGTTGTTTACAGTGTGCATGATCTGGTTATGGGTGATTGATGTGGCGGTTCAGTTCATTTCCAGTGTCTTGGACATCTCATCTGAACCTGAACATATGTACCACATAATAACAGAGGTCTTCACTCTGAAAAAGGTGTCAGCAGCAGCAAGATGGGTTCCAAAGTTGTTGAGAGCAGACCAAAAACACACAAGAGTTGCCAAGTCAAGTCCAGTGAACATCTGCATTGTTTTCAAGCAGATCCAGAAAATTTCCTTGCAAAGTTTGTGAACATGGATGAGACATGGATCCATCACTTTCAGCCGCCAGAGACAAAAGAGCAGTCTGAACAATGAAAACAACTCTTCTCCCCCTCCAAAGAAAGCAAAGTCGATTCCTTCTGTTGCAAGGTGATAGCATCGGTTTTGCGGGATGCTGATAGTGTTACTATTAGATTACTTTCAGAAAGGCCAGACAGTCACAGTGGCGTATTACGTAACCCTTTTGAGGCGTTTGCATAAAACATCAAAGATAAACGCGAGGAAAACTCAGCAAAGGAGTCTTGTGCCACCAGGACTACGCGCTTGCTCACAAGTCTCTCATTGCCCTGGCTGCACTGCATGAGTGCGACTTTGAAACCTTGGACCATTCCCCATATTCACAAGATCTAGCACCATCGGACTTTCACCTATTTTCAAATTTGAAAAAAAAAAAAAAAAAAAAAAAAAACCTGTCTGGCATTAATTTTACCACCGAAAGCAACATCATTGCTACAGTGGATGCATTTCTGGAGAACCAAGTGAAAACTTTCTTCGCAGCTGCAAATCAACGCATTGCATCATCGGTAGCAAAAGTGTATTGACTCCGAAAGAGACTTATGTAGAAAAGCAACCTGTTACCAGACCCCTCCAATAAACCCTTCATACTCAGTGCACGAACTTTTCAAACGCTCCTCGTATTGTTTGTTATTAACAAATTACTATCACATGCATATTCAGTGTTTCATAAAACAAGAAATTCTTATTTCCTACTGCTTATAATAGTAAGAAATATTTCTGAAGAGGTTAAAGTGAACAATAAAAATTACTCATTCAAAATTTTTTGTTATTAGGCCACTACTCATTCTCAATCTTTGGAGAAAAGGTGCGTTCAGGTGGAGAAGCTTAATGTTGAGCTGAAATCCAAGGTGGAAGAACTGGCGCAAGTATTAGAGGTAACCCAAAGAGATGCTCGCAATAAAGCTGTCGAGTTACAGAAAATCCAGCACGAGTATGACAAATTGAGGGAACAGAGGGATGCTCTAGCTCGAGACAACAAGAAACTTGCAGGTAGGTATCATATGATTGTTGACTATTTTTTTTTTTTTTTTTTCACCAGTAGAGCACAAGAATTTTAAACAGTGACGACAGCAGCTCCGTGACAGCTATGTCAGCACTATTCACCACCATCAGCCAGCTACGCCTTTGACCCTCGTGGGTAGCACCAGTTGGTATAATCACAGTCCTCCCAGCATCGAGTGGAAAAGATTTGTGTTCGAATCGAGTCAATGACGGGAGGAATTTTCATGGGCTTTTTTCACAACGTGGCTGAGTTAGTCGTTCTCAGGTGAGGGTAGCATGGTTTTCCTCCCGGAAACTTCAGTTTTTCCTCTAGCAAAACAGCCACAGGATACGCGCAATTTACAGACATGTTATATACGGTTCAATATGGTCTAAGTTGCTGATGCGCCTAAAACCCTATAACAACAACGACGCCTTTGAAAAGATCTGAGTTCGATTCCCGTGGAGAACTTAAATTTCCGAAGTCCTCTTCAATCGAGGCTCTAGTTGCGGGTATTAGGTGGAGGTAGTAGGGTATTCCCGTGGGTTATTCCGATTTTTCAGCCAACACAATGCTCAAATCGGCCCATGAACCCACAAGCGCGCGGATAGCGCTAAATTAATAATTTGAATGATGGAAGTAGCAGGTCTTCAGGTTCTAATGGCATTTCCTAAAGTCTTAAAATTTTTTCTTCACAGTTAATTCCTCTTTTGTGTCGCCTTTTAAAACTCTCTTATTTCACTGAGATGTTTTCCTATTGTAATGAAATTCACCTATATACAAAATTTTCGGGTTAAAATCGACTCTGCATCAGCCATTCTAACTTTTGTACATTTATGTCCATGAACCATTCTCGAACAGCAGGAGGCATGACATGAGACGTTATCCTGTTGAAACAAACACGGGGGCCTGTCAATTCTGACACTCTTCGAAAAGCTAATGCTGCCAACCATAACACTACACTGTTTTGGCCACAGACCTCTCCACCTATACATAGTAATATAGAACTGCTGAACCCAAACAACCTTCTAGAAGGCCGCCGTAGCCTAGTGGTCAGGCGCGCGTGAGCCTAAGTACACGTGCCTTGAGTGACCGGGGTTCAAGCCCGTGACTACTGAATACGGTGCTGTTTCTTGTATTCAATCTATCATGCGAACTCCTCTGACCGTTTGGTCGTCCCAGAGTATAAACAGAATTATTTATTTTATTTATTTATATCCTATTTAAAATTAACAAGTCATAAATAACAAGGACCAACCGGACTTGGTGTACCTGGATATTAAATCAGCAAACGACAAGATATCAATCCCAGTCCTAACAATCATACCCGAAGTCCATTTCAACGTCACATTCTGAAGCAATCCTAAAGCAAGCCAATAACATTTGTGAATCACACATCAAGACCATCACTGCAGTTATACCATTGTCTGTGGAGACAGCAAGATGCTATTCTATCATCGAAGCTCTTGCAGTGCTCTTAAACTCAATGTTAATAGTCATCCATTTTCGCCCCTGCAAAGATGATATCAAATATTTCATCATTTTCTCTCATCCACAACAGTTACTATCTATCAATTGCCAAAGCCCACAACAAATCCAAGAACTTGAGCAACATCTCAAACTTCTAGACCTCCAATCAAATACAGAAAAATCAGCAAAAATATGCTTAATAACAAGAAAAGAGGAAACTATATCCAAATATACATCACTGGAACAAAAGTAAAAACGTGCAATCAGCAATCACGCGCAAATCTAGGTTCCACCTGGAACAAAGGTCGCAACTTCCATTTTGCTAAGCTGAAAACAAAATCATTCAGTAATGCGGGCCATCAGGCAAGAACTACAGGGAATTCGTGACTCACATCTCGTTATTCAGTGTACAGAGATACATTCATTACCAAAACAATAGACCGATGAGCCAAAACATTATGAGCAGCGAGTCGTTATGCAAATCGAAGCAACTGCAGATGAACAACGGCGCGTGCGGGGACACGGTATAAAAACACCTGATACTGAGTTCCGCTAATCAGTGTTACTCTTGTTCTTCAGATGGGAAAGGCAGTGGACTTAAGCGAGTTTGACAAAGACCAAACTGTAATGGCCAGACGACTGGGTCAGAGCAAATCCAAAACGTGACGGCTGGTGGGATGCTCACGGTCAGCCGTGATTAGTACCTACCGAAAGTGGTCCGAGGAGGGAAACCCACGAACCGCCAGAGAGGCGGTTGAACGACCACGGCTCATCGATGCTCGAGGTGGACGAAGGCTCTCCCGGATGGTACGTGGCAACAGAAGGGCGACTGTGGCGCAACTCGCCGATAATTGGAATGCTAGAGACCGGAATAATGTGTCACAACACACAGTACATCGAACCCTCCTTAAAATGGGACTGCATAGCCGCAGGCCACTGAGTGCCCATGCTAACCACAGTTCAGGCGACAGCGCCTACAATGGGCACGCGAGCATCGATACTGTATCTTGAATGATTGGAAGAAGGTCGTCTGGTCCGATGAATCACGTTTCCTGTTGCACCCTGTGGATGGCCGGGTACGTGTGCGTCGTTTACCTGGGGAAGTAGTGGCACCTGGATGCACCGTGGGACGAAAACAAACCAGTTGCGGCGGTGTCATGCTTTAGGTGATGTTCTGCTGGGATACCCTGGATCCAGTCATCCATGTGCCGGGCACACTGACGTCTACCACCTACCTCCTACCTAAACATCATTGCTGACCAGGTACACCCTTTCGTGGCAATGGTCTTCCCCTCCGGCGGCGCCGTCTTTCAGCAGGATAATGCGCCATCCCACATCGCCCGGATTGTTCGAGAATGGTTTGCGGAACATGAGGAAGACTTCCAGGTATTGCGAAGTCTCCTGGTTCTGATCTTTTGGAGCCAGAGATTGTCAAGAAAGCCGTCGAAACCATTCCAGAGGTGCTTCTTAATCTATACAACCACTGCCTCGAAGAAGGCCTGTTCCCCCAGGCCTGGAAAACTGCAAACTTGTGCCTCATTCCCAAAAGTCCCAACAAACAACTGGACCTTCCGGGGTCATACAGACCCACAGCACTGTTATCAGTCCTGAGCAAGCTCATTGAGCACTTATTAAGAAACAGAATAGGGATCCACTACACTGCAGCCGGCTTGCAGTCACCCCGACAATATGGTTTTAGGAAGGGATGCTCAACCTTGGATGTCCTGGAAAATATTACAAATGCTGCAACTACCTCAGATCAGAAATACTTTCTGGTCATAGCAATAGACTTTGCTGGGGCGTTTGACACTTTATGGTGGCCAAGCGTCCTGGCCCGACTCCGGAAAGCCAACCTACCATCAAATCTGTATCAAGTCATCAAATCCTATCTGTCGAATAGGTTCGTGACAGTCAAAGCACCATATTGTTCAGTAACAAGAGAAGTATTCAGAGGATGCCCACAGGGCTCAATCCTGGGCCCACTCCTATGGAACTTGGTTCTAGATGGCTTTTTGAACCTGGAACTCGGCGACGTCGTTCCCCTAGCCTATGCGGATGATGTGGTTCTGATGCTGCCTGGGGGATCTAAGGCGCAACTGGAGAACACCGCCAACAGAGCAATAGAAACTCTAGAGAACTGGGCTAACAACAATAACTTGAAGATCTCATCCTCGAAGACAAGATCTATATTATTAAAAGGAGCCCTAGACACCAGACGACCCCCTCAAATCAAGATACAAGGTAACACAATCAAGCTTACCACCGAATTAAAGCACCTTGGAGTCGTACTAGACAAAAACCTGAGCTTTACACCACATATAGTGCACTTACGGAAGAAAATTAGAGGATACTCCGCACTTTTTGCGCGAATCACACGCAAGGAATGGGGTTTGAGGCGGAAAACCCTCAGCCTCTACTATAAAGCTATTTTCCTGCCAGCGATTACATATGCTTCTGGAATATGGTATCGCAAGGCTACCACTGCAGTGAACCGGAAAAATTTGGAGACTACACAGCGACACATACTCTTAACCATCTCGAGAGCATGTAACACTGTAAGTACCCACGCACTCCAGGCTCTAACGGGATCCCTCCCTCTGGACCTGGAGATTGTTAAGCATGGGCTACTCTATCAACTGACTAAAGGCAGAACGGCAACATGCCTCGACTACACCATAGATCTGTCAAATGATCCCAAAGTAGAAAGGAGCCGTCTCTCCGCTTACCTCCAACAAACTTGGCAGGCCCGCTGGGAGACCTCCAGCAAAGGTGCAATAACTAGAAAATTTCTACCCAACATACGGCTGGTATACCCGAATTATCCACCGTGGCTCTCACCAGGACTCTACACCACCTACCTGCTGACGGGACACGGGGCCATTAGAGACAAACTACAAGGATTTGGACTGAGTGATACACCGTTCTGCCTCTGTGGTGAACGTGAAACGTGGGAGCACCTAATGTACAGTTGCCCACTATATGAGGACCTCTATTGCAGGTTCATTACTAGAACACAGCTCAACCTCCGTAATCAAGAAGACCTCCCCATAACTGAAGTAGACACATACAAGGCATTCGCGCAGCTGGCCCAGGACCTCTTCACAAGGAGAAGGACGCTCCCACAGCCTCAACCACTGCAGTAAACAACCATGCCGTGCAGGCCAGCAGAATGTCTACACAACCACGGAAACCTTCCCAGATACTACCATGCAAGGGCCCAGAGAAATGATTGCAGCACATTGCTGCCACCTAGCCATATGGCGATCTGGGCTGGCAACCTTGACCAGCCTGCTTTCACTCCTATTCCTTGGCAGGGGGGGGGGGGGAGATGGCTCGCTGTCTTCTCCTCCTCCTGCCATCCCCCTTTCCCTCTGGTGGGGCATGGGCGTGCCCCACTGACTGCAGGGGCCATCTATCCTATCGACCCCTTACTTCTCTTTCTTCCCCCCCAGCCTTCAGTCTCCCTACCCTTCTCTTTGACTATACACCGCGAAAGCCCCACGCATCCAAATTTAAATTAGCACCAAAATTATTGCCCGCCCCATTAGGCCTCTAGAACTTGTCATTTTAGCGTACAGTCCAATGGTAATTTCGGGGAACAAACCCCACATACTAACTTAATAGCGAGTTTGCAATTACACCACCGCGATTATCTATCTTTTTTTTTTTTTTTTTTCTATAGGACCCAGCCGCTGAAATCCCAGGAAATTAGGCGGCGGGACCTGCCAGAGTATAATAAATTTCAAGGTACACCTGGCCAGCCTCCTCGTTGGCATAGTACGGACAACGTCGGGTCTCATCAGGGGCTCGACGGCCAATAGGCCAGAAGAACAATGGCCACAACATACTACACAACACATGTTCCACACACTTTTAAATCTCTGGTCTTGACAGAGTACTGCCCCTCGATACAGCGAACACTCGCGGAGATGGGAGAAATTCCTGGTGCCGTTTGACCCTCAACATACTTTGTACTTTGTATTGCCTTGGCCTCCAAATTCTCCAGACATCAACCCCATCGAGCATCTGTGGTTTGTGTTAGAACAGCAACTCCGATCTGCGGCATTTCAACCACAGACCTTACAGGAGTTAAAGAATCTTCCGGTTATAGGTTGGTACCAGATACCACAAAACACATTTAGAAATCTTGTGGCATCCATACCTCGCCGGGTACGAGCTGTTTTGGCTGCACGTGGAGGACCAACATCATATTAGATAGGTGGTCATAATGTTTTGGTTCAACTGTGTATGATCACCCCTGTCTCTACGAGTGGACGCATCCCAAAGCACCTAGAAATAGCACAGTTGATAGAATCGCCGTCCTTCCCACACCGGGTAGAAAAGAACCGAGTTCGAGCTCCGTCGATGACGTGAGGAATTTTTATGGGACTTTTTCACAACGTTGCTGAATTTGTCGGTCTCAGGCGAGGGTAGCTCGATTTTGATTTTTTTTCTCCAGGAAAATTGGATTTTTCGCCCAGCAAACAGAAAATCGACCAAGAAAACACGCAGTTTACAGACAGTAGTAGTAGTAGTAGTAGTGGCACATGATGCAAGAAAGCAAGTGTAGGAGCTTATGCAGCATCAGCCAAAAAAAAAAAAAAAAAAAAAAAAATCACACCATTCCCTCCAAATGCCTGTCCAGTTCCTCCTTAAATTTATTTAACCTATCAACTTCTACAACGACAGATGGAAGTTTGTTCCAGCAATTAACCACCCGCTGGCTAAAGGCAAATTTCCGCACATCTATTCTACATCTGTCCTTTCTTAATTTGAACTTATGTCCCCGTAGGTTGGTAATCTGAACAAGTGGAAGGATCCCATCAGAATTCAGCGTGCTCAACCCATTCAAGGCCTTATAGACCTCAATCAGATCACCGCGCAGGTGCCTAGTCTCCAGCCACTGCAATTTGCAGAACTTAAGCCTCTCTTGGTAAGAGAATCCCTTCATTCCCCTCACCAATCGTGTTGCTCTTCTCTGTACACGCTCAAGCAAATCTACATCCTTCCTAAAATGAGGCCTCCAGACCTGTACGCAGTACTCAAGGCGTGGCCTGACCATTGCCTTATACAGAGGGACAATCACCTCCTTTTCCCTGCTAGCAAAATTCCTATATATCATTGACAAAACCCCATGACCCGCCCTAGCAGCCTGTCTGCACTGCTCAGAAAACTTCATATCTGACTGCACAATTACTCCCAGGTCTTTTTCATTTTCTACCACCTTAAGTGTAGTACCACACAGTTGGTACGTTTCTCTGGGGTTATTTCTACCCATATGCAGTACTTTGCATTTGTCAAGGTTGAACTTCAGTTGCCACTTCTTAGCCCATCTGCCCAAATTATCTAGATCCTGTTGCAGTAGCACACTGCCATTACTGTCATTAACAACCCTGCCAACCTTTGTGTCATCTGCAAACTTCGACATTAAGCCTGATATACCTTCATCAATATCATTGATAAATACACAAAACAACAGTGGACCCAACACCGAACCCTGTGGGACTCCACTAATAACATTAGTCCACGAAGAGCAGCACCCATTGATTACTACCCTCTGTCTTCTCCCACTTAACCATCCTTTTATCCATTGTAGCAACTTACCCTTAATACCATTCTGCTCCAATTTGTACAGTAGTCTTCCATGCGCAACAGTGTCAAAAGCTTTCCTGAAATCCAAGTATATGATATCAAAATTATTTTTTGCATCCAGTTCCTTTGTGACCACATCATAATAACCAATCAAATTTGTCAGACAAGACTTTCCCTTAACAAACCCATGCTGTGTTTGAGTTATCGCTGCAGTCTTGTCTAGATGATCCTGCAATGCATCTTTAACCAGCGACTCCATTATTTTACCCGGAACAGAAGTTAAACTAACTGGTCTGTAATTACTCGTGTCACCCTTCGATCCACCTTTGTGAATTGGGGACACATTTGCACATCTCCAGTCCGTGGGAACCTCCCCTGAGTCCAAGGATGCTCTCATAATTATGGCTAAGGGTTTGCTTAGTTGCTTTGCCGCCTCCTTTAAAATAACTGGATAGATCCCATCCACCCCAGGTGCCTTTCTTATGTTTAACTTCAACAATTTCTCCTCCACTTTGCTCTCAGTTATTACAAAATCATTAAGCACACTGCTACAATTTGATAACCTTCTTCCATTTTCAAATTGTAATAATTCCTCACGTGTGAATGTAGATGCAAAATACTCATTCAGTTTGTTTGCTATCTGAGCAGGATCATCAACAGTCGAACCAGCGATGTCAAGTGGTCCAATCATATTCATCCCCTTCCTTTTAGAGTTTATATAAGTAAAGAAATCCTTGCTGTTTTTCTTAGCATCTTTTGCCAAAGATTTCTCGTAATCCGCCTTCGCCTGCCGAACCTCCTTTGTGACCTGATTACAGACTAGCTTATATCTGCCACAGGCTTCTGCGTCACCTGATAATTTATATGCATCCCATGCATTTTTCTTCTCTGTCACGAGTCTCATTAGTTCATTTGATAACCATTTAGGCCTAAACCTTGAACGATATTTCTTAATCGGTATATAAAGTCTAGTCGCTTCCACGATTAATTCTTTGAATGCTTCCCACTTAGAATTTACTGTTTGTAACATCGTCAGTTGATCCCACTGTACAGAATTTAAAAACTGTCTGAGACCACTGTACTCCCCTTTACGGAAGCAAAAACCCTTTCCTTTACCCCTGACGGTAGTTACCTCTTTGAGTAAATCCCACTTCAGCACACTGTGATCACTGCCACCTAGTGGTTCCTTTATCTGCAAATTCTTAATACACGAATGATCACTGCTGATAACCAGATCAAGAGTGTTACTTTCTCTGGTTGCCTCTCGAACATGCTGCTGCAGAAAACAATCATCCAATAACTCCACAAAAGTCTGACTAGTGTGTGAGTGACCAACCCACAAGTTCCAGTCAATATCTGGGAAGTTAAAATCCCCCATTATAAGACATTCTGATTTACTGGCCCACTCTATTTCTCTGTACAATTGTTCATTGTACTCATTCAAGTCATTAGGCCTATAACACACTCCTACTCTTATTTTTCCTTTCGCAGTGCTTATCTCACACCAAACTGACTCAACAGAGCACTGTTCATCTATATTAACTGGGTGCACTTCCTTTGATTTTATGTTTTTCTTAATTAACAGCATAACACCCCCTCCCTTTCTGTCCTGTCTATCCTTTCTGTACACATTGTACTCCCCAAATTCCAGTTCTGCATTCCTTATATCTTTGTGACACCACGTCTCTGCTATCCCAACAATATCCGCCTTTGATGTCTTGACCAACACTTCAAATTCATCAAATTTATTTACTATACTTCTAGCATTGGTATACATGCAAGCATACATGCTCCTATGCCTATTCCCTGTTACCCTAACACATCCCATATACCCAACTATTCCATGATGACTGCCATCCGTCCCTGAAACCCCCAACACCCCTCGCTCCAGGTCGCTTCTTATTCTAATAGAAGTTGTGCAAGAATCACCTTCACCTCTGCCTGCGGTTACTGTTAAACTATTAGTCTTTGTATCCCCCCAAACTAGCAGTTTTCCGACCCACCTAACACTGCCTCGATAGCATCAGCAAATATTCTTGCACCCTTTCTATTTAAGTGTATCCCATCCCTGTAGAAGCAATCTCTCCTGTTAACAAGTACAGTCCAGGCTGAAAAAAATTCTACCCCTTGAGCCTTGCACAATCTTTCCAGGGCCGAATTGATCGACAAGGCTCTCATCATGTACTCCCTCCTATCGTGTCTGGGCAGAATTGCAGACACTTTCAAATTCAACCCTATTTCACGGCTTTTTTTCAACAGTGACCTGTACTTGTTGAGTAATTCCGCCGGTCTCCTACTCTTAATATCATTAGTACCAACGTGTACAACTATATCGCCTTTTGTGCCCTTGAAAGATGATATCCGCTCTACAACGTCATCAACCTTTGCCCCTGGCAGACATACCCTGGTCCTGTTCCACCTATCCTTTTTACAAAATATATTCCCCGTCTCCCTGACAATAGAGTCACCAACAATAACTAGTTCCTTTGGGACCAGCGCATTCTGCTTTGGAGATTGCCGCCGTGTTGCCCGATGCCCAGGAGTGAGCTCTGGCGTTGAGGTGGGCAGCTGAGAGCCTGATGGGCCCCTCAATTTAGATCTTTCGAGGGCATCCACCCTGTCCTTCAAACTCTCATATAGGCCCATAACAACGCTGAGTTGTCGCCTGATTTCCTTACACTCCTTACATCGCGCACACACAAAGACATCCCCCATGGCAATATCATGTTCCGTTCCAGAGAGTTCGGCAAACATTTCACAAGTTGCACATTTTTTTAGGCTGTGATGCGTTGGAGAATTGCCCCCCTCAGTTCTCCCCCGATTCACAGCACTCCTGCCACTTTGTGCCCGTTGCTTTGCTGCTCTAGTCTGGGGCATGGTAGTTTAAATTAATAAAATCAATAAATTAAATATCAATAGTATTTGAATAGAAACTATTAAATAGAAACAGTGAAGCGTATTACTATATAATTATGCGTTAGAGCTACTTAGCTACCTCAATTAAAAAATTTGAATTCCCTACCACTATATCCAAAAACAATGGCTACAAAATGGAACGAAATAACGGTTTTACCTATCGTAAGTAAAATCCACAAAAACTCTTTATCTAAATTAAAAATAAAAAATAACCAGCGTAACTATAATATGACTACGTATTAAGTACAATATAAAATAACAATCATGTAAATAAAAGGCAAACACTTATCGTTTTTGCGGAGCCTGTAACTGTCAGCTGTAACTTTTAAAGAGATTCAGCGCCCTCTCTCAGTATATACAGAGCAATATGGCCTTAGTTGCCAGTGCTGCTAAAATGCTATTACTACAACAACCTAGGCGTGACATCACCGACATGTTCAGCATATACAGTGACAGCACGTGTAGTTCCTCTCAGTTTGTCAGTACAAAGCTCATACCATTGTAAAAGGGAAGGACATAACGGAGTTTGAATGGGAGGGCCAGCATCTCAGTAATCAACGTCATTTTCGGCTGTTCGAGGGTAGCTCAAGTGAAAGTGTGGCGGAAATGTCTGAAGAGCAACCACCCAACGTGCCAGGACAGGGAGATCACCAATAGTTAACAGTCAAAGTGACCGACGAGAGCACTTGCTGTCCAGGACAACAGACAACTCGCGGTCCCTCAATTAACGGCAAACTAAAACCAGGGCACACAGCGAAACGTTTCTGAAAATATTATCCAGAGGACGACTGGAAAAGAGTCGTCTGGTCTGTGGACCAAGTTTTGCCCTACATGGTGACCGTGCATCCGGATGGCACTGAACTCTATTAACAAGACGATGCCCAGTGTCACAAGGCCTGCATTATGCAGGAATCGTTCGAGAATCATGTCGAAACATTTCGTGTGCTCTCCTGGTCGCCAAATTTCCCCATCAGTTCCTTCGAACATTTGTGGGATGCGGTGGAACGCATTACTCACCAGTGCCTCGTTCCGTTGCCGAATTTCGGCACGTCCTTTCGTCCAGCTGGTCCAGGATACCTGAAGACACTTTCGGTGGTCTCTGGGAGTCTGTGCCAAGCCGAATGCAAGCGGTGGCCCAACACGCTTAAGTAGGTGGTCATAATGTTTCGGCTCATAAGTGTATTTAATGTCAAATTCCGCTATATAATTCCTTTGTATGATCGTCAGGTCCCTAAACTCAGTTTAAAATATAAAATTTCTAGAATACTAGATTTTGATATAGTTGGAGGGGATTACAGGAAATCCTTTCACTCACCAGCAAGCAGTCTTCACTGCTTGTCTTTATTTTTTTAGCCTGCTCTTTGGCCCATTATGGGTTATTCCAACCCCATCCTCCTTTATGGTCCTCATCTACTATAGATTCCTGCATCTCGCTCACCTGTCCTCTCTTTCTACCAGCAGACTCATACTCAGCTTTAGTGAAAAATAGCTGTTTCATTGATATATGAACTAATGAACTGACATACCCTCCAAACTGTGGGTATTATATTGATGCTGTGTATGATGTTATCAGCACGCTGGCAGACGACTGATGCTGTATTTGATATCATCCTTAAGCTGGCAGTTCCCATGTACTAAGAATGATAACCAACTAGTGGTAGTATGTTATGCTAGAAATTACCTATACAATGTTGCAATAGTTGGTGGGGTTGCAGGAAAGCTGGTCGGAGTCCCGCCTTCTCTAATAAATTAAAAAAAACTCTTCAACTTTCGCTACTGTTAGTATAATCTGCTCCTTTCCTTAGTTACCTACGCTCTTGTTCAAGTCCAGAGGTTAGGCACCTAATTAGAGTCCCTCTACTCTCCTGGCTCTCCGTACCAATGGTCGGATACTGGAAGGCTTTCTTGATGACCGTAACTCCCAGTAACTGAGTGGCCAGATGAACAACACCATGCTCCCAAGATCGCTGACTCTTGCCCTCATTACATTAAAAGAGTAATGCAAATATTTCCGCTCAGAATAAAAATTACGACTAGAAAAATTTTTCTCCACAAACACGCTGAGAAATTTCAATGCTCTTCAAATTGATATTGAGCGGTACTATGCGGTAATAATTTACAAAGTGTACAGACGCAAGGAAGGCAACAGAAGCGTTCTACACAGTTCTAGTTACATAAAGACACTATCGAAGTTGCGTTTGTATTCCATTTAACATGATACAAAACATTAAACTACCATGAGCTGAAAACAGTCCCCAGGCATGTGGATCCAGGATCTAAATCTCTCTCTCTCTCTCTCTCTCTCTCTCTCTCTCTCTCTCTCTCGAGTGTATATATATTATACTCATAAGTTAATCAGGTGGAGTTTTTTAGGGATGGGGATGCTAGATGAATATCATATTACAGAGAGTTAAATGATTTGTGATAACTGAGAAGAAAGGGAATGAGAAATTTTCGAAGCTAAACGTTGAATAATTAAAATCAGTAAGCTGTTCCTTCCATCTGTTAAAGATGGAAGCAACACCCTCCTAGGGTGTATCGGTGTAATTTTCACGAATAAACATATTTTAATATTAATAACAAAAATAATGTTCGCTCATGTCCCTCGGTTTTTCCATGAAAACCAACGGGGTGCCGTATGTAGTGTGTTCGCACAGACCTAAACCCCTCTTGACTTCTTAAACTCCTGGCTGATGTTTTGTAAACAAGGCTGATGAGATTGTCGCATTGTCCTTCCGGGTATCCCTGGTGACCAGATAACTCGGAAGGATAGCACGGTAGCATTTTTTTGTGATGGGGATCCTAGTAGATCAAATTGCAGGGAACTAAATGACTGTGATAACTAAGGAGAAAGTGGAAGAAAAATTTGTTGAAGCTAAACGATAAAAAGGCACCTCGGGTGGAGGGGATCTATCCAATTATATTAAAGGAGGCAGAAAAAGAGGTAACCAAAGCAGGAAAGTAAGGCAAAAAAAAAAAGGTAAGCAAGCTTTTAGCCATAATTATGAGAGCATCCTTGAATTCAGAGAGCGGTCCCTATGGAATGGAAATGTGCGAATTTTCCTCCCATTTCTCAAAAGGGGATTCAAAGAGTGACATTAGTAATTACACACCTGTAAGCTTGCCTTCTGTTTCCGAGAAAATAATAGTCACTGGTTGAAGGAATAATGCAAAACCATCTAGACAGGAAAGCAATCATACGGCATTCACAACATAGATTTGTTAAGAGGCGATAATATATGACCAATCTTATTGGATACTACCAGTGGTGGTCAAAATATTCTGAGAAAGGAGTAAAAAAGACATATGTACAATTTTTATTATTATTTTTATTTATTTTTCAATGTATTCACCCCGAAGCTGAATACACTTAGAGTACTGTATTTAATCTGCAGATTTTAATCCTTCAAAAAAAAAAAAAAATATTTATGTTGATCATCAAACCGGACTCCTTTTCTTTTTCACAGCCGCTTTTAGCTCTTCATCATCTTTAAAATGAGTTCCGGTTGATAGTTGGATTCCACAAAGATGAGACTTGACTAAGTTTCTGAACAAATAATAGTCACTTCGGCCAAATCTGAGTTGTACAGGGGAGATTAATTGTTCAAATTCATGTTCATGAATTTTAGTCTGTGCAACCTGGTCTTTGTGCAAACGTGCACTGCCATGAAAAAACAAACCCTGTAACCCAACATTCCTCATCTTTTCTCACGAATTGCAGCTTTTAACTTTGGCATAAGGCTGGCATAAATAATCCCTGCTAATGTGATTTCAAGCGAAAAGTAGTCAACTAACAACAATCCTTTTTTGTCCCAGAAAATTTACAGCAACACATTTCCGGTTGATAGTTGGATTCCGATTTTTTTGCGTGGTTGGAGATCCCTTTTGTTTCCACTGCGTTCTTTCTAATTTGCAATCAGGGTCATAAAAATGTAGCCAGGTGTCCTCACAGTCACAAAACTTGATAAAAATCTAACAATTTCAAATTCTCTTTTAAAGACTCCACCGTCTGATGTTTGTCCTGAATGCAAAGGTTTCTGGGAACCCATCTTTCACTAACTTTGGGCATTCTTAAATGCTCATGTACTATTGTTAAAATGCTTCCATGGGAAATGGTAAATACTTTTTCAAGTACGGATATTTTAATTCTTCTGTTTTCTAAATATTTTCTTCAACGATGGCAATTGTTTCAGAAATGAATGCTGATGGCCGACCAAACCATGGTTCATCCTCATCTGACTCCCGTTGTCTTCTGAAATCTGCACCATCTTACAATAGTAGCATAACTTACCCAAAACTTTAATCACTCGTTCATGAATTTCTTTAGCACTACTGCCTTGTTTGGTCAAAAATTTGATTACTAAACGATGCCCTATTTGCTGGATATTCATTCTTCTTCCACCTAACACAATATATTAAATTTCAGAAACAGCAATAAGACACTAACATACATTTTTTTCATATTGTTTTATATGACATTAAGCTGTTAAAAATTCTATCCTATAGCTTACTAATATAGTTTATATACCCAATTCTGAAAACTTCTGACCACCCTTCGTATGATGCAGTAAGAGCAGAAATGAATGCAAAAAAAATAAAATAACTTTAATTTAATTATACATTAGAAATACTTAATACTATTCCACACAAAATACTGCTGTAAAAATTGGAGTATTGTGGCATTAGGGGCAAGTTCCTGCTTTGGATAAATGGATGGTTGAGTAGAAGAAGACAGTGATTAAAACTGGGCACTACTCTTCTTGGACTAAAGTTATTTATTAGTGGAATCTTCCAGGGTTTAATGTTGGGTCCATTGTTGTTTTCAATATCTATTAATGATACAAATAAATACATATCAGACTTGATGTCTATGCTTGCTGATGATACAAAGGTTGGCAGGGTGTTTAATGACAGTAACAGATTATGCTGCTGCAACAAGACCTAGATAAATTAGGCAGATGAGCTGAGAAGTGGCAATTGAAGTTTATTAATGATGCAAGGTACTGAATATGGCTATTAGTAATCCCAGAATAATATACCACACTTATGGTAGTGGAGAGCGAAAAATAGCTGGGGGATAATTGAGCAGTTAGACATGAAGTTCTTAAACAGCGCATGGGGTTTTGTCAATGATATACAAGAATTTTAGCAGCAGAGAGATAAGGAAGTGATTATCCTGTTGTGTAAGGCAATGGCCAGGTCCTATCCGGAGTACTGCTTACAGGTCTGGACGCCTCCTTTTAGGATGTCGATTTGTTGGAATGGGCGCAGAGAAGGGGAACGAAATTAGTGAGGAGGAAAAAAGAGGTACTCTTACCAAGAAAGGTAGTAGTTCTGAACATTACAGGGTTGGAAAATAGGCACCTAAGAGAAGATCTGACTGAGGGTTTAAGGCTTAGATGGCATCATTCCTCTTGCTCGCAAAACACACGAGAAGTCAAATTTATATTGAGGAGGGTTGCATGATAGTTGTGTAGAATGCTTTCAGCTAGCAGGTAGTTGATTGCGGGAACGATCTTCCATATGATTTTGCGGAAGTGGGTAGCTTGAGTAAATATGAGGAGCTAGAAAAATTATGATTTGTCCAGTTCTTCCTAAAATCTATTCCAAGCATCCTAATAATTATTAAAAGGATTGAACAGGTGATGTGGGAAGTTTTGTTTTTCTTTTTGGCTGTACAAGCATGCTTTCTTGCATTTTGCCATTACTAATACTAAGATTTAAAAAAAGAAAGAAAGATTACATGAAGTATCAAAAGAATGAGCAATATTTTAATTGAAAGTCAATGACAGATAATTATGAGAATATTAAGATTACTGGCTGGCAGCGCATTGCAGTGAATGGTGCTAATGAATGAGGCATAACAATTATTAAGAGATGATATGGGTAATGGAGTAAGAAGTTAAACAATTAGATAATTAATTAAAACGCAACAAATCACTTAAAATGCTCCATCCCAGTTTTCAATCACAAAGCAAATAAAATTATGCTAGGGTGAGTTGTTTAGAATATTTGCTATCTATATATCGCGTTTGTAGGTTACATATACTTTAAGCGCCAAAGTAATTAAGCTATGAGGCGTCAGTATATTTGAAATCTTTGTCCCACACTCATCATCCGTCATGACTTTGTAACCTTATGCACCCTGAAATTTTAAATATTGAGTTTGTTCGTTAATTACGTGTCCTGGATTTGTATATGTACCATTTCTCCCTTTGACACCATGCTATACTAGGGGCGAAACTTCTAAAATATTTAGAAAAAATTGTAAATTTCAATTTTATTAAAATAAAAACATTGTCTGTAATTGCATGTATTCTTTGGTCCAAACGAGTGCCAAATGATGAAACCATTATAGTAAGATGGAGGTCCAATCATACGAGACAAAATCGAAGGACCGACTCAAATTGGCGTATATCACATTTATCTGAACATTTTTACAAACGTTGAAGCACCAAAGCACATCAACTTTGCGAGAAATCTTTATTATATATTAATAAAGTTTACAGCCCGTACACGTTATGGCATGGATTCCACTAGGTGTCTGAGGAAATCTAGCTCCAAATTCGCCCATTCTTCCATCGAGATATTTGTCAACTGCTGTTATACTGTGATCGATAGAGAACTGTGAAGCAGAATTATTCTTTCCAAAATATCCCAGACATGCTTAACTGCATTCATATCTGAAGAATTAAGCAGCCAGGGTACATATTAGAAATCTTGGGAATGTTCCTCGAACCATTCGGATAGTTTCTGCACGGTGGACGGTTGAGTTCTCTTGAAAGAATCCGTCACAATCCGGGTAAATATGAAGAAATAAAGGGTGAAGCTAATCCGATACGGTGAAAGACATTCACTGTAAACAACCAGACCTTCTAACGGTATGATCAGACCGTAACATACCATACCATAATACCACCTCCAGCCGATTGAGAGTGGTGGATGCGAGACTATCTGAATGTTATGGCCTCATAAGGTTCACGCCATACTATCACCCTATCATCGATGCAAAAAAAGTGTAAATCGAGACTAGTCAGACCAGTTAACCTTCTTCTACTGGTCCACAGTTCAGTCTTCGTTTTGGCGGCGCCACTCCATTAGAATGGCCTTCGTGGGTAACACAATTGGTAGGATCACAGTCCTCCCTACACTGGATGGTAAAGACCTGAGTTCGGGTCCCGTCGGTGACGGGAGGAATTTTTATGGGTCTTTTTCACAACATGGCTGAGTCAGTCAGTCTCAGGCGAAGGTAGTATGTTTTTCCCTCTCAGAAACTCGGTTTTTTCGTCCAGCAAACAGAAAATCGACCTCAGAACACAACCAATTTTACAGATATACACGGAGCCATATGGCCTTGGTCGCTGATGCTCCTAAAATCCTATCACAACAACCATTAGAATGTTTAGAGTTTTTACATAAAGAAATGAATTTCTAATTGGCACAAGACTACCAAATCACAGATTCATCAACCCCCGCCGCATAGTTCGGTTGCAAATAGTTCTTCTTTACCTAAATTGAATTTTTCAGCCATTTGCTGCACACTGGACCTTCTATTCTGATCCACAATTCGCTTAAATTCCTGCGGTCTCGTTACTTGGAGTAGCGACTTTCTGTCACATTTCTTCCTTTTAGATCTGCAACCTCCTTTCATTTCCCACTCATTGTATACGTCTGGGGGTGGTTTATTTGGACACACCAGTGATTTCCTTTGATTTCTCAATTGTGACTCCTGCTAAACGTGCTCCAACAATAACACCTGAATATCGGAAAAATCACTTGTCTTCTCCACGACTAGATCGACTGATAAGCCCCATTAAAGTGTGCAGTATTTATCTTATACCAAGGAACTTGAAATCACACCATATGATAACTTTCATTTGCATACCGTAAGCTTAATTATCTGTTTATGCCAAATGCAAAAGGTTTCTAATTTTCGGCCAGTAAGTGTAGTATAAATTGGTTATCACCGCAAGTGTAGTATAAATTGGTTATCACCGAGTTTTGTGTTTAAAAATTATAATAAAAAACAAATACCGTTAACATTTTGAACTATAATTTAATTTAACATTTTAACTACAGAGTTGAACAATGCATGGGTCTATAATGAAAACGAAGCGCGTAGATGCCTTAGTATCTACATACTGTCGTAACAGTAATTTCTAAAACGTATAATATTTTTTTTTTCTAATTAAATCGCATTAACTGTGTTTGTTATCAGTGCGATGCTTTAACAGACTACCTGTTTCACCATCTTATACCTCATGAACACGAAAGAATAAGTGTCGGTGTAGTTAAAGCCATGAGGGGTCAGTATAATCAGTCTGTGAATTGGACGTTCTTCCACTTCACTATCAGTTTACCTGATTTCGGGATGAAAATCCGAGATTTTGGTGAAAAACAGTGTCACCCTCGGCCGGATTCCAACTAACTTGGACACGGTATGAGTCAAAAATAATTTGCAAAGATCCTTCCATTCCTAGAGGATTTGAATCTAGGCCTTTTGGCCAAACTTAAAACATCTGCTTTCGAGCATAGGACCAAAAACGTTATTTCATAATTTGAAACCGATCACCTCAGTAGTAGTAAATATACATATCATTCATGGAAAACCGAAACTTTTTAATAACATCACCCTTTACAGTCTGTCTCCGAGGTGAGTCTTGGATTCTGTTCAAGCCTGCAGTCTAAATGTAAATGAACTATGCAAGCTTACAGACAAGTCCCAGACAGCTCAGCTACCTAGTTTAACGCCCTGTTTCCAACTAGACAAGGGTTTTCTTGAAATAACAAAATAATGACATTTGAAGTACTGTTACTAATTGCGAGTACACAGAAGAACCGAACAAAAGTCAGTCTACTTTTTCTTTTCTTCATTCCTTTTCTGAATTCTTTAAATATTTAACGACAGCTTTGGCAGTTGTATTTTTATTAACAGCGGTTTCTATACCGAACCTTTATTTGATTAGTTTAATTTTATTGAAGTAGTTGTTTATAAGCAAGACAAACATATTGCTGTTTAATAAGGGAAAAAGATTAAATTAACACCAATAAATATTATAAAAAATTGAATTTTTAATCAAATGGGTTTTATGGTTAAAACCCATTTGATTAAAATGGGTTTTAACCATAAAATGCTAAACAACCATGGCGTCTTTCGCCATGGTTGTTTAGCATTATATAACTGAAAAGGTAAACGCAAATCTTAAAAAAAATCGTCTAGAAATATTTAAAATATCCATGTTTTATTAAACTTAATTGCAGGCAAATATGTTATATTATTTATTAAAGAAGTACGTATATATTACGGTCAGTCATGGAATACTGTTTCAACGACGCGATGTTTAATTATACTAGCACTGAATGTCTCTGTTAAATTCAAAAGCTTCCAAAGGGTAGTGACCTCAATTGAAATGCTGAAGAGAATCAGTACAGGATTAAATGAGTTGTGCACGCTCTAGTAAGTGAAAACTAACGAAAGCCAAGAATGCCATGAACAGTGTGATAGTAAACACTCGCTGATGGTACAGCACCAGATAACACAGATGTAATCGGCAATTTTAAACGGTGGATGAACCTGTTGTAAAACTGCTGGAAGAAATTCCATTAAAAATCCTGAAAAAATAAGAGCAATTTAAATACACAAGAAGAGAAAAAAATGAGAGGGAAAGTGACATTTAAGGAACTTCGGTAATATTTTCGAGGAAACAAAATGCCCGAAAATTGAAGGATGATTCTCTGATACATCACCAATGTTGACTGATATTGAACTTTTGCAATAAAGACACACACTCTCACTCTCTCTGATGAACAAACCGTAAAACTTATGAATGATGCTGAATATGACAATCTATACTGAATGTTATATATATAATAAAATAAGACACTTTTTCCAAGTAAGAAAATTATACTTTAAGTTGACCTAACTCGGCGTAACGCTGCGTAAGATTTAACGCTTTGCCTTGCAAATGGATTTTTTAAAGAATACCAAACTTATAACTACAGTACTAATTCCATTTACCAATACCTTTCAATAAAAGTCAATTTTCAAAAATATTCATTACCAAATTAAATATCGTACGAGTAAATATAAATGTCAGAAAGTTCCAGTTTAACTTTCAGGGGTTAGTTTATTTAATCAGTAAATTCCTAACCCGGTGACATTCTTTTTTATTTCTTATTTATATCACTTAGTTCAATTTTTCTGTCAATAGGAAACCAAGGAATTATAATAAAAAAAATACCTAAATTTGGGATTCATCGCGTATACCTTTGGGTATACGCGATGAATCCTTTCCCAAACGCATCAATTACTTAAATTGGTATTTTAAGTAATTGATGTAATTACTTAAATTACCAATTTAAGTAATTACTTAAATTGGTAATAAATTAAGCTATGCTATCATATTAAGTTAAATTGGTATTTAAAAATTAACTCATTAAATGTGGTTAATATCAAACTCGATTCCTTGTTAAGACTTTTAGAATGATATATGTTTTATCTTTTTGGTTGCAAAACTCGAAGCCAATGCTGTGAACAAACACATATTCAAGAATGGCTTTGATAACGTGCAGAATAAAGTGCGAACTTCTTTTTTAAATTTCCTAACCTTACATATCGTCCAATATACAAATTCAAATTATTATTTTAACAGCACCGGAGCTTGTCACTCATATCCGTATCGTGTACGTTCATAGACCTGTCTTCCGTCACAGCATAAAAATAAAAAATAAATTTTCCGTTTATGCTCCGGGACGACCACATGGTCAGAGGAGTTCACAAGACAGAGAGAATACAAGAAACAGTACCGTATTTAGCAGTCACGGACTTGAAAATTTAGCATCCCGGTCACTCAAATCACGTACTTAATGCACCCTCTCGCCACTCACTTTGGAGAGGTTTGAGTTGTTCGAATTCCAGTCTGCGACGGAATTCGAACAACTCAGAATTATTAAAGAAAGACGCTAAAAGATCGGCTTACTACATATATTCTTCTATCGCAGCTGTAAGTTATCCAATTTCACGCGTAAGGTTCTTTCCCTTTGAGTTATTACTGGTTTTCGGCTGGCATAACATACTGGTCCGTGAACACACATATATACGAACAAAATACATACTCAGGATTAAACAATAAAAATATGGTTCATACTTGTTGATAATTATAACCACGATACTAGCTGCACAAGCCTTTCACTTTATTTTACTAATTATAATTATCGCCGTGCATTAACCAGGATCCGATGATTTAAGTTGGAAGACTCGGACAACGTTATTTAAAGCTTTAAAATAACACATTAAAATTTGATAACTATATATAATAAATCAAAATTAAAACATTAAAAACTTCAGGTTCATTTGAGTGACTTTTCACTTTTGTACATAAAATTGTGCTAAAACATTTTCAGATGATCTGAAGATAAAATTTTCAGAAGATCTGCTCTTATTTCACTTCTTTCTGAAATGAGATGGAAAAAGATAGAAAAAAATACATTTTTTAGCTCTCATAAAGAAGAAAGTCTTTTTACAATTAGTTAGAAGCTAATGAATGCTAACAATTTTAATAAAGAAATATAAATGGGAAGGAGACTCGTTTGTATCTCTGAATGACAAGACAAAAATATACACCTGGAGAAACTCTGGATACATGGAAGTTATATATGGCATCGAAAGAGGCCTGCTTTCCTGGAAGAGTGTCAGATTACTACAGCGACATCTAGCTTCTCCTCTTTCACACCTCAGTGGAGTCAACAACCTCATGTACAAAGCAAGAGTTCGCTGGAGACATAGGCAGCTAAACTGTTCATTCACTCCTTTGTTTCAGAGGAAGTAGTACATTTAAATAAGGAAAGAGCTAAAAAGTCTTCCATGAAGTGATAAACAACTTAGCTGGAAAACCAAATAACAATACTGCTGCATCACTCGTCAGATTTATCTATATCTCTTGAATAAGAGAAAATTAATTCAACGAACTACATTACTTAGCATGAACTCAGTGAAAAACACTGGATAAATCAGTAGCGTTTTATGCATGGGTGCACTAGGTTGCCCTTAGGGGCCCCCTATATTTGGGGGCCCAAAGAGTTAAAATGTACATTAAATTTTATGGCAGTTGTAATCCCTAAATCCAACAACGCCTTAGGATCCCAAGTGATCTAATTGATTTTTCTAAGGAAATTGTATTTAAACACGGAAAAAAAAAAAAAAACGGAGGGCGTTAATAGATCCACAATTTGGATCTGTTAAAATAAATAACGGATACGTTCCAGGAACCCTCGCAGCTAGCATAGTGGTTACGATCGCCACCTTTGCATCCTATGAAAAAGGCTTGGATTAGAGCCCTATCTAGACTGAAACTTTTATGGTTTTTTTTTTTTTTTTTTTTTTTTTTTTCCACGATGTAACGAATTAGCCAGCCGACCCTGGGTGAGGATTATATGGTTTTTACACCGGCAAAGTCAGGCTTTTCATGCAGCAAGCAGGCAACCCAACCGTAAAATACACGCAATTTATAGAACAATACAGACGCCTTATGGCACTTAGTTGTCTCGGGGTAAATCCGGACAACAACAATATTCAGGATTCGACAATAACAATATAGTTCATATGTGCTGGTAATTTAGCCTTTGCTTAGCTCCTTTCCGGCTGGTTGGTTGTTGTAGGATTTTAAGCTCATCAGCAACTTAGACCATATTGTACCGTTTATAATACGTTTGTAAATTGAGTGTGCTTTGTGGTCGATACTGTTTGCTGCACGAAAAACCCGAGTTCCCGGAAGGAAAACCATGCTACCCTTGCCTGCTACCAACTAACTCAGCCACGTTGTGAAAAGATCCATAAAAATTCCCTGCGTCATTGATGGGATTCAAACTGAGATCTTTTTCATCTAGAAAAAGATGTTCGTTGTGGAAGTTGATAGGTTGAATAAATTTAAGGAGGAACTGGACAGGCATTTGGAGGGAATGGTGTGATTTTTTTTTTTTTTTTTTGGCTGATGCTGCATAAGCTCATACACTTGCATCACATGCCACTACTAGAGTGGGGAGGATGGTGATTATATTGACTGTGCTACCCAAAGGAACTATCTTTCTGGTATGTGAAAATTATAAGAAATTCTTATCCATGTCCATTTCAAGTTTAAAAATAAAGTTTCAAAATAGCTGAATCACTTTTCCCGAAACTAATACAATTATTGAATGAAAAAAAAATATTAATCTGCACTTGGGAAACTTCCATTTGATCATTTATTTCTTATACTCTCTTAAACAATATTCGAAGTAACACTAATATACCTTAGAAAGTTATATTTAATCCGAAAATGAAAAGGAAAATTATGACCACAGGGAACAGATGTTTGTCAGTAATTACTGAACCTGTTTTTTTTTTTTTTTTTAATTTTCTGTGGTCAACTGAAGCACTTTCACTCTTTAAGATTCTAATTTTGATATGGTTACGAAATTTGTGAACTAGATTTGTCCGCTGAACGTAAATTTAAGAAGTTCTGGAATGAATCGAGAAAAAAAAAGGATGAGTTAGTTAGCATGGCGCTGGACATATGAGAAACAATGGCGAATAACCGAAAGAATACACTTACACTTACTATGTAAAGATGCGGCCTCAGTGAGTGATCTGTACCACAGACGACGGGGATACCAAAGGTTAGATGGGACCGCTTAAACACAATAAATGTAAAGAGAATTTAGTCTGTTAACTGAGCCTATCTGACATATTTTTGCTACAGTAGAGTATTCTTTAAAAGTAAGTGCATATATTATCTTCATTGTCAACGGCATATATTTTCTTTATGATCAACATCTATGCGGTAGAACCACTGTATAATATCTCCCTACTCTTCACGTCTATTTCTATTCTCACTTAATACACTAAAATTATAGTTCGCGCATTTATGGCAGCTTAACCTCGTCCTGTTTGTTTGTTGTTTGGTTTTTAGGAGCATTAGCAACTAAGGCCATATTGCTCCGGGGATATGCCGTGGTCATTCCCTAACCTTTCGGCATCCTCCGTATTCGGTGGTGACGGGCTCGAACCCCGGTCTAATCAAGAAGCGTGTGCTACTCACTGCTGCTCCTGCTCACCTGGCTACGGAGGCGCTAACCTGTTCTATTTCTCTTCATATTGATACTTTGAAGCTGATACAAGAAAAACTATAATGAATCTTCTTCTTCTTCCCTCAAGTTAAGTTTAGTTTGTCACCCTCTAACTATCGAGAATATTATGGGAGAATTTGTCATCACGACATAAATATCCGGGATATTTATGTCGTGGTAGCAGTATGTGGTATCAATATGAATTAAGGTAAATACAGTATACGGCTTTAGTATTTCCTCTAGCTATGTTATTTCTAATTATAAAAAAAAAAAAAAAAATTTAGAAACAGTCAACCTTTCAGAAAGTTTGAATAAAGTTTAATTTTAAAAATGAAGGTTATCAGACGACTCTAATAATAATATGGCTCTAACTGTTAAGGCTTTTCTGCCAAACTAAATTGCCAAGATCTAATATATGCTTTAACGAAATAGGTAGATGCGAGAAATAAGGCACTCCGCAGGTGTATACGGAGAAGGCTGTTTTTTATAATTATAATTAGCATTTAAAAATTGTCTTGCTTTGTAATTTTTAGTAAGTAGTGTTACGTTGCATATTTGTATTTTGGGTTAGACCTGTCGATTGGCTTCGGTCGAGGTGAATTTTACATTTCGTATTCCAGTTTGTTTGAGCTGCTTCCTAGTAATCAGGTTAACCATTTTAAGACGTATTTTCTGTTGTGCCTGTCTCGATCGCTCGTACAGGAGCATCTGGTTTATTTGCTGCATGCAGGACATGACAATAAATGCTAATGTGTTTGAAATTTATACAGGGACGAATAGTCTATATTCGCCAGTTGAGTTTATGTTTCCTTGCTTGTTTCCGGCAGCAGTTGTACGATTCTTTAAGAGGAGACCGTGCTTCTGTGCTTGGCTGGATGATTGTAGGTCTCTGCTCATCAATTCTCTATTTTTAATCATATTTATTTTTTATTTGATTTTTAATTTCCTTAAAGGAAGTGGCACCTGTTCCTTGTTGAAGTTTGCAACAATTCCTTTAACATGTTATGACAGATTCGTTTTGTAAATCATTATATACAATTTAGTGAAACTTTTTATATATTATCATCATGTCGGTTTGCCTATTTTGCTAAACAAAAAACTCGAGTTTTCGGGAGAGAAGTCAAATAAATAAGGCCAACATATATTTATCTTCCACATTTGGAATGCAATTAACAGCCTCAACCAAGGCATCAACTCTTCCTCTTACAAAACCCAATTATTTTTCAGATCTCATACTACATTTCAAACAATACATTAGTCTTCCCAGCATGAGCCTTTCATAAATCATCCCCAATACGGGTAAAAGAGTAAATAGCCAATGAGATCGGGGATCAGTAGTGTTTTTTTTTTTTTTTTTTTTTCAGATGACTTTAACAACACTGCAACTTTAGCTACGTTACACCATTCTGGAAAGATGGCATTCCTCCAATACACATTATACATCAATAATATTTCAGGTGCCAACCGATAGAATCTTTTGATAACATTCACCTCTATTGAGCCAGGACCAGAAGCCTTCCCTGATCTTTTTTACTAACACAGCATCCTTTAACTCAGCACTAATAAAGTCGGCTTCAACTTAATCAGAATCATAACAATTGTTTTCCATTCGAGCCGTTTCTAGTTTAAAAACTTTTAAAATCTCTTCAATATTTCCAGTACAAGTTAGCATATCCTACTGGCTTGACACAACAGAAGTATAACTCTTGTCTAACTTCAACTTTTTCATGGTCACCTTATATACAAGCCCCCACGGATTATCCACAATAGCACTACAAAAGCCTTCCATGATTTAAATTTATATTTACTCTTTTTGTTGTATTGCAATCTCCCTGTTTATACAAGTTCTTCCTAGTCTCACAGTCTTGCTGATCAGTATAGCCTCTAGAAGCCTAAAACCTCTTTTTTAGTTTATTCAATTCTTCTTAGCGGAGTTAATTCTGAATTCCACCACGGAGCCGATCTATAATACCCTTTCTTCTCTATATTGAACTTTCAGATGCCCCACTGACCGCACAACTTCAACCAACCTAATTGGAGAATAATTTTTCAGCTCCATAATGGGATACTTACAACTAAAGTTCTATATCACTCTATCAATACATGTCCGCTTCACTATCTTAAGTGAAAAACGTCCGATTTCACAACCAACATTTATATGTTCAAGACTATCTACATCAAAATAAATAACTCTATGATCGCGTGTAGTCCAACCAGCATGAACTGTCCAATTCTTAAGTTAATATAACATACTAAAAGTCACAACAGTCACATCCATATTTCAATGTCCAAGTATATTGTCAAAGGTCATCTACTCTGGAACTTTAACAACTTAAAATCCTGCTGAAGCAAAAAGTTACCCAATTATTCTCCCCTTTCTATTTCCTGATATAGTGTATTTACACTATATCAGGAAATAGAATAAGAATTCGAATACACTGCAAAAATAATATTTTCAAGAGATAGTTTCTCTAATACAGATTGCATATAAAAAATATATGGGTCAATCAATTGATTATATTTACAACGTAAAGTGACCAGAAACATTCAGCCCACAAAATATCTCACTTCAATATATACTCCATATTCATTTGTCAAGGAACTAACCGTTGTTACATCATCACAATTTCTAACAACTATTTCAGAATGATACACAACTTTAAAACATAACGGAAACCTCTAATATACTCCTTACGCATATAAGGTTCCTATAAGCTGCCAAAAATGTTTTCCTCTTCTATCTTCTTAGATACTGCTTCAACATTACTCGAGAACGTTGTTCATTTAATGACAAAAAGTATAATTGTTAAAGCTCTTACATCTTTATTTAATGTATGTGTATAAACTAGCCAGAATCTATACTCTTCTTTGATGCCTCTGTCCAGAATATAAAAAGGTTTTATATTCTGGACAGGAAGAACTTCATACAAAATGTTTACTGGCTAAGCCTTTCTTATGACAATCAATACATTTTTGCTCAATATTTTTATTCAAACAGTTCCTATGTGACCAACCTGAGCGCTGTGCCCCTATACCTGGTCCCCGTTAGAGTACTTTACGTTAAGATATCAAAGACTTCCTGCCGCGCAACAATTAAATATTCTAATCCAGGTATTTCTACCAAATAGAAATTTCCTCTAATTTTTTGTTGTTTGCATCTCTTACAATTCTCTTTTGTGAAACTTATGTGCCAGATTATGGCATTTTAGCACTTGGATCCATTTTTCTGCCAGATGATGGCAATTTTGAATTTTATTCACTCAATTCAACTACCGTGCTGATGACGGCATTTTCGATATAGTTCTATGTCGATGCTATTACTTTAGACGTTTGTTGTTCCCTGTAGAGGATGCCACCATATAAGTTTTGCTATGTATGACTGCTCTGAGAATCTTTACTTTCAAGCTCTTTTACTCTCTTAACAGGTGTTCTCTTCTGACCTTCTCCTTTAAAGGGATTAATATTGGACACTTCAATTAAAGAATTTAATTGTGATAGCACTTCTCTTCCGATCTTCTCCATTTCATTTTAGTTAGATTAGATGTCACATGCTCCAGTCTAGATTCACGTAAAAATTCTTGTTCATCACTTCACAAATCCATTTCATTATCCTTTTCCATCTCTCTCTCTCTCTCTCCATATTAATAGAAAATATAAATAAAGCAATAAATACTATACACAGTAAAGGTTTCAGTTCAAACAAGACCAGAATCTACTATATCAAATATATACAACTTTAACTTCAAACCGGAACAGAAGACTATTAGCAAAGTAATGTGACAAAAACGATTTAAAACTTTAAAGACCCCAAGTTAAATGATAATTCTATATGTCCCAGCCTCGGGGAGGTCAGAGAAATGGGATGTTCGCTCTTTTCCAATTCCTATATACCAAACTTGGTCCTGTTAGCCAGTCAGAGTAAACCTCACCTGACTTCCCAGTCCCAGCCATAAGGTCTAGCCCGCGAAACTCAGCTTAGGAAAACAGAAACAACAGTGAGAATTCATACACTAAATAACCACCAGTCACTTATTACTCACCAATCAATCTGTTTTCTCGAGCTGTCTGCACGGTAGCACAGTGGTATCGTCACCGTCCTCCCCACACCGGGTGGAAAAGGCCCAGGTTCGAATCCCGTCGATGACGAGAGGAACTTTAGTGGGCTTTTTTTTCACTCCGTGTCCGAATTAGTCGGTCTCAGGCGTATATAGCAAGGTTGCCCCCCCCCCCAGAAACTGGGTTTTTCGTCCAGCAAACAGGCAAATCGACCAGAGAACACCCGCAATTTACAGACAAAATAAATAAATGAGTAGATGTAATCATTTACAGGGGACCCTAATATCATTTTTTTTCTTCTCAAGCTGCCATTGCCCCAATATATCACTATCTAGGGCTAAATTAGGGAAGCAGGAAGAAATCTCAGTATTCCAAAAAGAGAGCTTTTGTAGGAAGCAAACATATATAAAAAAAAAAAAAAAAACTTTGAAAACTATGAACTAGGCTCATTAGCCAGCTCTAACATACCCGCGCAGTAGCATAGCGCATTATCATTTTCCATATCTCTCTCTCTCTCCATATTAATAGAAAATATAAATAAAACAATAAATACTATACACAGTAAAGGTTCCAGTTCAAACAAGACTAGAATCTACTATATCAATATATACAACTTTAATATATAGTCAATATATAGACAGTCCTTCCCAGACCGGGTGGAAAAGTCCCGGATTCAAATCCCATCAATAACGCGAGGAACTTATGGGCCTTTTGCACTCCCTGGCTGAATTAGTGTCTCAGGCATTGATTGGAAGGTTTTTCCTGGTGAAAACTCTGGTTCTTCGTCTAAAAAAACAGGCAAATCGACCAGAGAACACATTCAGTTTATAAATATATTACACGTTTACACATGTGAAGAGGTGTAGGTTGTCGGGTGGCCCTAATACGACAGTTTTTACTTATACATTGCTGATAGAATATAAATTAAAAAATATAGTGTTTACTTTGCGTGTGCATTTAAATACGAGCAGTGTATCTGCATGTGGCTTACAAAATTTTATATATATATACCACATTCATTCCCTCAGTTTTTTAACTAGAGGGTAAAAAAAAGAGAAACGGCTAAAACTAGAACAGTGTAGGCTGGGCCTAGAGATTAATATTCCATTCTACAGAACAGTTTCTATTTCTAGCTTCTTAATTAGGCCCGAGTAGAGATAATGAGCCATCGTGTAACGTCCTTTTCTAAGAAACGATGACAAAAGGACAAAATTTATGTTGAAGCATCAACAACAATTACTATCTGCATAAATAAGTAAAAGGATACAAAAAAAAACTTTGATATTGATTAAAAGAATCTGGTGGCCTAAAATTAAACGCAATAAAAATTCATAAAATAAGAAAATAGTATTCTTATAAAACAAGAAAAGAGGGCATACATCAATCTTTATAAAACAAGAAACGAGAAAATGTAGAAATATGGAGATAATAATTCAACTGTATAAAGCAATTAGACCACATTTGGAACACCAAACTTTCTGAGTTCTAACTTCACATATGGCATGGCAGCACACAATTTTATCATTTTTTTTTTTTTTTTTCTTTTTGTCAGGGAATTGTTATTAGAGATCACCTGCTACAAGGCACAAAGTTACAAAACAGGCTGTAACAGCAATATTTCACATTTAAAATAAACGGCAGATTAACTTTTTGACTCTGCCATTCGCTTAATTTAGTACAATACCAAGGCATCTCTGAGTAAAAGACAAGTAAAAGTCAGTCGTTTTGACCTGAGAATATTAAGTAAATTGCATTTAGTAGACAGTTTAATTCCTGGTGAGCACTAAAACACAGATCACGAGAAAGTTCAAGCTCACCTACTTTTCATAAAATAGCTCAAGATAATCTTATAATATAAATATAGTCTGTCTGTCTACGCACATGTGTGTGTGTGTGTGTGTGTGTGTGTGTGTGTGTGCGCGCGCTTGGAGAGATGACAGTAATTCTATTTTCTGGATGACAAAATGCTGGATCACAAAGCTTTCTTTGTAATCTGAATTTTAGAAAATTCGCTATTTTTTAGTTGGAACAGTGAACCGGGGTACTGATAAGCACCAAACAAAATATAATTTATATTTTGATATTGTAAAAAACACATGTAGTATACAAATATTCCCTCAGATTTTAAAAACAGTCATCAGATATTCAGTAGATTCTACATACTGTAGAATCTGTTGAATGTATGCTTTTTTTTTTTTTTTTTACTTAGATTGTAACCATTTTTAGTGAAGGCTGTAAAGAGGTATTTACCTTTTATTAGTGTTTTCGTTTTATGTACTCTTGTTAGGCAATAAAGGATATATATTTAAAATTTTAGAACGGCAAATACTGGTCGTAAACGTAGCTGCATTTTAATTAATTACTATCACTTAGAATTAATTCACATAAAATGAAATGGGGAAATGTTAAGTCATTTTGCGATTAAATAATCCATCCGACTTTACTTTTTATATTCCCATTATTAAAAACTCATGAGCAGGACTTTTGCCGTAACCTGTATAAAATGGACACGAGTTTTTATTTAACGGAAGCTTCAGCATCTGTTTAAGAAAAAGAGAGATTCTGAAAATATTTATTTATTCTTGGGTTATCAATTTTCAATGGTCACTAAACAGAATTCTAAGAGACTGCATATAAAACGTGGAATGTTGCCATGTTCGTTCTCGGTTTAAACTGAATTATATACATGACCTGTTTAAGGCAATAAAAACCTATCTGTATATGAGTATTGCCCTGGCGCGTAACACAGTGGTTACGATCGCTGGCCTTCCCCACCTTGTGGACATAGGCCTGGGTTTGAATCCCGTAAAAAAATAGAATAAATTAATGGGATTTTTTTCACACAGTGTCTGAATAAGTCGGATTCGGTTTTTTCTTTTTTTTTTCCTTTTCTACCGGTAACTCGCATTTTTCTTTCAGCAAAAAAAAGGTAAACCAACCATAGAGCAGATGGTATTAGAGATACAATATACTGTGGATGAAGGGGCTTGCCTCGGTTCGGCCCATTTAGCGTATTCCGAATTTTTTTAGCAGAAAATTCTAAAAATTTCTAGTGGATATAGCACGAGAATTTCTAGTAAACATATTTCAAAAAATATTTTGTGATTTAGTAACAGGTTGCAGTTTTTTTTTTTTTTTTTTTTCTTTCAGACAGGAGATTCGTTAGACATTTTCTGGACGCAAAAATGTTGAAAAAAGATGAAAAATATAAAACTTTTTTCATAATTTTCTGCAATTCCTTACTATTTTAAGAAGATGCCAGGCTAGATATGAGTTTTTAAATCAAAGTGTTATTTTTAACACTGATTAAAAACACTGATTTTAAGCTTATCGTTTTACCGACAGGATTATATAGTAAAATTACACATATGAGAAGAAAGTGCTCTATGTACCTCTTTGTTTTTTTCATAATTCCCCCATTTTTCTTAATCTAATTAAAAATTGAACAAGAATGATACACTAAAATGCTAAAAAATCACTAAAGATATTGATATTAACTATTATTATCTGATATTCAAAACTGACAAACAAGTAGAATGAAAAGTTCACATTCCAGGTTTGATGTAGAAGATCCTGGAGACTATAGCAAAAAACCAGCATACCACAAACACAAAGAGAATAAATTTTTCATACGAAATAATTATAAACTTCCATTAAAAACAAGCGATTAATCTTTCTTTCTTATCATTCAGTGATAAAAATATTGGGAATAAATAACTTGTTGTTGTAGTAGGGTTTCAGGAGCATCAGCGTGCTCCATGTATATTGTCTGTAAATTGAAGTATTTTTAGATCGATTTTCTGTTTACTGAACAGCATACGAAAAACCCGAGTTTCCGAGAGAAAAAAACATGCTACCTTCGCCTGAGAACGATTAACTCAGCCACGTGCTGAAAATGGCCCTTAAAATTCCTCCCGCCATCGACGGGACTCGAACACAGGTCTTTTACGCCCGGTGTTGGGATGATGATTCTACCAATTATGCTACTCATGAGGGCTGGGAATAACAAATTTTTTTTTTTTTTTTTGTTTCTTTGAAATTTTAAATATTGTTAATTAAAATTAATTTACAAAGTGCATAATAATATTATTATTAATAGGGAAATTTTAGTTTCTGACCTTTTAAATGCAATGCATGAGATTAAAAATTCTGCGCCTTTCCTTAGCTGACATCTCTCTCTCTCTCTCACGATCCGTTCTCCGGCCGCAAGACGATACTATTTTTGACATTATGCCAGCTGCAGTTTTGATGAGAGACAGATGTCACAGCGCACTTCTCGATATCGGGGTAGATCGCTGTCGTTTGCAGTTTGTTCACCCGTCTTGTGCCCAAATTGGTCTTCCCTTATTTCCCTCCCTCTCAGGTGCCAGAAATGCATGATCACTGGAAGGTTTCCGCCCTCCAGTGACAGTAGGTAGCGGCATTACTTTTAGTGAGAAACTGCAACTATACGCATAAAAGCTCCTAAACTTGACAGACGGCTGTATATTCTTCCATCATATTAAACTTGTGTGAAATTGTGTGCTGTGTCAGCGACTCTTCACTCAGAGATGCTACTGTTTAAAATGAGCAGCCTGAAAGTCGGCTGCTGATTGGCCAGAGCAGAGCAAGTAAACATTCAGGTGCGTTGAGAGAATATAAAAGGAAAAGGCTGTAAGGCGCATCATAGTACTGTGTGTAGGAACTGCTTCAATATGACCATCGCGGAACAGGAGAGTGGAACTCAAGGAAGAACTCCAACCCCCCCTACATCTCAAACACCAGATGTTTGTAAAGGACCTAATGACGAAACAAATTCTGTTAGTGTAACCGACAGTTTTCAGGAAAGCACAAAGAAAGAATCTATATCTGGTGATGTTTTTAAAAATCAGTGTGACCAACTAGACAAAACTGGACAATTGAATGATCACAAAAAACTTCAAAATAGCTCCGGAGTTACAGCAGACGGAGACCAAAACGAATGCAAAAGTCAAAGCGAAGACGAAGGATTAGAATCAAGTTCGAGTAACGGAGTAACAGAAAGACTGCAAAGCGTGGAGAAACAATGTAGTGAACATGAGGACGAAGAAGTTTTGATACAATTTTATAACAAAACTTCAGGTGATAATGTTAGTGTGGACGTTACTCCATCAAACAGTTCTTTAAGTCCATTTTCGGATCCTATAGTAGAATCTCCATATCGAGAAGAATGCCAAACTTCACCGCTTGCGTTCATCGAGGAGGAAGTAATCGGCCAAGAGAACCAGGGTATGGAGTTCTCTCCTTTGAAATAATTTAAAAAGATATTTAAAGTGTCTTAGCGTAATAATTTTACCAATATTAATTTTTCTCTTGAATTTTCCAGTAATTTAAATGCTACTATTACAAACTGATTTATTTAATAAATGGTAAGTGAGAAGGCCAAATATATAACGATAGGTTGCAACTTGTTAAAACACCAGTTATACTGGAAAATTTTAAATTCAGATTAATTAAATATTACAAATGTAAATTGATACAAATTTGTTTTATACTCATTACAGCATCTGTTGACCTACTACAAAGTTCAAATTAACTGCTACATTATGCTATTTGGGGGGGGGGGGAGTCAAGTTTAGAGATTTTCATATTCTAAGTAATTGATTACTTAATCATTATATTCAGGAATTATTTCATTTTCTTTATCAAGAAAATTAAAATTACGCTTTACATCGCACAAGCGGAAAATTCATGGCATGGCATGGCATAAACCGTTGTCATCAGAGGAATATGATAACTTGGACTGATATAAAACACTACGTATTAATATTAGGCATGTTTCTTTGTGCAGATTCTGTTTAACATCTAAGAATTAGTCAGCTTGGAATATAACTTGAAATTGGTCAGTTCACAATATAGGGAAGATAATTTTATGTAATGACTGTTACAAACTGTACTAAACTTTTATGCTTGCATAGTTAACTGCCAATAAATAAAAGCAACTAATAGAAATATTGTAAAACTTCAGTCAATTAAACAGCGTGGAACGAGAGAGAGAGAGAGAGAGAGAGATCGCAGCCACTATGCGTCTTGCATAGTGGCTCAAGAGCCACAGATACTATGCATGAGTAATATCATACAGCAAATAATTTCATATATGTTAGCGCATAAGGATGGATATCTGCATCTCATCTTCAACTCTGTTTCAATTCCCATGGTATTTTTATTTATAAAATAAAATTGAAGTTATCATATTTAAAATCTCCCTTGGAATTAAATTTGCTTTTCTATTAATGCAAGGTGAGATTAAAATTTCCCATATTGTTTAAAAAAATTCACTTGCTAAGTAATCCATGCTATCACCTGAGAAGTTCTCTTTGAGATTTGATATAAAGTAATCCACCAATTCTGCTACTGTTGGTAGAATTTCTAGAAGGCTCTGTTTATTGACAACCTTCAGGAAGCCTTTAAATTTTTCATGTATCTTTTTCATGTTTCAATGAAATTTTTAATTTAAAGAAGAAGAAATCACGTTGAGAAAACGGGGGTGAAAAATCACGGAAATACTGCGTTTGGATAGAGTGTCTCACATTCAGGCAGGCGTGAGTAGATCTGCTCGAATGTCAAAATAAAATTGATCATGTCATTTTTACATCGATATGATCGTGTACTAAGAATTTCTTTCACTGAACCAAACTGGCAAAGAATTCTCTATAATGAGTATTAGATGATGTGCTAGGAAAATTAATAAAATACAGGCAATCCTCCCCCCCCCCGTATAACACGGTACTTCAACACGATTGATATATTGCGGCAATCCTCGCACAACACTTGAATAATACGGTTACTTAAATAACACGGTTTCGTTCTAATACGGTTAGAGAATTTCGGTAAACCCGCATTACACCAAATTATGATATTAGGGTCCCCTGTAAATGATTACATCTACCCATATATTTATTTTGTCTTTAAATTGCGTGCATTCTCTGATCGATTTGCCTGTTTGCTGGAGGAAAAACCTCAGTTTCTGGGGAAAACCTCGCATAACAGGGTATTTTTGAGCTTTTGTGCGGGGAAAACCCTGTATTATGTTGGATGTAATTTTTCAAAATTTCCACTCTTTTTGAATCCCGCCGTTGACACGCTAGTAAAAAAAAAAAAAAAAAAAAAAAAAAAGAGAGAAATTTGTGGGAAATCCCCGTGTTACGTTCTGTGCTATTGAGCTTGTATTTGTTGAACTTGTGGAAAAAATCTAAATTTCAAAATTTTATTACTATTGGATAGCACGCCATACAAAAGATTTAAGTCATCCTAACGTTGAAGTTATATTACTACTACCACAGTTGTACTAAGTTAATACCACTTCTTTCATTCAGCCATTATCTCAAGGCATTATATCCACCTTTAAAACTCATTCCAGAAGAAAATCGTTGCAATAGCTTTTGGAAAAAAATTGACTCCGAATCTATTGAAGTGATGGAGGCATGAAAACATTTCTCAATTGTGGACTGTATCAGAATCATAGCTTTATCGCTGAAAGAACTAAAACAGTCAACGTTAAATGCGTGTGGAAAAATGTATGGCCAGAGTGAGTTCATTCAGGAAATATGGTCGAACCGGCCAAAAACGGAATCGGTACGATAGTAGAACTTGCTACGTCGGTAGGAGGGGAAGGTTTTGATGATATGACTACTGAAGCCCTATTGGGTAGCACAGTTGATAGAATCGCCCTCCCCTTCACACCGGGTGGAAAATACCCGAATTCGAATCGCGTCGATGAAAGGAGTAATTTTTATGGGTCTTTTTCACAACGTGGCTGAGTTAGTCGGGCGAGGGTAGCATGGATTTTCTCCCGGAAACATGGCCTTAGTCGCCGATGCTCAAAAAAAATTTAAAAAAAGATATGATTACTGAAGACGTTCAAGAATTACTGGTAGAAAAAGAGGCTGGCGAACGGATTTGGTTTAAACGGCATCAGAGGTAAAACCAAATCAATTCAGAGGATGATAGCGCAGATGAAAATTCTAAACTTCCAAATTTTACAGTAAAAAGCATACGGGAAGGCATATAGTTATCCGAACAATTAGAATCTTATTTTTTTAATGCAAATTCTTGAATGAAAGGAGCCCAAAGTTCAAAAAAAAAAAAAAAACAGGGAGATCCAAAAATGCTTAGTTCCATACGATGAAATTCACAAAGATTTATCAAGCAAAAGCAAAAACAAACCCAGTTACTGATTTTTTTTAAGAGAGAGCAGAAGATACAGGAAATCTAGAATGGTATATTTTTGTTAACGAAATAGTGTATTTTTGTTAAATTTTGGAACGTAACTCCCCCCTTTTGTTCTTTTTTTAGTCCCATATAACACTGTTTCGCACAACACGATATTTTATAGGAACCTAACTACCGTGTTATAAGAGGGTTACTTGTATAGAGTATTGTAGATTCATTACTGCATCATAACAATGCTTTTGATCATGTCAGTTTGAATATGTGATAATTCTATCCAGTATACTGTTAGGCAGTCCGACTGGCACGAGCAGATGCGCTCCTGTGATGCAAGTCTGAGTGCGTGACAATTTTTGGATACAAAAAAGGTTTTGCACTGATTTATTTTATTTTATTTATTTATTTTTTTTTTTTTTTGTCTCGGGTGCTCGAGTTTTTCGTAAAGCAAACCGACCTAAGGATACACGAAATTACAGGCACAATATAAAAAACACCAAATACTTGTTTTGGCGCTTATCACACGCCTAATACCTATCTATATGTGTGAGAGAGACGCATATTGAGAAAGATTCAGATGAAATAGAAAAAAATTTAAAGTAAAACGAAAAGTAAGAAAACAGGGATTTCTGGGATATCGTGACGAGCACGAGTTTGAAGTGCTTATAATAGTGCATCTGGAACAGTTCCAAGTAACCAGAAAGATGCCCTTCTATAGGAAATGTTTGTAATAAATTATTTACTCCAGATGCTAGACTGTCTAGTGAGTTTTAAGGAGAGGATAAGGCAAACCCGGAAATAATGTTCCACTTGAAATTTTGCGAACTCAGGCATCATAAATATGTTTCATCATGCTTTTAAGTACACGCCATGCTTATTCTTACTAACGGTGGTGCTTATTCTTACTAAATGTAGTGCTAGCAACAAGCAAGTAAAGCTAGCTCTGCTGCTGATTTTAGAGGTTTCTTCCAGGTCAGTGATTACCGTGTAAAAACACCAGCTGAGTTGTAGCAAAGTTGGAAATGTACCATAAAGAAAGTGTCGGATTCCCAGTCCTTGAAAAACAAACAAATGAAGTTTGTTCGTTTATTTTGGCAAACTAAAAAATCTCTTTCGCTCTCTAATTTTTTGAAACTAATTACTGTTTACATATGGAAATAATTTGATGATATAATTTTCCTGAAAGTAATTTTATTAAAATTTGGTGTAACTTTATTATAAAAACAAACGTGGTATGCCTCCAATACAATTATGAAAAAAGAAATACACTAATTACCGCCAATGCAGAACAGAAACCAATACAGCAAATTACTAATACAATTAGCGTTATACTCGGCAAGGTGCAACTCTTATAATTTCTAAGGTGCGATTCTAATAATTCCGAAACTTGGGAGGGGAGTTAGTTAGTTATTTTGTTTTTAGGAGCATTAGCAACTAAGGCCATATTGCTCCGGGATATGCGGTGGTCATTCCCTGACCTTTCCGCATCCTCCGTATTTGGTGGTGACGGGCTCGAACCCCGGTCTAATCAAGAAGCGTGTGCTACGAACTGCTGCTCCTTCCCACCTGGCTAGGAGGCGCCTTGGGAGGGGAGTTGTGCATTTGTACTAGTAAAGGTGATTGCCACTTTGTCTTTTTCTTACTTTTATGACCGCTATTAAACTAAATGACAATGGATATCCCTATACCTGAGTAATAAGATACGCCAACATTCAAAATAAAATAATAATAAAATCATAAAAAATTAATTACTATATTTAATAAACCACTCATATACCACGTGAAATTAACAATATAATTTATTAAGCTAATCGCCCAAACCACTATACATTTAAGGTGACGTTTCAGGCGTCTTACCGATACTCATCATCAGACCATGCTGCTTACAGATTCCTACTTGCCGATGCTGCCAGAAACCCGATATTTTCTGGCAGCATCGGCAAGTAGGAATCTGTAAGCAGCATGGTCTGATGATGGGTATCGGTAAGACGCCTGAAACGTCACCTTAAATGTATAGTGGTTTGGGCGATTAGCTTAATAAACTATATTATTAATTTCAAGTGCTATACGAGTAGTTTATTGAATATGGTATTAATCTGCACAGAAAACAACCACGGTAACTTTCTTCCCTAACTATATTAAAATTATAAGAAAAAGGCAAAACAACACTCATCCTCAGTAGTGCAAATGTATGACTCTCCGCGAAAGCAGTCGCATTCTCTCACCCACCAAAGTATGAGTGCCAATTTCATAATAAAAATAAATAGAATAAAGACAAGGAACTCACAAGTACTATCTCTTCAAGGGGACATCAGCACTAGTATCTCAGTTGTTGACCGCTATCCTGTCAACGGATTTCCGTGTTCGGATCGTGTAGGAATACAAATACAGAAAGAAATTAAATAACCAACTAAAGTAAAATCATAAAGTATGCTTTGCCGCACCCTACAAACATATCCTTGAACGTCGACCCAGGCCAATCTAAACCAAACTTCAAATATGCAAAATTAATATTAAAAACAAAATTATAATAAACAGAATTAACATCCTAGCTATTCTGGCTGTACAGGTATCAGTTATGTAATTAAAATGAATTAAATAAATGTGACTTTGAGCATTAATTTGACTCAGGCCAATCGACAGATCTCAACAAAATGCAAATATACCTTTAAAATAAAATCATAATAAATAGAATTAACATAAATCCATTATGATCAAATAATTAACACAAACCAAATGACAGAATGGTCAGCGATTTCGGCGGCTGACCAAATGGTCAGCGATTGAAATACGATTATTTTCGAAATAAAAAAAGTGCTGATGACCCCCCTTGAAGAGATGGTCAGTACGGACAGGGAATTCACTACCCTGTGGGTTTCCTGTCTTTATTATATTGATTTTTATCATAAAGTGGCAATGAGCTCTGGCCGGTGTGAAGGTGCACACCCGCCAGAGAGGGGATCGTGCATTTTCATTAATGAGGGTGAGTGCTTTGTCTTTTTCTTATCATTTCATTTTATTCTGATTATTATTGCCTGTTTTCTTCTCCTTATGGGTTTTTTGCACCCCCGCGACGGATACTGGTACCAGGTGATTGGGGTGGTTGTTATGTCCGGCTATTATTTTTGGTCAAGGAACTCACTGACTATCTTATGGGTGTTCAGGTTCACCGCTTTCTGAAGTTCCTTGTAGGTGTTCTCTGGGAGGCCTTTGCTGCTAGTTTCTTATGTAGACTCTGGCACCATACCGGTAGTTGGCATGGTGATAGCGGAATATGGAAAACTTCTGCCATAAGCCACATCGCTTTGACTTTCTGTCTATCGTATGTGCACTTCCCGATCTTTTCCTCGTTGATTTTCTGGAGGTTGCTGGTGTTGGGCTCCGCTATGTCAATCAGGTAGGTAGTCTTTTCCTTCTTGTCAGTGAGTTATGTTCGGTCTATTGTGCGGGATCATCTTGTCTGTTCTTATGGCACGGTCCAACTTGTGGATAGGGGTCTCTAGCCTGAGGTTTGTACTTGTATAACAGTATACTTTCTTTGATCAGGTGGCATTTCTTTGCTAGCTTCCGACGTATTATCCTTGGTGACCTAGTCGCGTGTCAGTGTATTTGAATCTTGAATCTCGCGGTGATGTGCTGAATTGTTTCTGGGAAAAGGCAGTACCGTCGCTATGTGTCATCTGTCACTCCGGAGTCCTTGTGGCCTTATTTTTCTATAGTTTCTGCTCTTGCTTACCTGGTTTTGGATGGCGAGCATGAATACTTCGGTCTTGGGGAAAAGCGTTCCGCTGTTGAGCCATGCGTCGGAAGCCTTCTATCTATGAATATTATTATTAGTAGTTGTAGTAGTCTGCGTAGGTAGCACAGTGGTATCGTCACCGTACTCCCCACACAGGGTGGAAAAGTCCCGGGTTCGAATCCCGTCGATGACGCGAGGAACTTTAATGAGCTTTTTTCATTCCGTGGCTGAGTTAGTCGGTTTCAGGCGTAGATAGCAAGGTTTTCTGTCCCGCAAATCACACACGCAATTTACAGACAAAATACATATATTGGTATATAGAAATAATGGGTGGCCCTAATATAATAGTTTGAGTAGTTGTAGCAGTATCATTATTAGTAGTACTAGCAAATGATTCAAGGACACAAGCTTATACCAGCATCAACAAAAAAAAAAAAGAAGAAATACTACTCACCTCATCTGTCCATCCTCTCCAATAATATCCCTAATTCTTCCTTAAAGTTATTCAAACTACCTACTTCCAAAACACGAGATGGTAGTTTGTTCCAACAGTCAATTACTCTATCCTGCAGCCATCCTTTTTCAATTTAAGTTTATGTGCGTTGTCTGAGAAAGAGTTAGACTACAATCATCGTTAAGTTAACTCGATACATTTAAAGCCTTAAACGCTTCAATCAGGTCTCCTAGCAAGTGTGTAGTTTTACACTGTTATATTTGCTCTGTTATACACTTTAACTGGGCGAATGCCTGTTGTGTATATTATATGTTAAAAATAAAAATAAAATAGTTTTCAGGGGCTGAAATCTGCAGAACCGAAATCTTTTGTGTTAATAGTACCCCTTGTGTTCTTCACTAATCTGATTTCTCTTCTCTGCACCCGTTCCAAGAGATCCATATCATTTCTTTAAATGAGGTTTCCAGACTGAATGCAGTACTCAAGATGTGGCCTAACCATTGCCTTATACAATGGAATAATCACCTCCTTGTCCCTGCTGGCAAAGTTCCTGTATAAGGATATCTCAGATGGCAGGATGCAATTCTGCTAAGTATAATCCTAGTTGTAGTATAAAATTGGCTAAGTTTTAACAACAAGTTCCTATTCGCTTAGAATTTATGCCTTAATCTACATTTAAAATAGCGTTTTTGATTAACGTTTAAAGAATAGCCGGACATAACAACCGCCCCAATCACCTAGTACCAGTATCCGTCGCGGGGGTGGAAAAAACCCATAAGGAGAAGAAAATATGAAATAAATAAGCTTATTAATAGATAGTTATACAACTACTCTGCTGTCCAGAAAAATAGTCGAGATACCGAAAATTATTATTACACACCAACAACGATAATGAAATAAATTATGAATACTATTTAGTAGTCATTGTATAGATACAAATTGATATTATAATATGCAAATTGCAATATCGATTGGAAAACACAAAGCTCCGACTAATAATAATATTAAAAATAAAAAGTACTTAGGTTTTCTCTTTCGCTCCCGGCGTTACTTTTCTTCCAAACAGCTGTTCACTCTTTACAAATCGCAAATCCGCCCTACCATGAAATATTGTTCCCACCCACATCTGCGGCGGTGTCCCCAAAACCTCTCTCAGGCTTCTAGATTCCATTCAGAAGAGGGCGGTTTGGTTAATTAATGACTCCTCTCTAACAGAGTCTCTATACGCCTTTTCTACAGATACTTCCATGAGCACTGTTCTTCTGAATTGGCTTCTATAATTCCTGCTCTCTCTTTCAAAACAGTCCGAACACGTGCTGCCACCAGCCAACATCCATTTACTGTCCAACTTCAAACTCACATAACCAACTTTTCATCTTCCTCGTTTATTCATTCAACTGCCGTTTTCTTGAACAACCTTCCTTCATACGTATTACCTGAAAATTATAATCTACAGAAGTTCAAGTCTAATGTCAACAAATATCTTCTTTTGTCTTCTCAACCTCCAACCCAAGCACGGTACTAAGTACTATAGGTTCTAATACCTCTCGTGTTTGGGGTTTTCATAAAAAAAAAAAAAAAGTCCTACAGTCATATGACCCCTCTATTCTATTCAATTTACACTTTCGGTAAAATTGATGGCAGGGATGTTCTAATCCTTTGATATTGTTGAATGCTGTTAGGTACACTATTCTCAGGTGACGTAGATGACTTTCATCAACGGTGAAATACCACCACTTTGCTTATTGGAGGCTTGAAGTGGTGAAACCCATGTTTAGTCTCTAGAGCAAAGTTTCCGGCATCCCCCTCCCCCCATACTTCTCCTTCAACCCATGCACGGTACTAAGTACTATAGGTTTTGATACCTTTCGTGTTTGGGGTTTTCATAAAAAAAAAAAAAAAAAAAATTCCCAACCCATACCGATGTCTTAGAAGAGATCATCTCACCACGATTTACTTACAGGCTTAGAAACGCATTATTTTCTTTGAATAAAATATTTAACTTCACCGTCGTATTTACAGAGTTATAGTTAATAGTAGCTTGTCTTTGCCTTTCACTTAAGACTTATGCTATTTAACACATATATAAATGATTTAGTATGCTTTCAATAAAACGGACGTACATTTTTAGCTAATTCGGACGATATAAGTTACTGCAGAGTGGTGGATACAACAGTTCATTCTAGAGAACTCCAAAAGGCACTCGGTTATTTTCAAATATTGACCCTAAATAACAGTCTGTCTAAAAACGTGACAAAATGCCATATAATAACTTTTTCAGATCATCATATTTCTAGTCACACTTCGAATATTTTATTAAGAGGAAACTCTAACTAGAGTAGCTTCTTACGAAAATCTAGGATTTTCACATCAAACGGCAGCTTTTCCACACACACACACATTAATGGTGTTATTCGGGTTGGATATTAATTAACAGGATAAATTAATCGTTTTCCTTTTACCTTGGGTTCAGCCATGCTGTATAAAGCTCTTTTTACAACGCTAGTGCTTCCTATACTGGAATTCGCTGTCCTAATTTGGTCACCGCTTTCCAAAACATTGATCTCAGAACTTGAAAAATAATCCGGAGATGCGCCATTAAGTAGCTACTTAAGCTAGATGGCCACATCAGATATTATAAAGATCGATATTATTTATACTGTATTTGGATAAATATAATTTCGAATTTCTATCTAAGCGAAGGGTGATTGTAGGCGGCCGTTTTCTTAAAGACCCCATTCATAACCTTTTCCATAAGTTTTTTTTTTTTGCCCCAACCTATTTCATTACAAAAGATAAATTTTCATGTACCTGCAAGACTTATAACAAATAAGAATCGTTTTATTATTAAATTAGGAACAGACTATGGAAGGTTAAACCCAATAAGCAAAATTTTAAACATACTAAATATGTTAGAATTAGATCTAATTCGTTTATTAACTCTTATGGATCTGTTTAAAATTTGATTAAATATGCATTCTATTCTAGATTTTTTTTTTCATCCCTAGCTCACAATTTCATACATGTATATGTGACTAAATGTTACATATTATAATATTACATATTATAATATTACATATAAATATGTAATATAATTTACATAATTTAATATAATATAATTTCTATAAAGCACACTTTTTTTGTAATGCCTTTTCTCACTTCTAAAGTTTTTATTATTTACTAATTGTATTTGCTTATTTAATTGTACATTTTCGGTTTTAAGTATATTTTATTTTTGAATTTTACTTGTTTCAACTACTTTGTAGTTGTTTTTTCGTTTGGGTTTCGTGCATGCCATGTTAAAGGGCTTTTACCCTGTTTTGTATGTAATAAATAATAATAACAATAAACTTAGCCACGGAGTGAAAAAAAAACCATAAAAGTTCCAAGCGTCACTGACAGGATTCGAACCCTGGCCTTTTCCACCCACTGTGAGGAAGGCTGTAATTATAACAACTGTGCTGCCTGCGAAAAACGAAGAATTGGATGGGAAAGTTCTGGACGTTTCTGAGGATGTCGTATCATATGCATCTAGTTGCAAACACTTAACCATGAAAAGTTGAGTTTCATGTGGCACTAGCTACAGCATGCCTATAACTTATTTCACCACAGAACACAGCAATGGAAATCTGATCGATTACATATTCCTCGAATGCCGCCATCCTCTGCCATTTCGCCTCTCGCCTCAAAACCTCTTAGTTGCACAACCCATTCGGTGAAACAAGGAATTCCTGTGGTAATTGTTTGTGAAACTCTGTTACCAGTTTCGCCGACAATGAACAATTCATAATTTCAAGCACAATGTTGACGTTCCGTTCCGTACAACGTTCACACCTGCTCTATGATCAGCTCTATAGTTTGTGAAAAGGACACAAAGGAAAGTTATTTCACGGACACGTCATCAGTATCGGATTTGCATTCTTACAGTATAAAGTGCCAATTTTACCCTGGTGTCACTTTTTGGGTCTCTTGTTATCCATTTCCTTTCCTCAGGGTCTGAATATTGTTCATTTCAGATTCTAGACCTGCGCAATTACTCATTTTGCATCTATAGATTACGTCATTTTAAATATAAAAGTTTTCAAAGTGATTCAGTTTAATTATAATCATTTTGTAATATGTAGGACTGCAAAGGAAGATACTAATGCAAGAAGGTGACCATCCTAAAAGTAACTTTTACAGAGAACCGCATTTTTCGTTAAAAACAGGCCTGAGGGAGTTGTAGTAGTAGTTATTATTTGGTTTTTTTAGGAGCATTAGCAACTAAGGCCATATTGCTCCGGAGATATGCGGTGGTCATTCCCTGACCTTTCCGCATCCTTCGTATTTGGTTGTCACGGGCTCGAACCCCGGTCTAATCAAGAAGCGTGTGCTACGCACTGCTGCTCCTGCCCACCTGGCTACGGAGGCGCCATTTGTAGTAGTAGTAGTGTTGTTTTAGGAGCATCAGCGACTAAGACCATACTGCTCCGTGTATACTGTCTGTAAATTGCATGTGTTCTGTGGTCGATTTTCTGTTTGCTGAACGAAAACCCGAGTTTCCGGGAGAAAAAGCCATGCTACCCCAGCTTGAGTCCAACTAACTCAGCCACGTTGTGGGAAAGGCCTGTAAAAATTCCCCACAAGAAGCTGTGAAATTTTAAGATTCGTCTCAGATGCCGAATTCACTGCTTTATGTGTCACCGCAGCCCCTAAAGAAACCACTGTAAATCGGAACTATTTTCATCTCCTCCTCCTGTCTTTGTAGGTCTCTCTTATCCCGTTATCAGCTGAGTCAACACGAAATAGTAATTGATATTTACATTTGCTGAGTAAGTACCTTTAGATAATTAGTGTATTCTTTCCTCATTCTCTTCACCTTGACATTCAACCAGAACTTTAAGTTCCTTCTCAAAGCGTAAAACTAGTTGGGCGAGGTTTTTTTTTAGTTACCTACAAAGAAAACTGCACAACATCACAGTTTGTATTGTATAATATTACTCCCAAACTTCCTAGTTGCTCTAAATACATGCTGGCAGCCTGATGGTGGTTCCTCTTGCGGAACCACCATCTATTTTAACATAGATGTGTTAAATAATACGTTGTAACAATTTGGTGTGGGAGGACCAAGCAAAAACAAACGCAGAAACAAAGCAAGTCTTCACCATAGTAGTTTGTTAAAGTATTGAGTAATCAATGGAATGTAGGATGGATCTGTGCATATTATTCATGTGGCGTTTTTAAAACATTGTAGGTGATTTCTTCATTGAAAATATTTTATTTGAAAGTAAACAAGGCGTTCGCTTTAAAAGTAATTTTTACTAAGTTTTTTATTAAAAAGTTTTTTTAATAAAAATAACTTTTTTAAATATATAAATAGACGTAGATATTCGAAGCGGATTTCTTAACGAATTCAGATTTTAAATAATTTTAAAGACTTAGAAGCTTTTCTGTAAGAAACGTTTCTAAATAAGTATATATTTCATCAGCCTAAAGCCACAAAAAATTAGTCAAATATTTTATTAAAAATACACTTTTATTAACTCAAGTAGAGATCATAAATATGAAAGAATTACAATTCTAAACTTCTAGGGATAATCTCGATTATAAATTATAGGTCAAGTCAAATTTTATTTCCTCATTAACTGATAATGAAGTTAACTGCCACTTCAAATGCTGAATTATAGAATGTTCAGCGAAAAGACAGCCAAACTCCAAGAGGTTTGTTATTTGGGCAATTTCGAATCGAAAATCTAACATGAACGTGTATCTCATGTTCAAAACGTTACAGAGATATGAGCATTTCAAGCACATGGCTGTTGCTAAAGAGCAGATAAATGAAAAGAAAATCCATGACACCTCTGGATTTCATAAGAATTCTAATTTTGTTTTATAGTTTACAGTAGGTAATAACAATAGGTGCCAATAATTTTTATTACACAGCATAAATAAATAAATTTCCGTTCATAGTCTGGTAAGGCTACCGCGATCTGAGTTGACAATTTCATTGGACTGTTAAAGTAACAGATAGAACCAGAGCAACAGTTAACTTTGTGGCAAAGGGCTTGATCTCGCAATGGGCGTACCCTATCCAGACCCAGCTCAAATAGAATACTGTATTTGATAAAATTACGCTAAGATTTCACAAATTAATTATGTTATATATGTTCAAAATGGCCACCGCCTGTTTGCTTAAAAAAAAACAAAAAAACCCCGAGTTTCCGGGAGAAAAACCAATGGTACTCTCGTCTCAGACCAACTAACTCATTCACTTTGCGAAAAAGCCCATAAAATTTCCTCGTCATCGACAGGTTTCGAACTCAGGTCTTTTTCACCCTGTGTGGGGGAGAATGGCGATTATATCAACTGTGCTACCGCGAGGGCAAATAAAATGTACTCAGGAAGCTAGCGATATCGTAATCCACTGAAAAAAAAATCTAAGCAAAGCAGTGTAATCTTGGGATTGAAGAGCTTAAACACATTGGAAGTGTGAAGACAAACCCTTTTGTAATTGCTCCCACTTTTGGAAACGCCCAAATTCTTGTTGTTACTTCACATTCTGACTTTGGTGTAATTTTCGACACTAACTCCGTTTCAATACTCAGCTAGATAAACTCGCCTCATGGGCTTCGAGTCTTCGTTGGATAGCAAAACAAAATCTGTTGCACATGAAAGATCCCAAAATAATCAGGAAATACATCAGAACGATTATCTACCCGCCATTACTATACGCGAAGTCTGGGCCTCAGCCACCCAAACGACTAAAAAGTCTCTCATTGCATCTGAATATTGGCTATTCAAATGGGCCAATTGGAAATCCAATCTGCCGCCACAAGCTAGAACTACAGCATTAGCAAATGCAAACCAAATTATGATATTAGGGTCCCCTGTAAATGATTACATCTACCCATATATTTATTTTGTTTGTAAATTGCGTGTGTTCTCTAGTCGCGTTGCCTGTTTGCTGGACGAAAAAAAACCCAGTTTCTGGGGAGGAAAAACCTTGCTATTTACGCCTGAGACCAACTAACTCAGCAACGGAGTGAAAAAGGCCACCTAAGGTTCCTCGCGTCATCGACGGGATTCGAACCCGGGCCTTTTCCATTAGCAAATGCAATGGGGGTTTCCCGTCTCTCCGAGCTTATTGATTCCCAGAGGCTGGTCATCACAATGAAAATGGTTGCGGGACTTATCTCTGAGCCATCCATTTGGGATACATGCTGCTGAAGAATCCCGATATCTGCCTTGCAATTGTTATTGTTATTTTTTGGTTTTTAGGAACATTATCAACTAAGGCCATATTGCTCCGGGGATATGCGGTGGTCATTCCCTGACCTTTCCGCATCCTACGTATTTGGTGGTCACGGGCTCGAACCCCGGTCTAATCAAGAAGCGTGTGCTACGCACTACTGCTCCTGCCCACCTGGCTACGGAAGCGCCAATCTCTGCCTTTCGGACTACTCCAAGTCTAGCCGCCAGGAATTCGAGACTGTTTCTGACAGATCGATTCCTTCCTTTTCAGATGCTCTCCAAGGTCTACAAACTTGATGCTGAACTCAGCAAATTCGCATGTGATAAAAAGTATCGAAAGAAGGTGCTTTCCATGCAATGACATCAGTTGGATTGAGTCCCATCTGATGTACGGTTTCCCAGACACAGGTCTGGGAAACCGTACATCAGAAATTTCCCCGCTTTGGGAGAAATTATTTGATTGGTTGGTTGGTTTTAATGGGGGGGGGGGAGGTTTCGGCACACGGGCAACTAAGGCAAAATTGTGCCTGTCCCAGTAATTCTGCAAATGAGAATTTTTTTTCTCGGTCATATGCTACATAAGTTCGTAAAAATGAATCTGCTTTAGAAAATTAAATTGGTAGGACAGGTTTGCATCATCATTGAGAATATGGTGTTCATCTCTAATGAATTATTCTGGGTTAAAGCTGATTTAAAATTTTCCAAGCTTGATTGTGGGAACAGTCAAGGAGGATACGTTTCACTGTTAGTAGGGTAGTGACAATGCCGACAGCGAGGAGGTTCTTCACCTATCAACAAGTGAGGTGGGTGAGATAGATATGCCCAATGTGTGTCCTTGCAAGAACAACTTCTGATCTGTTTAACCGTGAACTAGATTTGCCAGTATTGTGGCATAATATTTATTTGGAAGAGATTATTACGGGTTTCTTGAGGCCCATACTGATGCCCATTGGTCAACACATGCTGTTTTATGATGGGTTTGCAGTCCATAAATTATTTGGATCGCATATCACGATATGTTTTTTCGTTCCTCTGCTGTAATGGAAACGCTTGGTAAATGTATAGAACGATATACTGTCCCTTAATCTTGCAAAACCGATAAACAAAATTCAAGATGTTAATTAAGTAATTCATTAAAAATGTTATATGAACATGTGTCCGAATATTGTCAAGTGTTAAAGGACTATGGGCATTTCAAATTTTAAAGTTGTTTTGCCTTACCTAGCTTAATCATTGTATCGGTTGGTTTGATTTTAAATACGATACTCGGAATCGAACAGGTCATAGTGTACTCTAAGGGTAGCACAGTAGTTATCATCCCCGTTCTCTCACACCCGGTGAAAAAGGCCCGAGTTCGAAATCCGTTAATGATGCTAGCAATTTTCATGGGCTTTTTCACAGTGGTTGAATTAGTCGGTCTCAAGCGAATCATGCATGTTGTTGTTTTTTTTTTTTTTTTTTTTTTTTTTCTCTCTCTGTCTCTCTCCCTCCCTGGAAGCTGGGGTTTTTCGTTCAGCAAATAGAAAACCGACAGAAATATACACGCAATTACAGACACAATATACTGACACCTCATAGCCTTAGTTGCTTGGGCGATTAACACACACACACACACCTAAAGTCATAGCGTAGTCGGTGCACAGCTGATTGTTTATTTCATTTATAGATTTTTCAAAAGAAAGACCAGAACAGAAGCAGTATTTCCACTGCTGCTTCATAGCCTTAGTTGCAAACGCAAATACAAACTTCGTTTTGTAACGCAAATTCTCCACATGTTATGGCCCTTTCTGATCCAAATGAGGTAATTATTTTTCGTATTGTTTTTGCACTAAAGCAGCTGAAGTCAGTGTATTCTATTTGTACACTGCGTGTACTGTGTGGCGAGTTTGCTGTTTTGCTGAACGAAAAAACATGATTTTCCAGGGTTGGGAGACCGTGAAACCGTGGCCCGAAACTGACTAATTCGCTTTGGCCACGCTGTGAAAAAAGAAGCTCATAAAAAATTTCCTTCTTGATTGGATTCAAACTTATGCCTTTCCCGCACAGCTTGGAAGAACAGTGGTCGGAAGCATTGAGCTGTCCGAGTGCACTGATCATCAAATTCCGGTTGTACCAAGGAATGTAATATAAAACAGACATGTTACAGTACGAACATTAATATAAAATATATATGATGAAACTGGCATGGAAACATTTTCGCAGTAGCTGTTGTTGAGTTTTAGGAGCATCGGCAACTAAAGCTATGTTGCTCCGTGTATATTGTCTGCAAATTGTGTGTTCTATGGTCGATTTTCTGTTTACTGGAGGAAAAAGCCAAGTTTCCGCGAGAAAACCATAACAACCTCGCTTGAGACAGACTAATTCAGCCACGTTGTGCAAAAGACCCATAAAAATTCCTCCCCTCATCGACGGGTTTCGAACTCAGAGGTCTCTTCCACCCGGTGTGGGGAGGACGACGATCTACTAACTGAGCTACCCACGAAGGCTCACAGTAGCTTAAACCTTTCATGCAGTCTATACGCGCAAGTGCAAAAGCAGTACATAGAATATGCACTGTGGCACCTCCCCTTGCATCCGCATTAAGTAAAAATCTTCCATATGTGTGATCGTAGTGATTGTAATTATGGTGTATTCACCCTCAAGTTCCACGATAAATCTTGTAGCGAAACTTTCTGAGGGCTGCAATCTTGTTTCCCGAGGTATAAGTGTGGCTATATGAGAACGAGAGCCAAAGTGACTAAAGCTATAAGCCACCAGTATTGTCAGTAAATAACATATAATCTATGATTGGGCTGACTGTTTTTCCGAATGACTAATCATCCGATTATGCCTATCATTACAACGATCATAGTAAGAGTGGTAGATGAGAGCTTTATAGTATGTGGTATGCAGTAATTTATATTAGGTTCAATAATGTCTGATAAAGATATGTTTTGTTTTTTTATAAAAACTTATAGTACTGTATTCTAAAAGATAAACTATTTTGAATTTTCTGTGTTTATCAGTGTGTTTGCTATTTAAAATCAGTCACTATGTATCAAAATTTTTGAAAGTTAAGTTGGGTATTTTCAAATTTAAATAGTTCCAATGTAAATAAGATTCAATTAGCAGCGAAATTTTCAGTATATAAAGAATTTTATTAAAATTCCGAATAAACAAAATGTACTTCTAAACGATTTTCGTTGTACTGCATATTTCTCTAACAAGTATTGTTCTTTTTCTTTAGATGATCTGGCCGATGCTAAGAGTCATCTTGCTGATTCTACTCGTCGTATTCATGAAATGGATATTGAGATCAAGAGGTTGGAAAATGAAAAGGATGAGTTAACTTCGGCCTACAGGGAAGCTGAAGCTTTAAGGAAGCAAGAGGAAGGAAAGTCCCAGCGTCTGACAGCTGAATTAACTCAAGTTCGTCACGACTATGAAAGAAGGCTATCCATCAAGGAAGAGGAAATAGAAGCACTGCGGTAAGTTCTTGCCAACTTTGCTTATCTAGGTGTTCATTTTATCGCGGATAAAACTGCTGCACTAAGACTGCGATGACAGCATATGCTCTTAATGTGGTGACTGAGTCCTGACATATACCCCTACTCCAAAATTCATTTCACATACGCCCGTTTCGAAATAGTGATTCCCAATTTTTATTATAATACAACACTATACAGTATATTGCAAATACGTCTTAAAGAACCAATGTATAAATATTCGTTGGGACTTTTTTGAAGTTATTGTTTCTGTTCTGCTAAACTCTTCCATCTGAAAATGGAAGAGTTCAACGGAACAGAAAATAGTACATTATCTCGAATTGTTTGCCACAAATAGACATAACTAACTTATAATTGTTTCATCAAAGTACTGAGCTGCCTAAATTGAAGCATTCATGGCATCTGCAATTAAACAACTCTCTTAGGGAGAAGGGGGTTGGATTGCTTTGAATTTGCGCCTAGGCAGCTAAGGCTATGTGGCATCGTACACTCTACCTGTAAATTGCGCATATTCAATAGTTCATTTGCTTGTGCTGGGCGATGAAAAATTCTGTTTTCAGTAAAAACACAATATTCCCCCATAAAAGTTCCTCCGGCTGAGACGGGATAAGAACGTGGTGATTATAACCAATATGATATGCAAGAGATCTCACGGAACAGAAAAGCGTGCGCGCATGTATATGTGTGCAGGGGGGGGGGGCTTGCCTACAAACAAATAATACAGAGTGTATACGCTGTATACACAAACCTGTCTCGGAATGGCAGCGCGACGTTGGAAAGCCGTTCCGATTCGTCATACGCATCGGTAATGTTTTAAAGCAACAGGGGTACTTTTGGATTTGTAAGGTCTAGGCGAAGAATGCATGAACTTCCTTCTTATTACCAAAACAGTGTCATTATAATCAATGTTATTATTTTTTTTCAAAAACTAATTTTCAAAACTCCGATATTAATAAACGTTTTTAACCGTAAAATATAGCCGTAATTTATATTAAAAAAAAAAAAAAGATAGAAATTGTCACGTAACTAAACATAATAAAAGTTATTTCTCATTTATTTTTCACTTTTATTATAAGCCAGTATTATTCTGTTTAGTCAGTTTAATAAGAACTTTATTATACACTATGGTCCCCGACGCTAAAGGTCTTTTTGATAATAACTAATTATTTAAACAAGTGCACATTCTCTGTTCTACAGAATAAACAAATACTAGAGTACCACGAAATTTCTAATAGTGCTCCGTGACAGTGTAACGGTTTCAGCTCTTGTCACTCGTTTGAAGAAGTCTGGGTTCGAGTCCTGTCATAGACTGGCGGAATTTCTAAGGGCCTCTTCAATGGGGGAGGGAGTAGGGCTCCCCTTGAGCTATTCCGTGTTTTTCAGCTAGTGCAACACGAAAATCAATTCGTGAACACATACATACTACAACAATGACGCAATGTGGTCTAAGTCGATGGTGCGCCTGAAACACAACCACCACCACCCATAACACTGCGTTCCATTGCAAACAAAGGTCCCAGACACTGTCTCCCTATTAATTAAGGCAGCCCCGTCTCTTATACAATCGTTAATCCTTCTCCATTAGAGAAGCTTGTCTATTTTATGTACCTTTAAGTTTCATCCTCTCGAAGTAATAAAAATGCCAGACGTTGCCAAAAATAACTTTTTCCCTTGTCAACGTCAATGACTCTGTTGCTATGTGATTCAGATCAGCGGTTATCTTTTGTTTGAAAATAGTAACCAGAACACAGCGTTTGGTTGGACCAACACGCATACGTCATTTGAGGAAGAAAAAAAGAATAGAGAAGTACAAACGTACTGCTGCGAGGAAAGACCGAAACATAAATTTTCAAAATTTGAAGTATTAATATAATAAATGACAGGAATTAGAATTAATAAATATCTATCGACTCCGAAATTCCTGCTGTGATATTATATATAATAGATTCAGTTAGACCAAATACTCACTGAGTGTATTACTGTAACAAAGATCAACACATAGAGTGCTTTGATTCACTTGAATCTAGCAGCAGCAGCACCACCACCACCAGAAGAGAAAAATATTTAAGAACCTTCAAATAAAATATAACTCTAATCATTTACAAAAAATTCATTGCCTCTAATATGCGATTATTATTGTGTGAAGTAAGAAATTAAAACCGAGAAATAATAAATAAGATAAAAAAAACAAGTTTTTCAAAAATATACCTTAATTATGATAAAATATAAGGTGTGTGGCCAACATAAAATGGCTCATTTTAAAAAATGGTAAAGGCCACACCTTATTTTATCGGAATTAAATAATGAAAAAAAATGATGAAATGAATCCATGAGAAGCATTAAGGTAAAAAGTATAACTATTGTAGACATTTTACAAATTAAAAGAGAGATAAGCTAGAGGACATTTATTTTACATTTCTTGTGGTTAGATGGTACAAAATGAACCACCATCCCAGATCAGTCACAAAGGCAACAATGAGCTAGTTAACACAACAGTCCACCATCTGGAATGTCACTAGGTAGCACAATGAGACACCATTCGGGATCAGTCATTAAAGTCACTTGACCAGCATAATGAACCACCATCTAGTTCAGTCAATAAAGTAACACAATCAGCCATCAAATGACAAACAATGTCATCTCTGATTATTTATTCAGACCAACTGTTTACTTTCCCAAGTTGAGTGGGAGTCTGAGGCCTGATTTAGTCAGCCTAGCAAAGTTCACACAGCCAAAGCCATGATGCAATAGAACAGGATCAAGATTCAAGTCATTAGTACCTTAATGACAATGAGAGAACCCCAAAATTTCTCCAAAGTGAACCAATACAATAATTCACAACATGAAATATCTGACATGCAAACTCTACTCAGCTTGTTGCTTCACTTCACCTTAGATACAAGCAATTGTCTCATTGGCTGGAGGATATAAAGCTATTAATAGAGTTGATGATGGATATAAGAAACATGATACACTATTGCATAAAGTAAAACCAAAGACACAGCTCAATGTCACATAGCAGATCAAGATTAAACAATTTAGATGCTATATCAGATCCAACATTTGAAGAACATGTAAGTAGGACAATTAAACCTATAATTAAAGCTAAGGAAATATTTGGATCAGAAGTGAACAAAATTTAATCCATAAGAAATACAATGGATATTTACTCTGAAACAAAAACCAATAATGTTGATGAGCTATGTTAGCGTTAGCATTAGAAGAGGCATATGATGCAAAAAAAGCAATCTTATATGGCATCAGCCAAAAAAATTTCCCATTTCACCCATCCAGTCACTCCAAAAGTTTGTCCAGTTCTTCCTTGAATTTATTTAAGCTATCAATTTCCACAACAACAGATAGAAGCTTGTTCCAGTAATCAATCACCCACCGGCTAAAGACAAACTTCCACACATCTATTCGACAACTGTCTTTCCTCAATTTCAGTTTATGCCCCCTCAGGTGCAGAATCTCAGAAAAAGGAAGAATCCCATTAGCATTGAGCTTGCTCAAACCATTCAAGGTCTTATACACCTCAATTAGATTAGATCACCTTGCAGATGCCTAGTCTCCAGATGCTGCAATTTGCAAAATTTAAGCCTTTCTTGATAAGAGTAACCCTTTGTTCCCCTAACCAATCTCATTACCCTTCTCCATACTCATTCCAGTAGTTCCACGTCCTTCCTAAAATGAGGCATCCAGACCTGTATGCCGTACCTAAGGTGTGGCCTAACCATTGCCTTGTATAATGGAGTAATCACCTCCCTGTCCCTGCTAGCAAAATTCCTGTATATCATTGACAAGTCCCCATGAGCTGTTCTGGCAGCCTGCGTGCACTGCTCAGAAAACTTCATATCTGACTGCACAATTACCCCCAAGATCTTTTTCATTCTCCACTACCCTGAGTGTAATATCACACAGTTGGTACATTAACCCGAGTTACTGCTATATGCAGTACTTTGCATTTGTCAATGTTAAACTTCAGTTGCCACCTCTCAGCCCATCTGCTCAACTTTTCTAGATCTGTTGCAGCAGCATACCAAGACCGTATAAGACAGTAAAGACTACTGTCATTAACAAACCTGCCAACCTTTGTATCATCTGCAAACTTGGACATTAAGCCTATTACACCTTCAATACCATTGATAAATATTGAAAACAACAACGGTCCCAACATCGAACCCTGGAGTGCATGGTGTCTCCTACTGAACCATCCATGAGACACCATGGATGGTCGGAAATATAAGAAATATATTAAAAAAACAAAAGAATCCCAGTAATAGCAATGCTAATCTTTATCTGTACTAAGTAATCTAAAAGTTGATTTTTTACACCAGAGCAATAAGGCTATATTCAATTTACTATATTTTGCTTGATTAAGTTTTGAAGTGGGTTGGGGGAGGGGAAATTTGCAGCCATAGAACACTTATCCAAAACCAACTAACTGAACTGCAGTGTGTTAAAAAAAAAAAAAAAACGCACAAAAAATTCATCTTACCTTGATGGAATTTGAATTCTGGTCTTTTCCAAACAGTATGGAAGGACAAAATTGTCCATCAATAAATAATCTTTACTTAACAGAGTAAAAACAAAATTAAATTTCAATGTGCACTTTAGAAACTGAAATCAACAAAAGGCATGATTTTATGTAATGCCCATTCACTACATCTACCTTTGTTTCTATAGTTTTTATGTGAACCCCAAACACGAGAGGTATTAGAACCTATAGTACTTAGTACTGTGCTTGGGTTAAAGTTGTGTGACAGAAGTGCAGTTCCCGAAAAACGCTACAAGGTATTACTAAAAATATAGAGCTTTTCACTTAGGAGAAAATGCAGAGATAGAAATTGCGTACTATACTTTTATTTTGCTAACAGAAGGAATTTGTTTTTTTTTTTTTTTTTTTTTTGTTTTTGTTTTTCAACTGATCTGATATATAGGAATCGTTTAATTACTTTTTGACTACTGCATACATTAAGTGTAGTTTATGATAGTGATCACCATCAATAAAATTTTAATAAATGACAATATTTTTGTCACTTTCAGTAAACAGATGCAGATAGAACTTGAACAGATGGCGCAAAGAGTAGCAGAAGCTGAAGCTAAAGTGAAGATTGAAGTAACTCGCATTAAGAAGAAGATGCAGATTCAGATTACTGAACTGGAGATGTCCCTGGATGTTTCTAACAAGCAAAACATTGAACTGCAGAAAACAATAAAGAAACAGTCTCTACAGATTACTGTAAGTTAAAACTTAATTTAATATTAAAGATGTCCTCATTTCACCTTAATGCAAAAACAAATTAGGAACAATAATTATATATAAATATGCTGGAAAATATGAACAATAACAGATACACATAAACATACTTGTATATCTATTTGTGTAATGGTGCAATCAGTACATAAAAGTTGATCAAAACTTATGTATAATATACTGTACTGGTTGCACTATTATTTAATTATTTAATTTTTTTTATGGAAACTTATTAGGCTGCTGAATAAGATATGTGATACTGAATCATTGAAATAAGAACGTATCAACTATACAATTGCTTAAGAATGTATAATCTCAGAAAAATGTCATAAATATTTTAAAAGATAACACATTACCTTTATAAATACTTGGTAGCAGCATACATGTACACTGAAAAAAAAAAATATGAAAAACAAATATTAAAAAGCATTATAATGAACTGAGAATGTGTTTCACAAACCATTTCAATTAACATTAATCATTATTTTTTATAATTTTTTGAGCCTGCCTATCCCATTAACCATTTAATTATCTATATACTAATTTTAGTATAAATTATATACTAATTACAAAATAATGTGAAATAACTATATTACACATTATTTTGTGTGTGCTCACCTTTCACACACAAAAAAATAATAAATTGAGCATAATATATATATATATCATGCTCAATAATACATAATTTCTGTAATTCAGTGTCATTCTGAAAATTATTTAATTGAAGAAGAGAAGATATGCTCCTTCCTACAATTTATAGTAAATAAATCTCATTAAAATTAATTCCCCTCATTCACTTAACTGTGTAACATAAGTTTAAGTGGTGCTCCTATTGAAATAGAGAATGTGGTTAATAGGAGTGCAATAACAACAGCACCAGTTGTTTTTGGTACTAATTATGAAAGGCATGCACAGTATTGCTGGTGACGTAGATTCACTTCCATAAGGGTGCACTGCTCAAGTTACCATATTCGTCTGTAGTTGCTGTCTGATTCCAGTTTCTAAATGAACCCTCACGTTCTTATTAGTAAGTTGCTTTTAAAAATTCGCCCTTACTGTTAAAAGGGTGGTCTTCCTAGTTGTGAGCAACAACAGGTCTGCTGTTATGTCACTTTCCTAAATCACATATTTCTCAATGTGCACTATTTTAACAAATTTTCTGAGAAACACACACTGGTTTCAGCAAAAATCGTAACCAAGAGATAAAACGTCTTCTTGCTCCGTAAATAGCATTCGTACTCCATAAAAGTTCAAAGACATTTAGGCGACCTATTTTCATAAGCAGTAGGTACTGCTGCAATTAAATTTGGCGCCTCTTATAAGATCTTATTAGAGAGGCCTAAAGCACCTCACAAGTGCTTCAGACCTTGGCGGACTGTAATCAGATCTTACTTCTTTCCACATAAGTAAAACAGCACAAAGTGACCGCCACCGTGTCTGCACAATTAAAGCGTTTTGAATTCTTTAATTGTATAGACTTTTATACGGTCTTCTCTCTAGTTACGGAAACATGAAAAGCTTCTTAAGGTTAGAGAATGCAGATATGAATGTAACATCATTGTTTTTAAAGAAAAAAATTGACTAGTTAAACGAAACGCTTCAAAATGGTGCTCAACAAGAATTATTTCTGTAACATGTTAATTAATATACGGATCTCGGGCATCTTCGATCATCATAATTTACCTTATGTTTAAAAACTCCTGTACTATACTCAAGAAATGTTTGCGAAACCTCACCACGTAATGTAAGATGAATTGTAAGTAGAAATACTTCTTAAGAGGAGTGGGGGAACCGGTGGAATATACTGGAAATGAGTTAACATATCTACATGATGGTAGTCATTCCTAAGAATATTCTAAAAAGCCCCGAAATTCTCAAAAAGGATCGAAAAGGTCTGTAGAGAGAACTGCTATGGAATCAGACCTAAAACCTTCTCAAGGACGAACAAAATATACGCTAAAAATATGGCAATTCTAAAAATATGGTGTCGATTCATTAATAATCAGATTTTTTTTTTCCTGATTTGGATTAATGTCCGAAACACTTTCATTTACCGTATATATACAAAGGTATACGAAGAGATACTCGTAACTCGAGATGTCTATGGAAAAAAATCTATTCATCGGATTATAATATAATTTTAGATGGCTCGAGAATCTTTCTAAAAGCTCTGAAAGTCAAATTTCATGAAATTCGTTAACTTGGAGTTGAGTTGTTACAGGAATACGGATGGACGGACAGATATAGTAAGGCTAATATGCACTTTTACGTATTTGCAAATACGTCTAAAAAAGGGAAAACTGTTTCTTCACAACAGGTTGGAATTACCAAACATAATATTTTAATCAGGGTTCCTTTCAATCAGGAATCATAAAATTGTATTGTAAGTAAACACAGAACAAATTAATTAATTAAATTTAAACTTCGTTATAGTTATATTAACTTAATTGTTCCATATACTTTTTTATAACTATTGCAGTTTGACTAATTCATTCTCTGTATTCGTCATTTAGGAGATCCAAGCCCAGTATGAAGATATCCACCGTCAACTGCAACAAGCCGTTGATCAACTTGGTGTATCTCAGAGACGTGGTCAAGCTTTACAGGGAGAACTGGATGAGATCCGTGTTGCACTGGAGCAGGTACCTCATAATAAGTTACTAAAATACTCCATGTCACTTATCACGTCCTTCCATTTCTTTGAAAATTGTAATCTAATCGGAAATGCCTTTGTAAAGAAATTATGAATTCTGGAGGGCGATCACTTTCAAATAATCAGGCTTAAAAACTGATTTTTTTTTTTTTTTTCCCTAGTGTCTCCGCGCTAAACGAGCTGTAGAGCAACAGTATGAAGAATCGCAAACACGCGTCAATGAGTTGACCACAATTAACGTGAATATTACATCGGCGAAGAGTAAGATTGAAAACGAGTTCTCTGTCTTACAAGCTGAATACGAAGAGCTACATAAGGAATTAAGGGTAATTCATAGTTATACTTTCTGTGTATATATATATATATATATATATATATATAGAGAGAGAGAGAGAGAGAGAGAGAGAGAGATCCATAGTATTATAACCTGGTGAGCCAATAGTTCTAAAATACACACTTAATTTAAAAAACTGTTATGAACCTGAAATTTCAGTGTGCTAAGATGAAATTATGCTCTAGTAAAAAAATATAAAGAAACTCAGAAATTAAATTCAAAATATTATTCTTTCATTATTTCCCTTTTATTACTGACTTCTTTATATTATTCTATTTTAATATCCACTTTTGTCATCGCTTTCATTTTCAGGTAGTCGACGAACGATTCAACAGATGCCAAGTTGAACTAAAAACAACCAAGGATGTGTTAGTTGAAGAGCAAGAAAGGCTAGTAAAGATCGAGTCTATTAAGAAGTCTCTAGAGATCGAAGTCCATAATCTCCAGGTCCGTATTGAGGAAGTGGAAGTTAATGCCCTTGCAGGAGGAAAGAGAGTTGTGGCAAAACTTGAATCTAGGGTAAGTAATTACGGAGTGAATTCTAAGAAGACAACTAAACAAATATGTAATATAAAGTTAATCCTAAATAATAATTTTATTGGGATAAGCTGAATTTCATTATTTTTTAAATTCAACGTTGTTTATGAACAAAAATAATTTATATTTCATAAAGCATTTATTTGAGTCTGCAAATAAAAATAATTGCACGGTAAGTAAATTGAGAATCTATGAGTATGAGACTGAGAACGATCTCGGTACCAGTATAGTGGCTTAGTTTCGTGCTTCCCTTTGGAAAGTCTGAATTCTAGTTACATCTTAGCCTAGAAGATTTGACAGCTTTTTCACTCAAGTTTGAGTAGCCAGTCTCAAGAAGAGGAGCAGTAGGTTTCCCGTGAGTTGTTCCAGTTTTATTTTAGTTCCTCCCCCCCCCCCCCAAAAAAAAGCAGACTCCAATTCTAAACACATGCGACTACAGGAACGAAGGGCATTGGAAAATCTACAGAAGCCTGTATAAAATTCACAGACCTACCTTCAGCAGAACACTCATTATTATCAAAGTATATTTCCATTCTTAATCATTTTAAATATTTCATGCTATATCAGTTGATTTACGGCCATTAACCATATTAAATACTATTCTAAGAATACTGCGCTATTATTTTTCAAGAAAATTTAAAGATTAATAAATGGTAGTCCGACATACATTTATTTCTGCTAATATACAGGATTATACATTTATCTATCGCATAACCCATTAGTCAAAGGTATGTACCGACATAACTGCCTGTTCTCTGTGGGGTATAATGATTATATGGTAACACAACACGTCTTTAAATATGAAGATATTTTTAGACAGGCAGTTTCCCTGTGACAGCAATAATATTTGACAAGGATTACAGCATTGATTAGTGAGGTACATAATATGGGTTTTTCCCCAAGGAGTGCGATTGTTTTTGAACATTACCGTGTATCCAAATCATTTTTACAATGCTAAGAACATTCAGTAATTAAAAATATAGAGACTACATAAATTTAATTTAATGCGATTTTAATTTCATTTTCATGTCATTCATGCAACGCTAAAAATCACATAAAAAAAACAAAGCAGTTGCATGTCAACAAGCAAAAGGACACTTCAGCACATGAATGGGTTGAGCACACTGAATTCTGATGGGATTCTTCTACTCGTTCATATTACGAACCTAAGGGGGCATAAATTGAAATTGAGGAAGGACAGAGTTAGAATAGATGTGCGGAAATTTGCCTTTAGTCAGCGGGCGGTTAATTGCTGGAACAAACTTCCATCTGTCGTTGTGGAAGTTGATAGGTTAAATAAATTTAAGGAGGAACTGGACAAATATTTAGAGGAGATTGTTTTGTAATTTTTTTTTTTTTTTTTTTGGCTGATGCTGCATAAGCTCATACGCTAGCTTTCTTGCATCACATGCCACTACTACTGCTACTAGTACATTCTGTAACAGTTATTAGTAACAGTTAAAATCCATATTCGATTATATTAAAACAATCGCTGTATTGCAAACTGGGTTATTTATTTTAATTAGATAATAATCACTATTTACAAATAAGAATAGTTACATAAAATATACATAGTGTATAATTAAAAATTATTTGCACTCAAGAGGCATTTACAAGGATGAAAAGCTCTAGATAAAAACTGTTACATACATTGCAACAAGCTAACAAAAATAAGAAGGCAATTATGTAATTTTCAATTACAAAAATAAAGTAATACTCAGGAAAATTAACGTATTACAGAAAAACTGTATAAAAACATGACTTCGATCTGCATGAACCGATAATTATAAAATAACAACAAAACTTTGGGGAAACTGTTTTTTTTTTGATCGGCGTAAATTGTTTACAATTTACGCCGATCAAGAAAATAGAAGACTTCTATTATCACACTATGGAAATAAAAGTCTAGTTTCCAGGAACTCGATGGATATAGTTTCGTTTAGTGCATTCAATTCGTATTTTCTGCCATTGTAATAAATTTTAACAAAAACGTCAACCTTTTAGCTTTGCAAATTTCATGCTATATATACAGTGCCTAAGGTGGTCGGATGTGTCCATACAGTATGCAGATAATGAGCGAATATATGACAATAACATAATATTATAAGACTAAAAATAGTTCTGGCATACAAATAATTGTATTATATCAGAAAACAAATACTGAAAATCACAACTAAATTTAGCTTATCAATGAGACGGAAGGAAATATAGCAGCACTGGGTTCTCTTTTCGAAGTACGCATGCGTGTGTGCATAGGATAATGATCTCTTTGCATATCTAGATGGAAGTAAAAAAAAAAAAATAATAAATCCCGTTTATGCTACGATTTCAAAGGAGTTCGAAATTTCATCGCAAATATATTATCGTAATCGATAAACCATCTCAAATGGGCTGTCGATATGCGACGGTGCACAAAATCGACCTTGCAATTTGTATAAAAGTATTTGCATACATTATCATAGGACCATAGCCAATCTAGAAATGAAAAGTATTAACAAAGTCCCTGATTGGTAACGTATCACATTTTCCACTTTCAAAAAATATAAGCTAGTAACTCTATATTTGTAGTATAAAAAAGGAAAAGAAAAGCGTGTGAGAAAAACAGCCATTTTCAAAACAGACTCGTATGCTGAGGTTATCCCCTCCTCAACTACGAAAAGAACGTATTTCATTAAAAATAGTCTACCTTGAATGAATTGCGATAACCACTTCATATCATTTGATATCAGCATACATTAAATACTGTGAAAGAACTTAAACGATAACTATTATACTATGCTGATATTATTCCTGTGATAACAAAATTAAGCACTAATGTTATTTCATTCTGTTCGTGCGCTATTTCCTTCGGGTGACTATCTCATACTTTATCGTTAACGTTTGGAATATACTGTAATTAGGCACCACAAATATAAATCAAATTACTCAAAAAAGTAATTATTTCCATACTTTGCCATGATACATCGTCATACATTGCTTTGTATAAATTAATAATTATATTAAAATATGCTCTTACCTCGAATATACAAAACAAATAGGTTTATCTTTGCGACATTAAATATTACTACCACAGCACTGAAGTAAAGCAGACGAAAGCGGAATGTGCATTGCGCCCTCTTTCTTTTTCTGTTAATTAGAATAATTATTGTCGAAATATAAATGCGAAATATGTTTTTGTTACTTTGTATAATGACAATTAAAAATCACACTGGTAGAATTATTTTTCTCAGTTAAGATTTATAGCTGTTATTTGCATATTTCATTTTTATGGTTATTATTTAAGTACCATTTATGTATATCATAATGAAATTGTAGTTATAATTTATATAAATTTTAACCTCTTATTTCGCTTCGCGTGGTTAAAAAAATTAAAACCCAACAGTATTATATTGGCTTTATTCTAGTAATTAAAGAAACGCCAGGGGCTCACATCTGGTGAGTATGAAAATACTCACCAGATGGTGCAGCAAAAGCCTCAAGCTTCCTTGCACCATAAGGCTAATGATAATAATAACGAGAGACCAGCAGCAAAAGAACCGAAAACAGAAGGAACCGCCAGCTTGGGAAAGAAGACGTCAGCAGAAGATAGAAAAATTAAGAGTCAAGATAGGCCAATTGAGCCAGTACCAATAGGACAATAGGAATAAGAAATTAATTGTAAAAATGAAGAGCATCCACAAGAGAGACAGCGTCCACATCAAACATGAGACAAAAAATCAGAGAATAGGAGAGTACTTGGACTCATTGAAGCAGAGCCTCCTTGCACTCAGCAAGAGCCTACGCCGATACAAAGAGAGTTCCCAGAGGAAAATAAACAACTCAATCTTCGATGAGGACCAAAGAGGCTTCTACAGGAGTCTCTCGGAGAAAACAGGAAAGAAGGGAACGGACCACACGAGCAAAAGACGATTGAGGAGTTCTGGGGAAACATATGGAGCAGGGAAGTAAGACATAACAGCCGAACCCCATGGATAGAACTCGAACGCAAGAAAACCAAGGACGTACAATAAATGAGAGAGGGGGAAATTCGGGAAGAAGTAAAGCAGACGATCAAGAATTCTCATAACTGGCGAACTCCAGGAATAAATAACTTCCACAACTACTGGTACAAGAAGCTCACTTGTACACACAAGCACCTGGCAGAGCAGTTCACTCGAATGATAAGGCACTCAGAGACAATCCCGCAGTCCTCCCAACAATGTACAAGATCCTGACCAGCTGAATAACTAGGAACATATCAGACCACTTGGAGAGTGGAACATAATGGCTGAACAGCAGAAAGGATGCAAGCGGCTGAGCAAAGTATGCAATGAGCAATTAACCATAGATGCCGCGGTTATGGAGCAAGCCTACAAGAAGCGCCGCAACATGTACACAGCCTACATCGATTACCGCAATGCCTTCTACTCCGTGTCTCATAGCTCCGTGGCTAATAGAGGCGCTGAAACCGAAACTACCAGCTGCAGACTAGTAAAGAGATCGAAGCCATGGCAGAGGGAAAGGCCTATAAATACTTGGAGATGATGCAGTCTCAGCAGTTAAAGCACAAGGAAATTAAGGCTTGCCTGACCGAAAAATACCATCAGAGACTCGGAAGCCTGCTGAAAGCAAAGCTGAACCGGAGGGAACACCGTTAAAGCCATAAACTTAAAAGTCATAAGGGACTTATGCAGTCCCAGTGCTAACACTCTTTCGGGGTCATAGACTGGAAGTAAACTAACACCGAGCTGGAGGATATCACGAGAAAGACAAGGACAATGATGACCAAGAGCCACCAACACCACCCGAAATCAGCCGTGGAGAGACTTACAATTGCCCGGAAAGAAAGAGGAAGGGGGCCTGATAGACCTCATTGAGAAACAGAAGACAGCGATTGCTAACCTGAAGGATTACTTCCAGAAACACACAGCAGCACTCTACCAGGCCATAAGGAAGATAGACAAGCGGTATACCCCACTCAACCTAAGCGATGAGTCCCCTCCCAACCAGGAGGCACAAACGAAGCTAGAAAGATGGGCAGAGAAGACGCTCCCTGGCAGACACTACAATGATCTCCATCAAGATCACAGATAAAATTGCTTCCAATGCATGGCTCACGAGCGGGACGCTCTTCCCCGAGACTGAAGGATTCATGCTCGCCATCCAAGACCAAGTAATCAACACCAGGAACTATAGAAAATACATCTCCAAGGAGCCCAAAGTGTCCGATGACACATGTCGCGATGCCACCTGGCCTCAGAAACGATCCAGCACATCACCGCGAAATGCAAGGTGATCACCCAGACTGAGTACACTCATAGACACCACCAGGTAGCCAGAATAATACATCAGAAGCTAGGAAAGAAATACCAGTTGATCGAAGAAAGTGTATCGTACTACAATTACGAACCCTAGGCAGTACTAGCGACCCTAACCCACAAGATGTATTGGGACCGCGCCATAATAGTGGATAGGACAATCTCACACAACAGCCTGGACATAACCCTTGTGGACAAGAAGGAAAAGGCTACCTATCTGATTGACATAGCGGTACCCAACACTGGCAACCTGCGGAAAACCCATGGGGAAAATTCAGGAAATACACGAACCTAAGACAGGAGATCAAAGAGATGTGGCATTTGCAATGAGTTTATTTTTTTTTTTTATAAATCAAAATCACTTGTATAAACAACTAATTGTAAGATTCCTCTGGCTTTCTGTGTAAGGAATCACTAGTGTATAAAATTTATGTTAATAAAGAATCTTATTATTATTATCATCGGGTCAACCACAGGTATGGTGCCAAAGACCCTACATAACAGCCTAGCAGTAATAGGTCTCCCAGCGAACACCTACAAGGAACTCCAGAAAGTCGCAATCCTGAACACCTGTAGAATAGTCAGAGAGTTCCTCGACCAACAGTAACACCAGACATAACAACAACCACCCTGTGTACTTGGTAGCAATACCCGTCAAGAGGTGGAACCCCCAATCAGGGAGAAATAATATAATAATAATATTGTAATGTAGAGAATCGAAAATCAGTACAAGATTATTGTAATTTCTTAAATATTTAAAAGTTCTGAAGACTTTTTATCCTATGAATGGTTGTTTAATATGCTGACATTCCTAGTGAACATTTTTATTATTTAGATTTATTATTAGTATAGTATCATAATTCCGTTATTATTAATATAGTACAGTACTACGTTATAATATAGGTTATGTTACAGTCAGTTCAGATCACGTCGTGATTTGAACCTGTATGAGATATATTGGTTTTAGATTTGCAATTGAACTCGTTGATTGTGTATAGGATAATTTGATGAAAATTTTATCTTTATTTGTCTTTTGATTTCAGATCCGTGACATTGAAATTGAATTGGAAGAGGAGAAACGTCGCCATGCTGAAACTCAAAAGATACTTCGTAAGAAGGAGCTTCGCGTAAGAGAACTAATTCTACAGACAGAAGAAGATCATAAGGGCCTTACTATACTCAATGATGCTGTTGAAAAACTCTCCGAAAAAGTTAAGATGTACAAGCGTCAACTGTCAGAACAGGTAACATTTTTTTCTGAGGCATGTGATAGAATACTTATTTAATGGCCTTTTCCAATTAACATTTATACAGTATTAATAAAAGAGTGAATGAGAACACCCTGGATGTTTTTATATTTTTAGTTTTTCACTGTTAAGTTTTGATTCCACAATTTTTACTAAATGATAAATACTTTTATTATACAACAACCATATTTAAATGTCTTATAAATTTTAATTCTTTCTCTTTTAAACTAAGCACTGTAAAAAGAATAAAGCACAAAGAAATCCTGCTTAATTATAACGTTTTAATTTCTTTGTTATTCTCAGTTTGGACCTGCATTGTATGAACTAAACAATCCATAAACAAATTCACAGATTCTTACACTTTCATATATTTCATTGTTCATTCTAAAAACATTTAATAGATTAATTTCCTAAATGTTCTATTCAGTTGATAATTATCTAGCGTAAAAGTAAAAAACTTAACCAATCCTTAACTAATTCCACCAACTGAATTCTTGAATGAGACCTCGTTTTCCACAATCGAGTTTTCTCTGGAAGTCTTTTTTAGAACAATTGCAAAAATGAATATCTTAATGCTATATTGAGTACGTCTCATGTGACCTTTGAGCCTCCTCCAAGGAATTTCTAAATTATAAATCTAGAAAGTCCCTTATAAAATAATCGTGTAATTTCATTGTTCATTTTCGTTGAGATGAACTCAAATAAAAGAGAGCTGTCAGGCCAATAAAAGTAAACTAAGTATTACTTTTTTGGGCTCTTTCAACAGTACAGGCTAATATTTTATTCATAATAAATGAAGTGACATCAATTTTGAAGTGCTGAGGATCACTTTTTGAATAAATTGATGCATTATGATATTGAAATGGAGACATAAAATATAAAGCTAATTATTTCATTACCTTTTGAGAGGAGGGGTGGAAATGGCTTTCCTACTGGAAACATAATTATATCTTTTATACATCTTGTCCCCGTTATCGGTAATATTAATATTAAAGGGAGCACGCCATCTTAAGAAAGGATAGTAGACTGATGCAATCTTTAATGTAAGAGGCGTAATTTTAAAATGTTACTCTGAAACACCTTTGTCCAACCATGAATTTATGAGTCCTAGCAGAAAGATATGGATGCAGGTATAAAGGCTACATTTGGAAATCCTCCCGGTCTCTCTCCACCTTTCAAGTTGTACCTTATTAGGTTTGCACTTCCAATGGGGGGGGAATTTTTATTGTCAAGTTAGAACCCACCTGGCCACCAAGGTCTCTCTCCACCTTTCAAGTTGTACATTATTAGGTTTGCACTTCCAATGGGGGGGATTTTTATTGTCAAGTTAGAACCCACCTGACCACCAAGGTCCAGCGAAGCTGTTATTTCTTCTATGATATTAATTTGGTTCTGATTTAGGATCGCTGTTTTAATGAACTATCATTAGCTATAAAAGACTATCATGGGCAGGTATTCGTACACAAATTGATTATCGCTACATTAATTTTTTTTCTTCAAATTATTATTTATTTTACGATTTCCTTTCTTCTTTGGTAGATTAATTTATATTTTCTCTTCCCAATTACACTCTCGTTTTCAGTTGTTACCAATGTAACAACTGAAATGCTATGTTATCCAGACAACCTTTCTTGGACAGCTGATATACTGTATTCTCCCTATGCCCTTGTTTAAAAATCTCTATATTTCACTGTTTCAGATAAAGTGAAAAAAATATTCAGTCATATCTGTTTATGGTTCACGTTTCTATGTTTCTACACTAGAATTTGTGGAAAAACCTTCCTAAAAATAACTTTACTTATTTTGAATTATTAGTTTTTATAAATCACTTTCATCATCCTTTTGCCAAAACGAACTTGCAAATGTAAGGATTTACCGTATGAGAGTGGTAAAAATTGTAAATAAAGTGAAAAGTATTGTATTTCGAGTTTTTTCCAACGCAAATTGGTAAATCTTAGGATTTACCAAAACACTTTTGTAAAATGCGAATTTCTGGCTTTTGCCAAGGTGATAAATCTTGGAATTTACTAGATTTCGGTCTTTTACAGAAACGCAACACACACACGCACATATATACCAGCCTCACTATGGGATTTGAAGACTAACTCACCAGGAAATCTCCCGGTCTCCCAACAGCCCATTCCGCTTCTGTTATTACCTTGATTTTGCATGGTTGATATGAATTCGTATAGCCCTCAATTTTATATACATGTCTCTTATTGTTATTATGTTACTGTATTCAAGTGCTACTTCCAACTGCTTAGTATTAGAGCTTGTTTTACGTGTATAGGGTGTAATGATTACAAATAAATAAAACAAAATTAGCTTGGTGCTCCATTTATTTATTCGTTTATTTATTTTTCAGGAGGGAATTTCCCAGCAGAATTTGACTCGTGTTCGTCGATTCCAGCGAGAGCTAGAGGCAGCTGAAGATCGTGCTGATCAGGCTGAGAGCAATTTGTCATTAATCCGTGCCAAACACCGTTCGTGGGTAACGACAAGCCAACTTCCAGGTGGAGTTCAGAAGATTACCATTACGGAAGAGCAAACTACAAGTTCATCTCAGTACTAAACACTGCCACAAGATGGTGCTTTCCCTGCAGTGTATGGTGATAGGAAAGATATCTTGACAGGAGGGGAAACTATCAACTTTTATAAATTCGGCAGAATTCATTGGCGCAGAACCTAGCGGAAAGAATTATTTGGACGACCTGCTGTATTGTTTTTTTCTCTCATTTCAATCACCATATTTGTAATTTAGTTGTAATTGTTATCAAATATTCCTTTCCTTGTCTTGCTTTCTGTCACCGTGTGAGAACGAGTACAGATGTGTTTAGCGTATGGTGCAGTGCTCCATCACCATTACCTAGTTTCGACACCCCTGCCTCCCACTGTCTGGCAACAGACAGTTACGTGCAGCAAAGTGGGCTAGAGAAGGGCGTTCCTCCTAATTTTTTTTTTTTCTAAGAGGAACGCTACAGTGGAAGTTCCAGTTAAAGACCAACTCCTTCAGTGGTGTTATCCGTTTATTGTATACCTTCATTCCTGTCGTCTGGAACTATCTGATGAATAGAAAGAAAAAATAAAAATCTTCTGTCTAAATAAATCGTCTCTAGTTTAAGTAAATTTTGAATAGATTTAATATACACACTTTTTTTCGCTTAAACATTTTTTTAGGTGGGGCAACCGGGTTCTCTAACAGTGAAAAGAAATCAAAAATACCAATACTGGAAATTCTCAAATCTAAAGAAACATGTTTCTTTTTAACGAATTCAGTTATAGATTTGTAACATCACGTTTAAGTTTAAAATATAATTTATGTTAAAAAAGTTGTGAAGTGGTATTTAGGGGCTCTTTTCGCTAAACAAAAAAGCAACAGTGTACAGAATATTTTGTCAAAAATCACATATTTTCTAATATATATATATATATATATATATGAGTCAACAACAACGGATCCAGGAGGAATCGGAATAATTAATCCAATGCTTATTCTCTTAAACAGCCAACAATTGTTTATATAAGAAACAAAAATAAGCATAATGCACTACCAAAGTTTTTTAAATGCCATAGAACATTCCACAGGAAGAATCTAATCATTCCAGAGGCGAAGAGAAATATGATCTTAATTTATGAAGTGCTGAAAACACAACGAATTCAAAAAAACTTTAAATATCACGATTACACTCGTCCACGTATTTTCCACCCAAAATATGTACCAAAAATTACTACAACGATAGAACCCATTCTCTTAAAGGCAACAAAAATCAAAACCTAAGAAAAGAATTTGCACTCCTTATTAAACTTCGTTATTATGAATAATAATGAGGTTTAACATGCACAAATGTACAGATATAAACAAGGAGAAATATATAACGCGGCACTGCTTTTACGAGCAGGTGCTAATATAAAATTAAAACAAACCATAGAACAAAATAAGGTATATTAGATAATTTTGCATCGATTCAAAATATATAGGAACAAACACATGGATTAAAAGAATTATGTCTAAAGGGATCAGCCTATAGATAAGTTCTTCCCATTCTTTATTTTGTACTACCCCAGCGTATTTCCAGTTATCCCAAGGAGTATATAGCACAATCATAAAAGAATATAAATATTTTTGTATCCGCTTAGTATAATTGTCATTATCGTTTAAAAACGCTTCATTTTGTTATACATCATACAATTACAGAGTTATTATTTCTATTGAGTGAATAGGATGGGACCAAATAAAAAAAAAACAGCAATAGTGCATCGAAAATTTGGGAATACATTTACAGATTACACAGAACCTAGAAAAGCACGGATGAAAGCAATGCTGATGTACAGATAAACATAAGTCTCATATTTTGTTAAACAAAATTTAATTATAGTTCAGTTTGCGCACGCCCTCATGGATAGCACAGTTGGTAGAATCGCCATTCTCCCCCCACCGAGTGGAAAAGACCCGAGTTCGAGTACCGTCGATGATGTGAGGAATTTTTATGGGCCTTTTTCACAACGTGGATGAATTAGTCGGTCTCAGGCGAGGGTAGCATGATTTTTCCTCCCGGAAATCGAGTTTTCCGTCCAGCAAACAGAAAATTGACCTCAGAACACACGCAATTTACAGACAATATATACGGAGCAATATAGCCTTAGTCGCTGATGCTCCTAAAACCCTACTATTAGTTTACGCACTTGCCCTTTACAAATAAAATTGAAAATTTACACAGAGATTCAAGTTAAATATGCAGTAAGGATGTGTTCATGTGCACGTCCTTCTGATATGCAACTACTAGTGGTTTTAAATAATACGATCTAGGATTATGAAGTTCTGTGGTAGAGATACTTGTGTTTCCACACTATGTGAAAAACGCGTGGGATGATCTCGTCAAAACAAGAGAATTTTTTTTCCCAACTTGGCCGAGTTAGTCGGTCTCGGGCACACGTTATACGATTTCATTTCTCGGAAATCTAAGTTTATTATTTAACAAAAATAGGCAAAATATTATACACACAATTTACAAATCGAATATACGACACTTATTCCTTAGTTACTATGGCACAAAAAAAAAAAAAAAAAAAAGAAAGAAAGAAAGAACCTTTGCAACATTTTTAGACTGTCAGTAGGAGAGAACAAGGCTGATTACAGGTAGAGGGAGCAAAAGTCCCGAACTAAAATAAAGAAAAGCCCGTTTAAACTGGGTCATGGACATATGAGTTTTGTTAGTTTAATCCAAGAGCAATGGTCCATGTGATGTTATGAATGAAACCATGTTCTCAACTCATACTAATCTGCTCATATTGGTGGGGTAAGAGGGTAGAGAGGAATCCGAAACCAGCCCGTACATATCAGTCAAAGGGACTACTGTGGAGAAGGTGGCTGATTGGTGCAAGTATAATGTGCAATCGTGGTGTTCTGTTACAGCATACTGAATTCGCAACTCATAATTCGTTTGAAGAGGTCTGGCTATAATTAGTCGATCTCAGCCGAATGTGTGGAATTTTTCGGTGTTATTCTGAGCTTTTCAACAACATGCGAATTGGCGGTGAACACACGCTTGTAACAATATAATATTCACAACAAAGACACAGGAACTGGAATAAATACTAACTGATTACTATGACCAAATACTTTGGTCATAGTAATCAGTGCCGTCAAAAACCAACAAAGGGCTGAACAACATAATATAATGCAAGCACGAAGCTGCATATCTTCGGGAGAACAACTATGGCTACTAGGTATAGGTACAAAATCCTTGAACCCTATATTAGACTTCTTATGGGATGTGGTGGTACGAGGGAGCAAATTAACTTGAATGCACAGAATGCACACTTGAATACTCGTAGTTATCAGGTGATTCTGACGCACGAAATATTCTCCCCACAGAGTGAAACTGGTGGAGAACTTCCTTCAGAGTGAATATATTTTTTTAATGGAAGAGCCACGAGAGGAGGAGTCTCAAGTCCTGATTATCACTGAGGATATATAGGATGCGTTGTGGAGACAAACTACGAGTTTTCATCAATCTCCAAAAGCTTACGTGAGTTACGAACTAGTCTCATGAAAGTGTGAACTTTATTACCATCAGGATTCATGAACACTTTCATGAACAGCATAAGAGTCTGTTGTTATTATTAGCTGGTGTCATTTATAACCACAACCCCCATCCTCCTATTAAGGTATGCAATCCCCTCTGTTGGATACTCATTTCAAATATTTATGACGTAATATGCATAACATGGTTTGCAATGAGTTCACACAGAGTACTGTTTAATCATAATATAATTTACTTCCATACCAAATTTCTTTAATTGCCTCAGTTATTTTTTTATTTATACCCTAATTTTCCACTATGCAAATGTATGGAATTATAATTAAAATTGATTTCTGTGGATGTATAACGTCGTTTGAATTATGCATCAACTAGAGGACATTACAGGTATATGCGATGAGCAGTCATGTCAGTTTATTTCGGTGGACGGGGGTCAACGAGAGTAAGGCAAATATTGTGTATTATTTGTATACATATTGTGTAATAACTGGATAAGCAGGGGCGGCAAGAGGGAATGGACAGACGGCGCAAATCAGACCTTCAAATCATCAGAAAACTTTTATAGCTTCCCCTATGACTGAAGCTTGCAGGAGAGATGTGCGTAGGTTTGCTTTCAGCCAGCAAATAGTTGACTTTTGGAACAAACTTCCATCTGTTGTTGTGGAAGTGGGCAGTTTGGACTAGAATATGCCACTATTACTAATAATACTACTAAAAAATCTCTTTTGTCAATATCGTTAGTGAAAATTGGAAACCAAAAGGGCCTCAACACTGATCCCTGAAGGACTTCACTTATTATGCTAATCCACTCTGAAGAATACTTATAATTACAGTACCTCTTCTTTCCTTCAGTCAGGTACTGATACACACTGTCGTGTATTGGTGTCTGACTAAAGGAGAGGGGAGGTATTGATCCCAATTTGTTCCGGTTTTCCCAATAAACTATCGTGAGAGAAAATATCAAAATATTTACTTTGAAAAGTAAGGGTAATATATTACTTTTCAATGTAATCCTCTTCCTTTACATCAATTGCATATCCACACATTTTTTATAGTGATCGAAAAGAATTCTACACATTTTTTATAGTGATTGAAAAGAATTCTTGAATCCATCAAAATAGGAAGCTTTTTGTGAAGAGTATAACATCACGCACCACATTTAAAACTTCTTTTCATCTTCACTGGACTACCTACTCTCCCAAAAGTATAATACAGAATAGTAAAAGATGGTAGAAAAATTTATTGCCACCATCACTGATCATCCATGGGTGCATATTTTAGTTTATAAACATGTAAAAACTCTTTAACATGTTTATAAATAAAAACAGACCGAGCCAGAGATAGCCAGTGCCACTCTGAATGGCACTCCGATCTAAGGCGTCCTTAAGTAATGCCAGTGCCTCTAAATGACACTATGATTAATTCCATTGTTTGTCTATCAATAAATGGAACGAACATGAACAATAGATGAACAATGGTATAGGGTACCATTCGGGATTAAAGAAAAGTTTTTAGCCAGTAAATGAGTTGAATAGCACTGTTTCCTAGCAACAGGAATTATCTGCCTACTATAGGATAATTCCTGTTGAGAGTGATCCACACCTTTCCAGCTGATATTATGAAAGATTTCATGATCCCATCATGATTTGGATGAAATTTGTGATCTCAGTCGATCCCAAATTTCATCCAAAATGATGCTCGACCCTTCTGAATAAGTTCATAAGCACTTTAAAATAACGAGATGTCACTGTTATTGATCTACTGTTCATCCGCTACACTTGAACTACCACTTCTGAATAGTTCAACACAGCTTGTTACAGGTTTTCGGTTCATAAACAACTGCCGCTATATTGGAGCATTCTAAGGTAAATTTCATTTCAACTCCTTCTGACAGTGAAAATTAATTTATTTATTGGTAAATGTCTTACAGGAATAGATGCTAGGTAAGATGTAGTAGTCCTTCAGTTTATGGAATAGTTAATGTGGAAAATGAACGCAGACTTTCCGTGTTTTCGGGAGAGGAGAGCGAGATTTTCTTGTTTCTGTCCAGACTTAAGTTTTGACTTGTTTCTGAGTTTAACAGAAATAAAACTAAGACAAATATACACAAAAACAGCAAAAAAAGCATAACAAGTGAAATCCTTCAGGATTTCACTTGCTGAGGCTTCTCTGGTTTCTAATCCCCATTAGCGATATTGACGAGGAGTGCTACAGAAGCTGTCAAAGTTTGTTGATGATCTAAAGGTTAGGAGGACGATTAACTACCAACATCAAGTCATGCGAGCATTGTTCGATTAAAAGACGTTTGCACTAGCCTCTGAATTGAAACCACGTTGGTCGAGCAATCGGTTAACATAACCTGTCTTGCAGAAACCTGGGATCGACGTTTTTTCTCTCCTAGAGACTAAAGATGCTTCCACTGCTTTCTTGACCGATTTACGACAGCGATTTTTGAGTAACGGCCTTCATCATCTACAGCCAATATCCTATTATTAAGTTTTTATGGTTCTTACCTTTCACCAATTAAAAATTGAACCAGTAAACGCCAACCCGCCGTTCTATATACATCCACAACATCACAACGAACAAACGAAACGAAACACATCTTGTTATGAAGTAGCATATCGATGTGTTGGTTTCAGCATATCTGGATCCGTTTCTCACATTCTAAGGATACTGTCACATCAAAAATGCTTTAATTGAACAATCCGCGTATAATTGAAGTCCGGTGAAGTATTTCGGATATAAAGATTGCAATTAAAAGTAACGATTCCACCTGTGCAAGTCTCCCCCGTTTAAGCCATTTCTATTTAAATTTTTTTTAAACCCAGGTTGCCGCTTCTTATAAAAACATAAGAAAAGAAAGATCTCAGCCGATCAAGACAAGGCAATGGAACACTTGAAGGCTGTTTTTACCTAGGACCGTCCAATTCACGTTATTTCAGCTATTCTCCACGGCATCCAGCCAAAATGGGCAGTCAAAATAGCCATTATTTATTTATTTATTTAAAAGAAGCTTAGAAGAAAGTCAATTTTACCTCCAAACTGGAATCCAGCTCGAATAGTCGATTGATTGAGAAATAATCTTCAACTTAACTACAAAACTCTGGAGAATAACAGCGCGTTTTCCCAAAAGTCAACGAAGAATTATTTACTACACACTTTTTTGTGTAGGCGTGCACTTTAGCCCATGATAAAGGAATCATGAGAATGAATCCCTTCATCATGGGCTAAAATGTATACACAAAAAAAATGAGAATTTTGAATTGAAATTGATATAATTGAAAAAAAGTGTTAATCGTACTACTTTAGAAATCGAATATGGAGCAGTTAAAAACCAACAACTTTAAAAAATAAAATAAAACAAAGGAATCAATTTAAAATTTAATTGTACTTCAAACTGGCTAATCCCCAGTTACTTCAGATACCATAAGATACCTTCAGATACTTGACAATTACCATAACTGGAGCAACCAGATTTTTATATTTGTGAGGTATTTTTATATTTTTATATTTATATTTTTATATTAATGAATATAGCAGTCCATATATCTGCTATATTCATTTATACAAATAATCAGCTTCTATTTCAACTTGCAAAACTAAGTTGATTTCGTTTTATTTTCTGAATGTATCTTAAGTGGCTAGTAATAAAGCCAACAGCTGCTGGACGTTTGTAATAATATGAACTGATAATACACTGATGTGCAAAATTTAAGGACCAGTCAGGTTTTCACTTGTAGCTTCTCATAGGAGTGTCCTGGATATGGGAAAAGCATACTAAAGGAACCTCGTGAGGTACAGAAATGATGAAGGAAACAACAACGGAAACAAAATGGTACAGAGGGACTTTATTCAAAAATGGCAACATAGCACTCGCTGCCATGATACAGATGCATCACTGCCAAAGATGGAACAAAGAGAAGAGGTGGTCCTCAGTAGGAGATATGGCCACCCCTAATGTCGATGCAGACTTTGTACCGCCTGGCCATACTTAGAACAACGTTGTTGATAAGTTGTTGCGGTAACACCGTCCATTCCTCTGTCAGCGCCATCTTCAGCTGGTGAACATTTTCTGGTGGGTGTGGACGTGCCGCTAGGCGTCTCCCCAGAGCGTCCCATATGTGTTCGATGGGATTTAGATCGACGGAAACGGACAGGCCAATCCATACGAACAATGTCCTCACTTTCCAAAAGCATATCAACAGCTGCAGTGCAATGAGGTGTGGCGTTATCATCCATAAACACGAACTCAGGGCTAATGGCACCTCGGAACAGATCCACGTGGGGGTGGATTACCTCACTACAGTAGCATGCACCGGTTACAGTACCGCCTTCCAGTATCTGGAGTTGTGTACGTCCATCCAAGATAACGCCTCCCCAGACGAGAACACCTCGACCACCATATCGATTCCTTTCAGTGATGTTTGCGGGGTGATACCGTGTGCCAACCTCTCGCCAGATTAGCTGACGTCCAGAATCGCTGCTGAGATTGAATCTACTCTCATCAGTAAAGAGTATCTTAAGAAAAGATTTTGTGGTTGTAACCTTTAAAAATAGTGTTGGTCCTTAAGTTTTGCACACCAGTGTAATAAAATATATGAATTTCTTGTGGGATGAAAGGCTGCATTTTCATCGTTGCGTCCGTACAATTTTTTGTTGTTTTCGAACTGTGAAAACTTAATGAAACAGCATGAGAATGACTAATTACTTTTCAAATAATCGCAATAACTTAAACATTAGTACATAAACGTTATCTGTAGTTGTATGAAACAAGTTGATCTAACACGGCGTACTACCGGATAGGATTTAAAGCATTGCCTTTGCACATGGAGTGCCTAAGTGAACTTCAAAAAACATTTTATTACTAAATTAAAGGTATGAGTAACATAGAGATGAAAAATGAAATCCAACTTTAATGTTAGTTTAATTAATAATTTCCCTTCGCGGCAACATAATTTGAATTTTAAGGAATGATTAGAAAGAAAAAAATATCTAGATCTATAACTGATCACGCACATCCGAAGAAATAAAAATACACTTAAACTGCTTTATCTATTATAGTGATAGTTAAACTGTTATCCTTGCTTTTGATATTCAGAATTATATCAGTCACATTTTAGCAAATGAATCAATTACTTAACTTCACATTTTAAAACTTAGTTCATTTAATTCGTTAATATCATAAACTGGATTCCTGGTTGAGACTTTTCGAATGATTTATAATTTATCTTTGTAGATGCAAAACCTGACCCCAATATCGTGAACAAACATATATTCAAGAACGGGGTTCTATAAATGAATAATAGATTGCAATTTATCATTTAATTCTATTTACTCCCGGAAGATGGCGCCACAACGTGGCCAATGCGAAATGGTAAAATTTCTCAGGAACATTCATATAGTACATTATATTTTACACACTGCACACATAACGAAAGAGTTATAACGCTTGTGTAATATTCTGAGCAGGGCCGGATTTCCAATTAGGCACAGTGCCTAGGGCCTACGAAGGAAGGGGAAAAATTAAAAAAAAAAAACTACAGTTCACTGTTTTCACTGTGACTAACGAAAAACGAGCTGAGAAAACGTGCGTAATCAACTTTAGGAGCTTCAATTCAATAAGCATACGCTATCTAGCGACTGTTCTCCAAACTAGAAGAACCAAAGTGATGGTCACTCCGTCAATTAAGGTGGTTTATCATTTATTATAGTTGAAACTTGAGGCACGTAATCGCAGTCCAAGTGTTAAAATGGAAGAAACATTTTATCCCCCCCCCCTTTCATCTGTTAATGCCACTCAGAATCAGGGCTGGATTTTGGTGTTCGTACACCCTAGGCACTTTTATTGCAAAATGTTCTAAAAAAACATATGAAACAAAAAGTTTCATATGTTAAAAACCAAAATGATTGCTTGTATGTATCAAGAGCCACATCTGCAAGTGGGAACGATGTAACCGATGCCCGAGATCGACTAACTCGGTCACGATGTTATAAACAAGCCCATATTTAGTACATTTTACAATCGACGAGATATGCATATATCGTAACACCTCCAGATTTTACGTACAGTTTAGAGAAGTATACAAAAATACAAAGAAACAAAATTGAATACTAAAATCATCCTCTAAAATTGTATATCAAATATACTAAACTATATGAAAGAATTCTAATAATTTGATCCACTTCACCGCTATTTCGTGTCATCCACTTTACCCTTAATACGAGATGCATAAGTTTTATCCACTTGACCCCAAATATAAGATGCGCACGTGCTTCTGTGAAAAATTGCGCTAAATTAGTCACGGACACGATAATAAATGTTTGAATAAATCGGATTTACCTCTAAAATATTGATTGTACATCCAAATGATTGATTGGATTTTTTTATTTTTCTTAAAAGACCACAGGGCAGTTCTTCGTGGTCAAGGCTGTTACATTTATTACAGAACCGCACATTATGCAAATTATTCATGCCTATAAAAACATGAGTTGCGATATCACTTCATTCCCATTTTTTGGCTAGCTTAGTGGGACAGCTACATCTCCAGTACTCAGGATGGCAAGTCATCGTCTTCTTTCATTCATTCTTTGAGATGGCAAGCCGTTGGACGACTTGAAGCCGGGCAGTCGCAGGCGGAGGTGAGGTGGCACGCTGGCAAATGTGTCATGCAATGTCGTCTCGGCACTATGGAAGCAGTTTTAGGACACAGGAATCATTATTACAAAAAGAACTGGCCAAGGTTGCCCGAGGTCTGCGTCAATCAGAAGAGACCACTGTCTGGCTCTAACAGCAAGACGAAAACTGAACACTACGATGTCCTGTCATCAACTGTCTCTTGAGGTAGCTGCGGCCACAGGTGAAAATATTTCCAATCGGACTGTGTTAAGAAGGCTCAATTCAAGCGGACTCTAAGCAAGGAAGCCATTGGTTTGTACCCAATTAACTTCAAACCACCGCACAGATCGTTGAAGTTGGTGCCATGAACATGTGACTTGCAGCCCTGCCAAATGAGGTACAGTTCTCTGATGAGTCCCGTTTTAGCCTACAAACAGATTCTAGACATTATTTCAACCGGAGACAATGAGAAATGCGATACCATCCCTCCAACGTCAGATATGGGGACGCTTACGGTGGAGGCGGTGTTCTCGTGTGGGGCAGAATAATGATCAACGGCCGCACCCCCTCTTCATGTTTTTTGATATGAGCACCGTAACTGCACAGAGGTATACCGAGAACAGATCCTCACATCCTATGCGCGACTTTTTTAGGGGTGTGGTTTGGCCCAGATTTTCTTTTCTGCACTTAGAGCTCAAGTGGCGTAGGATATCTTGAAACTGAAGATATCCAACAACTTCCGTGTTCAGCATGATCACCAGACTTAAATCCATTCGAACGTGTGTGGACGACCTTGGGCGTCGCATTGCACGCCGAGTGCCAACTCGTCTGTGACTTGGTGAGTTAAGGTCTGAACTGGTGAAAGAATGGGATTTGTTACCACAGAATCTCAGAGACACCCTTATATCGAGCATTGTTCGCCTCTGTCAGACCTGTTTAGCCATTGGAGAGGATCATACTCCATACTGATGTCATGTGACCATACTTTGAAGCATCTTCTATCAACTTCTGTAATGTGACCTTTTTGATAATTCTAATAAAATCCCCATAAATGTCCCTTATACATGTCCAAAGTTTCTCGCTGTCTCCTCGTTTTATTATTATTGTATGGTACACTACCATACCAAATTTCTCCCCGTCTAATCGGAAGCTGCATGAGTTACACCACGTTTTCTAATTGTTCTATTAATTTTGTTGCGCAGTGTATATTAAACCAATCCACTGTTCTCTTCTGAGTTTTGTTTATTATTTACAAAAATCTGTGGCGCATCACTACTTTACTCGCTCCTCAGGCCTCGTGAGTAAGCACAGTTGGTATAAACACCGCCCTCACCACACTGGGTGGAAAATACCTCAGTTCGAATCGAGTCAATGATGAGAGGAATTTTTATCGGTCTTTTTCACAAAGTGGCTCAGTTAGTCGGCCTCAGGCAAGGGTGGCACTGGACTCTTTCAACAAGACAATGCCAGTGTCAAAAGGCCCCCATTGTGCAGGAATGGTTCGAGAATCGTGTTAAAGCATTTAAAGTGCTTCCCTGGCCGCCAAATTTCTCCGACATCAATCCCATCGAACCTGTGTGAGATACCATGGCATGCAGTATTCGCCAGTTCACGCTAATGCCAGTCCATGCCTCGCTCCATTGCTGAACTCCGGAAATTTATTCTGCCCATCTGGTCCAGGAAACCCGGAACACCTTCCGCGGTTGCATGGGTGTGAAAGCGGTTATCACGGAGAAAGGCGGCGCAACACGCTATTAAGTAAGTGGTCATAAGGTTTTGATTCAACACGACATTGGCTTCGAATTTTCCATCTACAAAGAGAAATCATATATCATTCGAAAAAAGTCTAAATAAAGAATTGACTGTATGATATTAACTCGAATTTGTATATGTTCTTCTGTAGTGGATTTACATGTTTGTTGGATGAAAAACCCGAATTTCCAGGATTAAAAACAATCATGAGATATTAGCTTAAGACCGACTAACTCAGCCACGAAATGAAAAAGCCTATAAAAATTGGTCGCGTCATTGATCGGATGAGTACCTGGATCTTTTACACCCGGTGTAGGGAGGACGGTGCTTATATGCACTGTGCTACCCACCAGGGGTTCATCAGAGTCTTCCTGGAATGACTATTACTAAGTCTCGGCATCGTTTGGGGTTTCGCTAAACTTCTCACTACACTTGCAGATCCAAAAACAAATACTTCTGTTTTCTTTGAGAAAGAGAGTTTTTTATTTCCAACCCGACTCTCAGCTTGATCCCTAACAGAAATATAAGCTTACTAATGATAGCTGCACACCCTCCTAGTTAGTACAGTTGACAAAATCATCGTCTTTTCCACACCAGGTGGAAAAGAGGTGAGTTGGAATCCCGTTAATGACGCGAGGAATTTTTATGGGTATTTTTCAAAACGTGTCTAAGTTAGTCAGTCGCAGGCGAGGGTAGCATGGTTTTTCTGCCTGAAACAGCAAATCGACCACAGAACAATCGCAATTTACAGACAATATATACGGCGCAATAAGGCCTAAGTTGCTAATGTGCCTAAAACTCTACAGCAACCAAGGATAACGACACCTATGTCTTTTCCAACTTTATGCTTGATATATCACAAAGGATCTTTTAATAGAAAACAAAAAAAAATAGTGTTCTGTAAAAGGCAAAGAAATAACCTTCATACGGAGTGTAATTCACCTATGCTACTCCAAATGAAGAGATCAAAATGTATCAGGCTTAAGCAAGTTTAAAAAACAAGTCTAGCACTGCTTCAAAACAGCTCTCCCGTTTTTCAACAGAGCAAAGCAGTGCTGTTTCGAGTTGCGATACTGAAGCAACTCATTGTATGAGTAGAGTACCTATATGAAAAGTCTACGATATACCATTGGAGAGAAAGCTGTTTTGTGACATTCTAATACAGCACTTGGGTTTCAAGCCTATAATAGACAAAACATACAGTATAAACATTACTTGGCCACTTTATTAGGACAATGAGCTAATAACGCGTTAGCATTAGTAAAGGCACATGATGCAAGAAAGCAAGCTCATATAGGACCAGCCAAAAAAAAAAAAAAAAACCTTCTCATTTCACCCAACCACTCGCTCCAAATGATTGTCTAGTTCTGCCTTAAATCTATTTAAGCTATCAACTTCTACAATGACAGATGGAAGTTTGTTCCAGCAATCAACCACTCGCTGGCTAAAGGCAAATCTATCACAGCACATCTATCCTACAACTTGAATCAATTTCCTCAACTTGAATTTATGTCCTCTCAGGCGATTATTCTGAGCAAGAGGAAGAATTCCATCAGCATTGAGCATGCTCAAACCATTCGAGTCTTTATACATCTCAATCAGATCACCTTACAGGTGCCTAGTCTCAGAGGCTGCTGTTGGTTCGAGTCACTGCTCCAATGCGACATGGCATGGAGTCAGCTTCGTTTTTGCTTCAGGCTATAGAAACATTAGGGACTAAGGAACATTAGAACATTTTTTTTTTAGGAACATTAGAGACTAAGGCTATATTGTTCCGATATGCTGTCTGTAAACTGCGTGTGTACTGTGGTCGATTTTGTGTTTGATGGATGAAAACCATGCTATCCTCGCCTGAGACCGGCTAACTCAGCCACGTTGTGAAAAACGCCCATACAAATTCCTCATCGAACTCAGGTCTTTTCCACCCGGTGTGGGGAGGACGGTGATCCTACCAACTGTGCTATCCGCGAAGGCATGGAGTCAGAAAAAATGTTGAAAAGTGACAAGCAATATTGGGGCATTCAGAAACGTTTCCAATTCCTGCAGTAATGTGGGCAAAGGATCGTGCTTAAGAACTCCCCTTTCTAGTTCTTCCCACAAATGCTCAATTTGAATTAAAATCTGTGGATTATGCTATCAAGGCATAAACTTCAAATCGCTTTTGTGCAACCCCCCTTCCCACATTTGAAATTGTGGATTTCACGCATTGTCATCTTGAAAGTACCTCTGTAATAAGCAACACTTTCTGGTGAACCTAATCCGCAACAATGTTCAGATACGTTCTGGCATTCATGGACTCGCCAATGTGGCCACAGGTATTCCATCAAAACATGCACCATAGCATGATATCTTCTCCAGTAACCTGTACTGTGTGCACAAAACAGAATACTTCCAGTGATTCGTGTGTTTACCTCCATACGTATCCTCTTCCATTGGTGATGAAAAGCGCAAATTGCCACTCATCTGACCACATTACTTGCTTCCAATCATCCTTTACATCTCTGGCACGAATACTCTATACTCAGGTTGGTGCCCGAGATCAGTGTCTTCCGTGAGGGTCTCCTACTCCCATAGTGCATTCTTTGTGTGGTTCTTCCCCAGGCACCATGAAGGTATGGATGCCTTGTGATGTTCCCTCATTAAATACAAAGGTTAATTCTTCGATCGTTTGGCAACGATTACACTTGATAATTCGCTCTACACGTCGAGCACTGATTCCATCACATTACATTTTCGACTGCAGAGTGACATTAATCTTTGGAAACTTGACAAGTGCAGCCTTACTTTCTGCCGTATCATCTGTTAATGCTCACCATCAATCACTCCTCTTTGGAAGTCCGTCGTATCCTGCCCGTTCATCAATGCGTAAAGGGCATCAGTTGGGTCACAGCTTTGTAGTGCTTTCTTCACACATTACGTACTCTTTTATTTACATATTTTTGCAAACGTTGTGTCACATACAACCGAGATCTCCATGGTCGTCACTAAAATGAACAAGAAATGTACACTGAGTGGACAGAAATCATGGGATACTTACCTAGTAACGGGTAGGCCCACCTTTTGCCCGGATAAGACAGTCACAAGGAGAGACACTGAGTCCACTAGTTCACGAAAGCGTTCCACAAGTATTTCCATCGATGCTTGCTGCACCGCTGTTCATAATTCCGTCGCATTCCTCGGTGAAGGATTCAAAGCTCGAACACACCTTTCCACAGCATCCCAAAGATGCTCCACAGGGTTTATGTCCGGTGAAAGGAGAGGCCATTCCATGGTGGTAAAATCTGCGGAATGCTCTTCGAACCATATTCTTGTCACCACGTCTCTGTGGGGATGCACATTGTCCTGCTGTAAGGGTCCTTTGCCCTGTGGGTGCACGATGACGATGAAGGGATGCAGATGGTCTGCAAGGATGGACACTCAACCTGCACTGTTCAGAGATGCGTCTAGACGTACCAGAGGTCACAATGTGTGCCAGTTGAACACGGCCCAGACCATTATTCACCATCCACTTGCCTGAACAGTTCCTTGTTGACATTACAGGTGCATAATTTCTTGCGGTTTCAGTCAGATGCGCACCCTCCAGTCCGCTCGAAATAACTGGAAACGGGACCCATCGGACCAGGAGATCCGTCTCCAATTATCCAAGGTCAAGTGCTGATGTTCTTACGCCCAGTTGAGGTGTAATCGTGTGTCGTGGTGTTAGCAATGGGACTCTGGTGGGTCGGCGGCTCCCATAACCTATTGTGGCTAATGATCGCCTGTGGTCTTGGTGGAGACATTTCTGGCACCTCTCTCGCTGAAGTCGGTGGTGATTTGTGCCACTTTCACTTTCCGGTTAATTGAAACAATGCGAGACAGACGTCGACGGTCACATTCATCCACCACCTTTCTCCGCCTACAGCGCTGTCCACGATGAGATGTTATTCTGGAAATGACGTATTCGCGATACACTCTTGATACTGTCCAACGGGGATAGTGCAATTTCTGTACCAACCGCGCGATAGAGTGACCCGGGCACCCACTATCATCCCTCTTTCAAAGTCGGTTAACTCATAACGTTTATTTATACTAACATCGAATTACCGTGTACGTGAATGCACTGTACCTGTGTACCTGCCAACGCTAGGGACGGTTTCGTCCACTAGCGAGAGGGATGAGAGCGTCGCGTTGCCCAGGAACCAGGTTTCCCACGAATTCTGTCCTTGCAGTGTACATTAGAAATGTCTAAGTGATGGAATGAAAATTTATTTCAAAATTCTACAACAGCAGTGTTTACAGTTCTTCGTCCTTGATCATTTCAGTGGCCTAGAAATTAGAGGTCATCATATTCTTGCTAGAAAGTTGTTTTTTATCATTTTTCTTTATCAGTCTTACTGATAAAGATCGTACCATGCTGTTTAGTCTAACAAAGTGGCGTAATAAAGAAAAGTGTCGATAGTTTTAATGGGCCCTTCATCCACTTCCTTTCTGACCACAGCTGTGTCGGAGTATACTTCCTTTCCTCCTCCCCTCAAGTGAAGGTAATTTTATTGTCCTGTTTTTAGTATGCAACCAAAACAGGGAATGGCATTTTCTCTAAATGCACGTGTTGATGGCTACTTTACCTAATTTTTTTTTTTCAGTATTTAAGGTGGAAAAATTCAATGTGTGTGTGTGTATGTGCGCGCGCGCGCGCTAAGTGCCAAGGCCATGCATGAGCGTATCGTGTCTGTAATTGGTGTGTCTGTTTGACAGTTTGCTGGATGAAAAACCCAATTACCAGGGGAATAAGAAAATCAGTCAAACCAATCCACTCCCGAAACCGACTAACTCGATCAAAAGGTAAAGAAAGATAGTAAAAATTCATTCCATCTCGAGAGAAAATTTTATGGGCTTTTTATCACGACTGCAGTAAACTCGAAGGGCATCGTGGAGTGAAAAGATAATTATATTGAAGGATCGTTTTAGGAGACGCTTCAATAGGCGCAGGAAAGATATCTTCTTTCCGAACTGATAATAAAATGATAAGCTTCTATATGGGCGTAAAGGCCACATAAACCCTAAATGGTGAATAATAAAAAAAAAAAAATAATACATTAATAATAATTAATGTATTAATTATTATTGAATAACACTTCTTTTCGAATGACAACATTATACGTTACTGAATTACGCGTATAAAAGTGAGACTGTTTTTACAAATTTGTACTCCAGTGCAGTACCCAAATAAACTACTGTGACATATTTCTGAATTATGCTATGAAATTCCTTCCTCGGGAGAGAAGGAGATACTCATTAATCGAAGAACACCCTCCCTACAACCCCATTACGTTTCTATACTTGAAACGCATAAACTTATATAGCCATCTCTGAAACCATAATATAAAAGGTTCAGTCATTAAATCATGAACAGGTACGATATGGACCAGGAGGCCCTTGTGTCAAAAACCCTCAAATCACAACAACAACAACGACAACCCCACTAGACAGGAGCTTTACATATACAAAAAGGTTGTTTTGCATATGGCGTGATACAAAGGGTATTATTAATTTTGGATTGCTGTGATCAAATCAGATTGTCTTGGCGGAATGATACTATCAACAGCTAGATTGCTAAATTATACTTTATCTGAAAAGTGACCCGTGTATTGAGTAATCCAAAGGTACAATGTTCCCGCAGGATATCGCCCAACCATTTCTCGCAAAAATAGCTTAGGAAACAGTATGATCTGCTCTAACCAGTAGTGGATTTAGCAATTTCTAGAATATTTTTGGAGATCTATTTGGTTAAAATATACAGGATTACACTGTGTACACATCATGCTCAAGAGAAATTTAAATTGTTCGCTAAGTTACACATTTATTGCGTTTAACTGGGCGCCATTTCACCTTCTTTAAAATAGGAGACAAACTAATAGATCGTGGCCAAGAGTGTTAGTTCTTTGATACACCGAACAAAATACAAGTGAGCAATTTCAATTTCTATTCGTTTTTCATGTAGTAACCCTCGTTCAGTTCCGCGTGATGAGTGATAACAATATTTAGTAAGGAACTAGATAAACTGATTTCGATCATGTAATACACAAAAAAATGGACTCTTGAACCCCGAAGGTCGAACAGCATCAAACCAAGACGCAACAAAAGAAGTAAATAATATGGTATCTGAGCATCCATCAGCTGTCTACTATCTCAGATGTTTAAAATTGCATACTATGATCTCTCTCTCTCTCTCTCTCAAGTGCCAATAAGACAAGAGAATTTTTCTAGGGGCTCTCTAAAAGCTTTTAACACAAACAGTCTCGATCTCTCAAACACCAAAACCAAGACCTTTTCACATTGTTTATACAGTATTTCCCCAAGAATTTCACTCTTGGAGCTCTTGGGCCAATACGGTTCTCTTCCACCTTAGTAATTCCTTCCTACTTCTAATCTGCCATTAAAGGACCGTGCGTGTGTTAACGCATAAAGTCGACACTGCTTAACTTACAATCCCCTCGTAGTGTACGAAAACACAATACATCATGACACTTACTGACAGCTGAATAAACATAAATGAACGAAATCTCGCCTGAATAGCTGTCTTGGATTATCCTTAAACATTCGTGAACCAATTTATAGCGTGTGGGCGTGAGTGGTGTGAGATAACACCTGCACTTTGCGCATTCTCTGCAATTCAGTTTCTTAAAATGAAACAGCGCACTGCGCAATTTTTTAACCATTGTACAAACTGTTACTTGCAGTCAACGGGTCACAAGTTCTGTAAGTATTTTCAGCCTTATTTATTTATTTATTATTTTTTTTTTTTCATTTTTACAATGGATTTACGCGCGTGCGTGTATATATATATATATATATATATATATATATACGTGGTATATTTTTTTAGGACATGGAGGGTTGTCTATTTATGAACAAGGTTCATGATCCTTAAACAAATCATAATTATATACAATGCAAGTATACTGATATGTTAGTGTTGCTCTGATTTTTGATGACTGAATATTAAATTGGAATTTGCGAATTATTTCTGCTGCTACTAATATCACTGTTTTACGATTACTCTTCTGTAGTTGGATTAGTTGGACCAGGGTGTACTCAAAGTCCTTCAGGTTCCCGAAATTCTCCTGCAGAATTTCGTGAAATCTGATGTTCCTTGTTTTCTCTTGTATGGGCTTCTTCTTTCGCGCCTTGAAATTCTTAACCTTTTTCCATTTTGGTTTCACTTCTGTGAAACCAAAATGGAAAAGGATTAGGAACCCTCCCACAATATTACCGTAGAATAACTTGTTATAGATCTATTTTCTATGCAAGTTCCACTTCAGTGAGTTAGTAGTTTAGAATTTTTCCAAAGAAACTAAAGTCATGAAGAATCAGCACATTGTGCATGTAAATATATAGTGTACTGACGAGTAGTGGTATAATTGTATGGGGTATAGTGCACATTGGGGCTTCCTAAATCCAAATGAAGCAATGTTTGGATGCCACAGGTTATTGGGAAATGTTTCTGGCGCATCCCTTCAAGGCTGCCGTGTATCCATCTGGAAAGGGTACTTCCACAAATGGTAATGCACCATGTCAAAAGGTCAGTATTGTAGAGAACTGGTTATGGGGAGTTAGGTTAGGTGTTAGGTTTAGGCGTCAAAACGACTAAGGCTACGAGGTCAGTATTGCGTGTATCCTTCGGTCAGTTTGCTGATTGTTGGAAGAAAAAGTCCAGGTTCTGGGGACAAATAATAATGCAACCCGCTCACGACTAACTCAGCCATGTTGTGAAAAATGCCATAAAATTTCTGGCGTCATCGACGGGATTTAAACTCATGTGTTTTCCACCAGGTAGGGGAAGACGCTGATTATACTCACTGTGCTACCCTCCAGGGCCTGGTTCCAGGAATATGAAATTTCCAATGCTGTGGGAAGCAGTTCAGTTGTGGGAGGTCAGCGTATACCAATATCCTTATGGCTCGATTTGAGTCCATTCCATAACGCATTTAGATTGTTTTTAGGACCAAATGGAGGTGGTCTACTCGTTGTTAGTTACGTGCACCTAATAAAATGGTCATTCAGTGTATTTTTTATCATTTAGATTCCTTTGCTAGCAGCTTATTATTCATGCAATGTCAGGTAGCCAATGTTCCAGTTTTTCCTCCTTTGATTAGCATAGAGCTGTTCGAGAGATTCAAATACAAACGTGCCAGCAGTTCTGAGTTGTAATACCTATTTTATGCAGTTATTTCCCACCCCTTTTCCGAAGGAATAAACATTACAGAATCAGTTTTGTAATGTTTATTCCTTCCCAATGTTTATGAGAAAAATACGTCATTTCTTTAAACTTATAAAAACATGTTTTTGGCATAACGATCAATGTCAGATATGGAAATATATTTTATCATGTGATTACGTAATGTTTATAGCTTTTCTTCGGGATGTATTTTGAATGAACTGAAATATAAACATATAAGCCAATATTGCAAATATCAGTATCGCGTAATCCTAAAAATTACAATGAAAAAATAAATTCTTATTTATTCCCTAATCCTTCAAGGTGCGGCTAAAAAGAAACTAGAAATATTTTTTAAATCATATTTTGGTTTAAATACAACAGTTTCAATGTTTATCCCCTTCAAAGTACTCTTCATCTGCGCCTATGCAGCGCTGTGTTCTTCTGAATGTCTGATAATTCCTTAAATCGTTTTCCATTGAGGTGCTTTTCAATATTAGGGAGCAGAAAAAAATGTCGCACGGCGCCAGATCTGGCGAATAACAACATTGGAGCATCTGCTCCAATGTTGTGATCATATCATTCGTCAAAATATGTCTTTCACTGCGATAGAAGAATGACACGGCGCATTGTAATGATGCAAAAACCATTTGTCCGGCCATAAATTGGGCCGTGTCTTTCGAATTTTTTCACGGTTTTTCCTAAAATCTCAATGTAGAGTGTCTGATTACCAGTTTGATTTGACGAGACAAATTCGTGATAAACAACAACACGATAATCGAAGAAAACAACAAGCATGGTCTTGATCTGCGATCGAGACATGCTTGCTTTCTTTAAACGTAGAGAAGAGGGAGTTTGCCACTGCATGTTTTGACGCTTGGTTTATGGATCATACTGAAAGACCCAAGATTCATCTCCCGTTATCACTGATCCGAAAAAGTCTTGAGTTTCACGAATTTTTTTTCCTAATTTGCACTGCGAACTTCCATACGTTTCTGCTTCTGAATCTGAACCATTTGCGCGCACACCTATCTCATGCTCAACAGCTATGTCAAAATTCTCGTCTGTCGTTGAGGTTGATGGTCTTCTTGTCGCTGTGGACATCTTCCCGTCTCTCTCTCTGAACCGTTTGTGCCATTCGTACACACGTGGCTGTCTCATAGTTTCATATGGCATATGAATATGACCCCAGAAAGCAAGCTTATATAGCATCAGCCAAAATAAAAAAAACATCCCATTTCACCCATCCATTCGCTTCAAAAGTTTGTCCAGTTCTTCCTTGAATTTATTTAAACTATCAACTACTTCCACAACGACAGATGGAAGTTTATTCCAGCAGTCAACTACCTACTGGCTAACGGCAAATTTCCGCACATCTATTCTACAAATGTCGTTCCTTAATTATTTGAATTTATGCCCCCTCATGTTCGTAATCTGAGCAAGAGGAAAAATCTCATCAGCATTGAGCCTACTCAAACCATACACCTCAATCAGATTACCTCGCAGGTGCCTCGTCTCCAGACGCTGCAATTTATAGAACTGATGCCTTTCTAGGTAAGAGCATCCTGTTGCTTCCTTCACAAATCTGGTTGCTCTTCTCTGCACCCGTTGAAGCAGATCTCCAACCTTCCGAATGTGAGGCCTCCAGCCCTGTATACAGTACTCAAGATGCAGCCTAACAATGGCCTTATACAAAGGGATAATCACCTCCTCATCCATGAAAGTTTCTGCATATCATTGACACACGGACGAGAACCAGTGTATTCAGCCTAGTATGATAGTTGGCTATATCATTGACGAAACACCATGAGCTGTTCTGGCAGCATGTTCACGCTCTTCAGAAAATTTCATGTCTGACTGCACAATTACCACCAGATCTTTTTAATTCTCCACCATCCTGAGTGTAGTACCACACTTGGTACATTTCTCTGGGGTTACTTCTATCCATATGCAATACTTTGCATTTGTCAATGCTAAACTTCAGTTGCCACTTCTCAGGCCATTTGCCCAATTTTTCAAAATGGAAAGAGATGCCATTCCCTTTCAGGCATTACGCTGAATATTGATCAAACTAGCCGTGCTGTGTCTACATTATAGCTAGTTTTGTCAAGAGAAGAAAGTTTCTTCAATGACAAGGACTTGGACCCTCGTATACAGCTGCAGATTTCATCCTTAGAGTTCGATTCACCAGAAAAAAGTTTTTGTTGTGTTCTTTTAGGGATGGATTTGAAATTTCTCTCTAGAATGTTTCTGGAGGTGTTTCTACTTTCTGTGGTTCGACTTGCATTACTCTAGAAATATAAACATATAATCACAAGGCCAAACATAGTCTAAACATGGACTATGTTTGGCCTGCCAAACATAGTCTAAACATGGACTATGTTTGGCCTGCCAAACATAGTCCATGCTTGGTAGGTCAAACGATCTTTTCATCGAAGTTTAGATATGAATTATAGCGGTTCTAGGAAATAATCTCTGCTTCAAAATAATTTCTTTCGTTTTTCAGAGAGAAGGTGCCTTGCCGGTAGCACAGATATTATCATCGTATTCCCAACATCGAGTAGAAAAAAAGGCCTAGTTCGAATCCCGTCAATCCCGACACGAGGAACTTTTATGTTTTTTTTTTTTTTCTCACGCCCTAGCTGAGATAGTTTGGTCTCAGGCAAAGACAGCAAGGTTTTTTCTCCCGTAAACTCTGGTTTTAATTCCAGAAAACTAAGAAAACCGACCAGACAACGTACACAAATTTATGTACTTCTCTGGTTTTAGGTTGTTCTCAGGCAACCGTAATATGACATTTTCTTTTTTTTTATTTTTGTGAGAGAGAAGAAGAGGGGGAGGGTATTAATGAACGCAGATTCCGCCGCAGTTCCACAATAAACATAAACAAGTTGTCTGAAAGGCATTTTACACAAAAGAAAACTTGTTTCTTTAATTTTGCTTACGTTTATATTTTTTATTCAATAAGAAACTAAAAATTCCAAAACGTGGTCCAAAGATATGGCGTAAGCGTAAATAATCCACTAAAAGTGGAACCACTAAATTGCTACTTTGCAAAATATTTGTTTATTATTACGAACTATTACGTAAAGAGAAAAAACAAACGTTTTAAAACTTGCTTACAGAAGCCATCATCAGTGCAACGTTGTACTTAAGATAAGCATAGTAGTAAATATGAAATATATTTTTGCAACACAATTTTAATGTTCCACATAGTAGAGAAAGTGATTTAGCCTAACTCACCGCAACAAGCTTCCACGAGCTAGTTACCATCCCAGGCACGAGGAGTAGGGCCAGGGATTTAATATCTAGTAAAGGTGACATCGTGCCCATCTACCCAGCATACAAATCAGAAAACATTATATGCAGGGTAAAATGAAAAAAAGAAGAAGAGAAAGTACCAGTATAAAGCGAGACAGGAAAGAAAACATAGTAAAGAGAAGAAGAAAAAGAAACGGAAAACAAAGTTCCATTCCATTTCACCCGGACGCAACTTAAGCATCTGCGCTCCTTCTCCTGTTCCTGAGAGCCTGCAGCATCTTCCCGGCGTCCCTGCACTCTTCTTGGACAGACGCTGAACGTGTTTAAAGTAATATGTCGGACCTAATCTATCTTAACTACTGTAATTAATTATTGACTTGATCTCTGTATATTTTATTTTACCCAATATTGATATTGTATTCACTTTTATAATTCTGTTACCCTCCTAGCATTTGATTGCTGTCAAGGGCTAGATGTAACTTTTCTTTACCTGATTAAATAATAATAATTAATCCAATTTTCAGAAGAGATTATCACAATCTGTCTTGCCCATAACAAACTGCAGAGCTTTCAGAAATTACGCTACCATTAAACCCGGAATCCCCTCAAAACAGCAGCTCCTCTGAGGGATACGACATGCGTATTTTCAAATTTCAATAAAATGAGACCAATAGAAATCTGTCACTTAGCGTTTCTTTCCACGTCTGTTCACGTGTAAAATTACTCAACTTTCAGTGGATCGATTTTCATGAAATTTGATATCTGGCTTTTTTTACAGCGATATTTTGAGCCTTTCCAAATTTTACAAAAAGTGGACCAAGAGAAATCCGCAATTATTATTATTTTTTTCTTCATACATATCACATAGGCTATCAATATTTTATATTCGTATTGCCGGGTGCTGATTATAGGAATGAATTCACAATATGGCGGATGCGCAGAAACGAAGTGTTCTCGGTTCAAGCATAAAAGTCGTTGCTTTTTGCTTTCTTTTTTTGTTAAAAATCATAAATTATTGCTATTTGAACTAGTTCCCGTGTTCTAGTTTCACCTGCCGACGTGAATTTATCGATCCCATTAATTCTGTTTGGTCCTTTAAGGGCCTTAAACACTTTTGTCCGGCCACCTCTGAGGTGTTTAGTCTCCATCCAGGCTGTTCAGTCTACATCTTCCAATACCTTCCATTGGATCCTCTCGAGTTCTCTGTCCCTTTTAGGTGAGGCTTCCAGACCGAATACAATATTCCAATGAAGTCTCACCGTTTTATAAAAATTGAAATAACAATATCCTTCTCCCTGCTGGTAAAGTTCCTATTGATCATTAAAAATACGCACTGAGCCTTCTTGGCTGCCTGCTGAAGTATGTGTAATGCCTAAGGTTAAATTTTTTTTTAATTACGCATTTTGTTTTAAATTATTTCAAAGGAACCTCTAGTAAAATGACATCGAGATCACTTAGAGTGTTTTTGTTGATCATTTGCATTTAATGTTTCTTTGGAAATTAAGTGGATCTATCACGATGCTTGCTGATATGCAAACAAAACACAAGACTTCATTAAGATGAACCACGACTGTCCATGAAAATTATTTCGGCAGTCCATAATTTGTTATTTTGGCTATTTATGAATGAATAGAAAGATGCATACTGTTATGTACTCAACGTCATGCGCACAATCCAATTCTCATTCAGTTGCTAATGTAGTGGTTTAAAATTTCGGTATTTAGTTCGATGCAGACAAAAAAAGTCTTTATTGGTTACTTGGTGTATCGATTATTCTGCATCACTGACATTCCAGAAGACTCTAACAAAGATTTGGATAACAGATAATTGGTATTCCCTAATTCGCTAAAACAAATCTGGCCACTTTAAGTCACACGTTAAGACACTACAGCGATGACATTGGGTAGCAATAAGATAACCGTTTTCATGTAAATATCGTGCATCTTTATGCACCATATAACCTTATCATGATATCAACGGTCAATATATTTCTCTCTCTCTCTCTCTCTCTCTCTCTCTGTAAGTTCAGCTTCTTGTTTTGAGCTGACGTTGGAGAGATTAACTCATCCAACTATGTATGTGATGACAGATTTATCGCACGGAACGCATTCGATAAAGCGCACGTATAAAAACAAACGTATCATTGCAAATTCAGCAACTCATGATCGTATACCTTTGTCTCATACCCATAAAATACGAAACACGTGCGAATGAAGGACCAGTTCATTCAAGGAGGATATCTTGAGAATTATACTGCATCTTCAAAGCTTAGTTTTGATTTATTTCAACCGTTTTCTTCCAGTCATAAGGTAAGAAATATTTACATTAACTGTTCTAACCTGTTCGTTGTGTAAAAAATTGTGAATATTTCAAGTTCGATTAAATTGTTGTGAATAATGTATCTTTTAAAAGTTTCATGAAATGAAACTTTTAAAAGTGGCTTGAACATTGAGATTACTTTGCATTAGCAACACCTACCCAATACCTCGTGGGCCATCTTTTGCCGGTAATACAGCTCTGGTACACGTCTTGGGATGAACTCCACAAGGCGTTGCAGGGCGTCCTGTGATGGTGCTGCCCATGGGTTGCACGTGTCCAGTAATGCCTGCATATTGCCGGGTGGATGGTCATAGCATCGAATTTCCTTTACCGGTAGGTGCACAATTTTTATTTTATTTTCTTATTTTTTTTATTTTTAATAATAAAAAGATACGCAGCAGGTAACCATTAACAGCGTATCTGAGAGCAGAACAATGAACAGAGTCGATAACAATAATAAGAAACCCAACAGGAAGATAAACCATTGACGTAGATTCAAACATTAAAATCTTATGTACAAAAGAAGTATGTAATAAATTATTACCGGTAAAACAAATTATAAATAAATTAATTAGAGAATAGAAAAATAATAATAAACTACAATAATTAGATGAGAGCTAGTCACTTTGCAGTTCAACAGAAGAGGCAAACTTGTGGATGGAGTTCATCAGTGATTGGGAGTTGTCAAAAAAAGTCAATCAGAGTGTCATTTGCTGATTCTGCTCAGTGAACTGAACTTCATAAAGTCAGTGGTAGCAGAGTCAAGGCGAAGCAGTGCAGGATTCCTGACTCGTCTACAAGGAGCATTGAAGTTGATTTTACTAAGGATATCAGATGCTTCATAAGTTCCAGTGATTACTTTAGCTAGAAGGGAGATGCCAGCAAGAACTCTTCTATTGCACAGAGGCCTCAGAAAAGTAATCACACAGAGATTCATATTACACTGAGTGATAAAATAGAGGATTACGGTACGTAAGCTAACGGATAAAATTTTTTTGGACTGCTTCAATTTTATTAATTAAAGTCTTTGTGTGAGAATTCCAGATGGGTGAACTGAATTCAAGGATTGGCAGAACAACAGATTTATTAAGGATAACAACATATCTGTTTTTGAACTTGAAGGCGTTCTGTTTGATAAATCCTAGTGTTTTGAATGCTTCTATGGTGATTTTAAGGATGGGCATCAAATTTAGTATGTCATCGGTACCTTTAGTATAGTCATTTTTCATGCTTTTTAATTTTGATTTTAAATCTTCATGTGTGACATCTTTAACAGGTGTGAAGTCAGGAAATTAGGCAGGTCTCAATATATCATTTGTTTGGATTCTGGAAAAATGTTTGGCAAACTCTTGAGTAATACTGAATTCGTCTGGGGAATCCATCTAGGGAGGTCTGGGGAATTCATCTACTGAGGTCTGGAGAACCCATCTAGCAGACGTTGTTGATGGATGATGTTCTCGTATATTCAGTTTCTAGTTCTGTAAAGGCACTCTTGAAATGAAATACTTCTTCTATTTAAAATTCCGTACAGTATATGCTGTTCTATAGACTGATTTATAATATTTAAAAATTTTTAAACGTGCGTGACTTAAATCTCTTTGGCAGACGTTGGTATATTTATTAATTCTATCAAATTTAAACTGAAAGAAATATCTTTAATGAATGAATGGATATATAATTGTTAACGAAAATAAATTGTTGGAAAGTTATTTTTATCAATTTACTTCAGATATCTTTTCATTGTGTTTGGACAGTGAACGTGGCAACATAAACCAGGTGGATAGAACTTAATGTGATAGGCAATAGGTGGCAGCAACCTGCAGAGAGAGAGAGTCACAACAGCTCATTCAAAACAGCGCTACAGTTGCAAGAGTGGTCCTTCGTGGAGTTTCAATCGATGATTCGCTTTTTGTTAATCGAAATTTATTGGGAAGTTGCCGTGTACGGCGCAAATGTCATGGCATTTCAGGAATCGCACATCGGGAGGACCGCCAGCAAGAAATGCGGAGACGAATGCACAGTATGCTAATGCGGTTATTCGTGTTGATCGTCTGGTAAATGTAAATCTGTGAAAACTCTCGATGGAGCTGGTAATCTCATACAGCGTAATCTAGTGTGGATAATTATAACAGCCATGACGTGCTTCTATAATGGAAGGTGTCAGTACGGTGACTGCCAAAGTGCTTGACGGAGGAGAACAAACTAGATAGACAGACTTTAAAAATCGGAATAAAATAAATTTATTGAAATTTATAGATTTAATAAATTTATTAAATTTATTTAATAAATTTATTTCTGTTCAATAAATTTATTAAAATAAATTTATTGAACAGTGAGTTCCCGAAACATAGCCATAAACTTTTTAAGTCTTTGGCATTGAGGTGATTCAGTCCTTTAAATTGTATCATTGCGTGGTAGATTAAGTAATGATAAATTACTTAATCTACCACGTGATATAATAGTGTAGTATTTATGAATTTATTAACATAAAAGAAACATGGTTAAGACGAGAAAGACCTAGTCACGTGCTTGGCCTCCACTGGTTGCTCATGGCAATAGTCGCTACATGTGTAATGTTGGAGGGACTAAAATCTCGAAATGGAATGCTGTGTGCTATGTTAATTCTGGATAGTTGACTGTAGTGACCTTGAGTTGAGTGCTGTTGTCCAGGCAATCTTTATGAAACAATTTTTAAGTATGCTCCAACTGAACAAATAGGTGCTAAAATGAAATAAATCTAGCTATTACAAAAGCTCTTAAGAATCATTATCCAAACCGAAGGTTAATAGTGGTTGTTTAAGTTGCACTTCTTTCTGCCCCACACATACAGAATCAAAGACTTTATAGTTTCATTTTGAATGTCCTGGATTTGCTTCAAGATCTGCGGAGAAGGCCTATATTTTTACTTGCCTACAATAATAGGCAAGTAAAAATATTGTTAACGTTCTCTACGACATGAAACTAATGCCGCTAGTGTTTTCATGTTTTTGTCACACATCGGAGCGGATTTATGGTCAGATTCATGAGGCCCTGGGTACCCCGTCAAAAAGAGCCACCAGGAAATGGTTCGGAGGGCCCTCCCGCAAGATGCTAAAGGATACTCGATTTGTCAGGCAAGCTAATCCCCTCATCGCCAATTACCATAAACATCAAGATTGGCGATATGGGGACAGCAATGGTTACATGTTATATCAACCGACAGCGGATACATCCCATTATTCTGTAGGAAATCAGGTCAGAGTACCCAGCTCTGAGGTATGATTTCATGTGCCTCCACTGTCACTGGCCCTCTGTCATCCACTAAACTTTTAATGTTTCTCTCCCCCTTTACACGTTTCAATCTTTCGTGACTAACGATTGGTTTGTGTTATCTTGTTTTCTATTCCATGTATTGTATAGACAACGAAAGAGCTTAAGACTGTTTCAGATAGGGAGAGTTATCTACTATCTTGACACCAACAATCATCCTTCTTTCACTGTAAAACACGACGTTTTCTACGCGTAGTATAATCACAAGCTCACAATTATAATTACCAACGGAGTCTTTAATTATGCTGAGAACGGTTCATCCTCCACCACTGTGAGGTGAGGATAGCTTTCGTATTTCACCCTGAGTGTACGTTTATAGCCTATAAAAGAGCTGGTAATGTTTCATCTTGCTCAATTTTTTCTTTACATCACATTCAAAATTCAATGGAGCAATTGCTCCAGGGCCTCGGGGTCGTTGGCGAACTCCGCAACAGTACAATTACTGTTGGTATAGGGCGTCTCGTGGCCTCATTTTTTGGGCTTCTAAAGATATGTGTACCAGGACCCCAAACTACTTGCTAAGGCAAATCATTGACTAAATATGACTGTTAAATTATTATTATAAGTACTTAAATCGCAACTTTGGGTTTGTACTACTTTTCTCTTAGTGCAATATTTATTCTAAGTAAACAATAAAAATTAAAAAGGCACCAAATATACATTGACTCTTACCCTATTTCATTGAGTTACTTATGTAACGTCTGTTACACCAATAAACGGATATTTTAATACCCATAAGAAGATGATTGATTGCAAGACACAGTTCGGCATCCAGACCATTCTTTGAACTCAGCTCGGGTCCACTTTCCAAAAGCACTAAATTATATTTTTAAACTTGATGTCAAGTGAGTTACCAGCCGACATTTCAGTAATGTTCTGCTTTAAGCAATTTTTGAGTTAATGTTTCGTTTTTATGAAACATTAAACCAGGAAAACGACCATTCATTCGGTTTCTCTTCACATAAAGTAAGATCAAAGATTGCCGTGAATCTTATTTGTTTTTACTCGTATTCCTCTGTGCTATGAGACTCATTCTTGTAATGGATTACTTTGTTGACACGTGTAAAAGGCTAATAAGATGGTAATAACTATTACCATCTTATTTCATGATTACATTTTTGCTTTTCGGTCTGAGGGTCATCGTAAAAGTCTCCTTTGTAAGCTTAATTGCGTAAGACGGTGATCAAAAGATTTTGTCACTGTCTTACAGAACTGAGTTTTAAAAATCAAAGGATTGGATCAGTCGTACATAAACTGAGTTTTGAAAATTAAATCAAAGGATTTGATCACTCACTGTCGTACATAATTGAGTTTTGAAAATCAAAGGATTATTTTTTATTTGAATTCCGTTATTGCGAGTATTTAAATGTGGTGAAAGTATTCTAAGACACATCAAACTTTAATAAATCATTTTCAAAAATGACCTCACAACAAATTTTAGCACAAAGGCCTTTAATGACAGCAACAGATGTTATGATTACAATTTTTTCAAGGAAAGAAAAAAAAACACAAACTAATTTTCACACATCACACTTGGGCAGTGTAACATCGAATATATTGTGACCTGTGAGTGGCAGAGTAGATACGGCAGTGACGTTAACATTTGGTGCTGCTGCAGTTTCTTTACTTGCGAGCCGACGTGGAGAAAAGCCAACTCAGGGTGAGGATATATCGCAGATGTTATCAACCTAAAATAAAACCGCAACAGGAGATGATGTTAGTCGTGCTATCTTTATCTTTAGCTAACCGGAAGCCACAAAATTTCCGCTTTTACAATATAAACAAAGTATGTTAGATTACTGCACGAAAAGTAACTTTTCAAGGAACAGATTAATAGCAAATGGCTTTTAGTTTCAGTATAAATACTTCTTGCACAAAAATAGCATTAGCTTTTTCGGAATATATACAACACTCATCTCACGCAGTTTAGAAGTTGGACTTTATTTAGCGTTAAAATACTAATGTGGACAACCGAAACAGGAAATTAATAGCAATACACTGCTTGACAAAATTAACAGAATACGTAGAAAACGTGGTGTAACTTGTGATGAAGAGGGCCAACATTTGGTATGGTGGTGTACCATAGAATAACAATGAAATGAGGGGACAGCAAGGAACTTCGGACAGGTATAAGGGACATTTATAGGGGTTGTATAAGAATTGCCAAAAAGGTCACATTACAGAAGTCGATACAAGATGCTCGAAAATATGATCACATGACATCAGTACTGCGTATGATCTCCTCCAACGGCTAAACAGGCCTGACATCTGTGAACCATGCTCAATAAAAGGGTATCTATGATATTCTGTGGTAAAAAATCCCATTCTTCCACCAGCGCAGACCTTAGCTGGCTAAGTGACCGAGGAGTTGGTTGTCGGCGTGCAATGAGACGCCCAAAGGCGTCCCACTCATGTTCGATCGGATTTAAGTGTGGTGATCGTGCTGGCCACAGCAGTCGCTGGATATCTTCAGTTTCTAGATATTCCTCCACCACTTGAGCTCTATGTGCAGTGGCGTTGTCGTGCATGAAAAGAAAAGCTGGACAACCGCACCCCTAAAAAGTCGCACATAGGGTTCGAGGATCTGTTCTCGGCACCTTGAGCAGCACGGTATCCCTGTCAAAAACATGAAGTGGAGGGGATGTGGTCGTTGATCATTAGATCACCCAAGAACACTGCCTCCACCTAAATGTCCCTTTTCTGATGTTGGAGGGATAGTACCGCATTCCTCGTTGTTCCCAGATGAAATAACGTCTAGAATATAAAACTGGAGGTTAAAAAGGATTCATCGGAAAACAGAACTACACCACGTTTTCTACGTGTTCTGTTAATTTTGTCGAAAAGTGTTGTTTATAGCTTCTAATGCAATTTTTGTGTAATAAGTAACTTTTCATGTTAATTTATTTAAAAGTAACTTTTTTTTATTTAGAATTTTCGGTCAAGGTGAACACTAACAATCAAAAATGAAAACAATTTAAAACATGTCTAAAGTAATTTTATGAAAATTAACATTTGATATGTGCAAAGTTATCTCGATACTAATAACTTTGCACATTTAAACAACGGAAAGCAGGCGTTTAATATAACTTCAGAGAGAAGCGTGTTTTATTACACGAGGATTGTTGTTTCAGTCACATGGACGCATTATATCCATCCATCCATGTTTTTAACACGGATGAATTTAATTCAATAGCTTAACGAAGTTACGTATACGTCTTCCCTTCTTTATGCTTCGTAATTTTAACATTTTAATATTTTTAAATTTAATTTTAAGTTGTTTTTTTTTTTTTTTTTGTATTGGAAAGCTTTCTTTCTCATGAAAAGTCTAGAATCACGGTGTACCATGAACGAAGAGCTAGTTCCGTTTCACTTTTTAGTTCTATCAAATTTCATAAAGTTGAAGGGATTAAATTGAAACCAAAACTAGGTCGGCGTATTCAATTCAAAATCAACGATGAATATCGAAAATCTATTTAGCAGTTTAAACCAAACGCTTTCCACTAAATCTTTATCAGCTACCTTATGGCCATCCATAAATCACCCGCTCCACGTTCAATCGTTATTGACAAACCAGAGAAAATTCCTAGGCGTGTCGAATTTTCTAGGCAATGACGGAATTTCTGATTCTGCACATGTAGATAAATACATATCAACATCTTCAATGTTTCAATACATTGTACAAAAGATAAATTTTACTTAGGAGAATTTTACTGCAGTCAGTACGTGCAATGTACTGACTGCAGCTGGTATGCTGTTGGATCTACACTTCCGCATTATTCTAGAATATTTTAGAAAGTGGGAGTATTGTTTCAATATTACAGAAGATGATTGTATATTGTAGATGATTCTAGAGTGTTTTTCAATACGGAGTACAAACTACCATTGGACGATTCAAGAAGACTGGCAGTTTAACGGACAAACCACGTACACGACGATTGCGAGTAACAAAAGAAGCACAAGACCCTAACAGTGATTTATAAACGCAATCAACGACTTGCTGCACCTGAAATCAGAGCTGAGTTCAACTGGAACAGAAAAGCTCTCGTGTCTACATCCACTGTAAAACTTCGTCTTAAACAAACAGGACTTCGTGGTTGTGTAGTGGTCCGAAAATCCTTATTGAAACCGTAAAAATCGAAAAAAAAAACCGGTCGGCTTGGGCTAAGAGCAATCAACATTAGATATCTGAAGAGTGGAAAAAAGTACTGTGGACCGAAATCCACATTGGATCCAAGAGTAGAGTTTATGTGAGACGATCAGCTGAAGGAAAAATGGTGCCCCTCTGTTCAGTGCCTAAGGACAAGCACGGTGGTAGTTCCATCATGATCTGAGATTGCTTCTGTTTTTCTAGAACGGTTAAAGGAATTTTAAGAAAAGAAGGCTATAAAAACATTCTTGACATAATGCAATATCCTGTGCACTTCGATTTTGTAGAAGAAATTTTATATTACAACAAGACAATGACCGAAAGCGCAGCTCTAAGCTGTCCATGACCTTTCTAGCAACCAAACAACAGGAGGGGATATTGCAAATTACAGTGTGGCCATTCCGATCGCCTGACTTAAAAACCAATAGAGCTGTTATGGGATCACCTAGAGTCCTAGACTGTCAAGTCCGCCCATCTTCACAAAAAATATATGGGAAACCTTGAAGATCGCTTGGAATGATGTTAGACAAGACACTATCATAAAATTAATCGCCAGAATGACACGTCTGTGTAAGGCAGTAATAAATTCTCGCGGAGGATATTTTTATGAAAAATCAGTATAGTTGTTATTATTAATTATTTCAATATTTTTGCTGTAAATTTTCCAATGCTTAATTAAAAAATCTTAAAATACATTGTAGTGTGTTTTTTATATGTATTAAACCTTGCATTGTTATAGCTAATTTCGAAAAAAAAAAATTAACGAAAACTGTTGTCGTATGCTGTGGTTCCAAATTTTTAGGCGGAAGTGTTAATTATAGGCATATCATTTTCTTTTTGATGGATTAGTCACTAGAAAAATCCTGTAGAAAAGAAAAACAATCAAAAATATAACGCTTTTTCCAGTTAGAGAATTATTCTCCCGTAAATAAAATATTATCAATTGCTCATTTGCTACTTACCTAAATGATATTTTGTGAAATTTGGAAGCTCTGATATTTCGGTAGCGGATTTAGAGCATCCTAATAGGTGTTCTTGCTCGCATAGTCTATATCAGAAACAAAAAGAAAAGAAAATTTTGATTTATTCGTTATAAATTCTTTATGTAATAACAATTACATTATCATTTTTTATACCCAATCGTAATGCTATGATTCCGAATATCTTAACTTACTTCTGAGACGTATTAAAAGAACAAAAGATCTTGCTCACCTGCTCAAATCCGCTCTGCACGTCACTCAACTCGGTCTTCAAATTCTTATACCGGCGGCGCGACGTGTCAAGCTGCCCCGAGGCGTCGAATAAATTCCGTTGTACCTCCTCATACTGGGACCGTAGATCCTATAAGGAAAAGAACAAAGTAATGAAATACAGTACAGTACTTCCATTTTAGATAACAAAGCAAGCATAACCATTCTCTCCTCTACAGACCATTTTAAGACAATATCCATGTACTGAATGAGGTTTGTTTTAATTATTTTAGAATTATGAGTGCATTGTGCTGTATGCAAGATTATGGACCTGATTTTTATACGGAGATTTTCAAATATTGATATAAATTTTTAGAATGCTTCAAATAAGAATTGAGAATTTATTTTCTCATTAGATTATTAAGAGATAGGAAGAAGCTGGGGTGACAGCGTCAGGTGTACAGTTAACCATCAGCTTTATCTGATGTAAGGACGACAAGGATTTATCTGTAAGGACAAGACTAGTGTAAACCATAAAGTTACCGCTAAATGAAAATGTGAAACAGGACGAGATTTATAAAGGCTTAAACCGCCTTATGACGATGAATGATGCAAAGCTTTCAATGAAAAAAAAACCTTCATCTGAGATCGATTAACTGCAGCCGTGATCGAAAATACTTTTAAGAATTCCTCCAGTCACCTACTGATGGGATTTGAACCCATACCTCTGCAAACAAGTGAGAAGTGGTGAAACTAGTATAACCAGGGGATTTCCTAGGGTATGTGGCACCCGGGTGCCAATTGAAATTTGGCGCTCCCCTTTAAAATTTTCTTCATATGTGTATGTAAGTTTCCGGTTTTCAGGCACCCCTTGAATGTTGGCGGCCGGGTGCAGTGCACTCCTTTCACCCCCGAGACGGGTGGCCCTGACTATAATATCACGAAGGAACTACTTGATATCAATTACTAAGCTTAGTGTTAGTACTGGGTTGGAGTATATAATTTACGCTAAAGAAACTAAATACTATGAATAGATACGAAGGGAGGCGAACCGTGCGCATTCTGATAGTGAGAGGTCGAATGAATAATTGTACATATTTGTATATTTGTATGTAGCGTTTCTCTATTCTCTGTTACATGACACTATGCCCTCGTGAGTAGCACAGTTAGTAGAATCGTCGTCCACACGCTGAGTGGAAAACACCTGAGTTTGAGTCCCGTCGATGAAGTGAGGAATTTTCATTTTTTTACGACATGGCTGAGTTAGTCAGGCGAGGGTAACATGGATTTTCGACCAGCAAACAGAAAACTGACCACAGAACACACGCAATTTGCAGACGGTATATACGGAGCAATATGGCCTTAGTCGCTGATGCTCTTAAAACCCTATTTGATGACATGGCACCATATATATTTGTTAACATAAGGTCACTAAACCAAAATGCCGCTCCTATTTGAAGTGTGGATATACACATAAGCACGCGCAGTTATGAGATTTTTGAATGTCAAAAAGACTAAGACAACAAATATTTATCAGTACGGTCGGTGCGACAGTCACGTCTCAGAAACTAGTATCTCTTTGGTGCGATCAGTTTCAAAATAAGGCAGAACACCCTACACTCCTGTCTGTACAGTCTTAGCGTTATAGATGGGATGTGCTTGTCCTATACTACACGGTCTCAACCTGGTCCCTTCTGATTTTCAGTTGTTCAAGCCTCTGAAAACCATCTGGTAAAAAAACTGAAAACTGATTCGGTGATGACGACGGTGAAGTTAAAACGGGACGTTGAAACTTTATTGAATGGGAATGCCTCTAAATTTTACGAAATAGATAATGGCATGGCCGATCCGTGGGGACAAGAGATGCAGCGGGTGCAATGCATCCGAAGCCCGGACTGAGAGGGCCTACTGAACCCGTGGCAAGGAGAACTTGTCTTGGGTTGACTGTGATGGGTGACTAGCGAAAAGCAATAAAGGAATGTGTATTAATTTGCTTATCGTTTTGATATAAACCTTTTTATATAAACATATGTTACCTTACTTATTTACCTACAAACTTCAAATTCGGCTCGATGTCTAATGCAGCCACTCTGCAAATACTTGTTCAAATTAACACATTTAAGATATGGTGCGTGATATTTAAATAAATGACTTAATGTAAATAAGTCCATTTTAGAATAGGCTGTACGCAAATCGAATTTTATGGTAAAAACGAAAAAGCATTTTCGCTATAGTATTGGTAATTAGATATATGGTTCTTTATTTGCGAAACTATCTCAACGAGTTGCCTCTGTTACACTGCAAATAAATGGTACTTCTCCAAGAGAAGTGCCTATAGTGATATTTATATATAATGAGGCGTACTACCTTAGACGGCTATTTTTAGTGGTTTCTGCTATCTCATTGGCGGAATAGTGCACCTTTCATTAGTATCATATGTGACAGCCCGGTGACAATTCAAATCACAAGATGACAGAAGTCAAATGTTTCAAACTGCAATTCTTAAAAACCTTAACTGTAAAACAGGCGGTTTACCTCTCAGTACCTATTCGAATTCTAGTGGTATTGTTTATGAAAATAGGCACTCGCGTTGTGGATATGGTCGCTGTTTTTTCTCGTACATACCATGCAAAAGGCGTGGGTTTAATTTTTAATTGCCAACCGACCTTCAGAAATTACTTCTTGTTGGGTATGGAGGAACTTTTTGATGGTTTTTTTTTTTTTTTTTTTTTTGCGTTGCGTTGTCTTGGGTGAAGGCTGAATGAATTTTTCTCCTGAAACTCGGGATTTTCATCCCGTAGAGTAGGAAAAATCGATGTTTAATAGAATCCATGCAATTTACAGAAAAATATATAGTGACACCTGATGGACTTAGTTGCCTCGGAGTAAATTTTAAAAGATAACATAATTTCTCAAAGCAGACTGAGAAATTCAGTAAAAGACAAATTCTTTAAAGAAATTTAGTAAAAAACAACATATTACTGTTCTTTGGGAGTTGCCACTGTTTCAGTGGAATGCTTAACACAATTGGCTAGCCACTTAAAAATAATATTAATCATTCTTATATCGAATTTTATTTAGCTTATATGCGTTCTCGAAGGAAGGAGGAAGGAAGGAAGCTAATATAACAGAAACTATTCAGATCAAAATGATTTAAGTTTATTCTGATAAGAAAATGTACATCTCACTGTAGACATTATATACTAGTGTGCAAAATTTAAAGACCAATCAGGTTTTCGCCTGTAGCTTCTCATAGGAGTGGCCTGGATATGGGAGAAGCATACCAAAGGAACCTCGTGAGGTACAGGAATGATGAAGGATACAACAACGGAAACAAAACGGTACAGAGAGACTTTATTCAAAAATGGCAACATAGCACTGGCTGCCATGGTACAGATGCATCACTGATAAAGAGGGAACAAAGGAAAGAGGTGATCCTCAGGAGGAGATATGGCACCCCTAATGTCGATGCAGGCTTTGCACCGCCTGTCCATACTCAGAACAATGTTGTTGATAAGTTCTTGCGGTAACATCGTCCATTCCTTTGTCAGCGCCATGTTCAACTGGTGAACATTTTCTGGTGGGTGTGGACGTGCCGCTAGGTGTCACTCCAAAGCGTCCCATATGTGTTCGATGGGATTTAGACCGAAGGAAACGGGCAGGCCAATCCATACGAACAATGACCTCACTTTCCAAAAGCATATCACAGCTGCAGTGCGATGGGGTGTGGCGTTATCGTCCATAAACACGAACTCGGGGACAATGGCACCTCGGAACAGACGCACATGGGGAAGGATTACCTCAGTACAGTAGCGTGCACCGGTTACAGTACCGCCTTCCAGTATCTGGAGTTGTGTACGTCCATTCAAGGTAACGCCTCCCCAGACGAGAACACTTCGACCGCCATATCGATCCCTTTCAGTGAAGTTTGCGGGATGATACCGTGTGCCAACATCTTGCCAGATTAGCTAACGTTCAGAATCGCTGCTGAGACTGAATCTACTCTCATCAGTAAAGAGTACCTTAAGTATTGCACACCAGTGTACTTACCTTTATGGATCATTTAATGTTTTGCCACACAGAAGGTTACTTATACATGTTTTTGTAATTTACTGCATAAATATATATTTTATATATTTAATATATATTGACTGAATAAATATATATTTTAGTTTTTACCAAAGGATTAATGTCATATTTAATAATACACGCTTTAATTATTTTATATTGCAGATTTTTTTCTTAACATAATCATTTTAATTCTGTGCTGGTAAAATGAATTAAACCTGTATTATTTAATATATATTAAGGAATCATGGCTATAATTTAATAAACTGTGTTTTATGTATTCTTCTTACTCATTTATAACTATTACTAGGTGTGTTGTAATGGTATCTTTGTATCCTTTAATAGTCGCTGAATAATTTAAAATAAATAAAAAACGAACAGCTTTCTCTATTTGAGAAGTATGGCTGCTATTTATTTTTAACGATATGCCGCCACCCAGATGGAAGTTTCTATTAGTACTGCCATGTCATCAGTGAGTGTCCACGCACCTAAGTGTCCAAGTTCAGCGCAATGGCCAGCAATCTATTTCCTCTCATCGGAAACAGATTACTGATTTCTGATCAGGGGATCAGATAACGCAGGCCCTGTTGCAAAAGTGCATGACGGGAACTCCCTTGTGTTTGAATACGTGTTTGTGTGTGCGTGTCACATGTAAATGTGAGGGTTAAAAAAACAAGTCAGTTTTAACTTATAATAAATCATTAAGATAAAAAAAATAAAATAACATTATTTTTATTATATTAAATTTGTAGAATTTTTTGGCGATTATTAAAAATGAATTTAATTATTTAAAAATGTAATATGCAGGTCTCGGGTGCTGTAAATCCTCTAATCCTCCTCCTTTTTTGGGTCTGTTTCTAATCTTTAAAACCTTACATTCTACTTATTGACATTATTATGCATCTACCTCCAAATACAAGTTGGAGATACGTAAATGTTATTCGTAATTAGAAGTGAACTATTATGTATGCTAATACAGTGACGTAGTTTATATTATTCCTTACTGCCAAGGCGCCTTCGTGCATAGCACAGCTGATATAATCACCATTCTCCCACACATTGGGTGAAAAAGACCTGAGTTCGAATCCCGTCAATGACGCGAGGAATTTTATGGGCCCTTTTCACAACGTGGCTGAGTTAGTCAGTTTCAGGCAAGGGTAGCACGGTTTCTTCTCCCGGAAACTTGGGGGTTTTCGTGCAGCAAACAGCAAATCGACTACAGAACACACAACTTATATATAACATATACGGTGCAATATGGTCTAAGTTGCTGATGTACCTTAAACCCTACAACTTCGAACTAACCAACTGCCAAGACTACAATTCCATTTATGTGGTTTGACACCTTGTATGCACTCTCAGTATTAAGCTTCCATTCGAAAAATAAATGAAGAGTCTCAGACTTAGTTCTCATTCAACTCAGTTAAAATATTCCATTTTCCATAAAACTACAAAGACATTATAAAACCATCTCATTAAAATAACTGACCTTGCCACAATTACTAAAGAAGCATAACACAATCGATCAGTAATACATTTTATTGTGGCTTTAAGCATTTCCTTCAGTTTTTTTTAGTATAATTGATTATTACATTAATCAGTATAAAGGATTTACGTTTTTATAGTGCTCATGTTCAACTACCATGATCCAAGGATTTATGGTTATTATGTGTTCGTCCCAAAGTATAAACAGACCATTTATTTTTTATTTATTAAGACAGATTTACAAAGAATTTTCATAGTCTCGTTTCTCATATTTTTAAAATTTTTGTGTTCTAAAACGTTTGCTGAATCTCGTGTTCTCATTTTATTTTATTTCAAGACCGAATGAGACCACTGTCAATGTTCCCTCTGACCTTATGTGATCATCCTGGAGTATATATATATATATATATACAGGCCTTTGTTTTTTATTTATTAAGAGAGATTGACATATGCTTAATACATATACGTGACACCACAAAATTATCATGCGGTGTGAAATGTGGAATTTTCCATTACAAATGAATTAGGGTCAGCCAAAAATTTCCTTCATATACCTATAAAAGTACTGTCTGTAAATTGCGTGTGTTCTCTGGTCGATTTACCTGTTTTGCTGGACGAAAAAAAATTGCTATCTATGTCTGAGACCGACTAACTCAGCAAAGGAGTGAAACAAGCCCATCAAAGTTCCTCGCGTCATCGACGGGATTCGAACCCAGCCTTTTTCCACCCGGTGTGAGGAGGACGGTGATGATGCCACTGTACACGCACAGACTATGACTGCAGAACAAAAAAACCAAATCTTGATACTGGGGTCACCCGTAAATGATTACATCTACTCATATATTTATTTTGTCTGTAAATTGTGTGTGTTCTGTGATCGATTTGCATGTTTTTCTGGAAGAAAAAACCCCCAGTTTCTGGGGAAAACACTGCAATTTCACTGTAACCGTGAAATTGCAGTGTGTGTTGTTAAACGCCAAGAAAGCTAGGACCATGAGGCATCACTGTATTGTGTCTGTATTTGTGTATAGCCTTCGGTCCGTTTGTCTATTTGCTGAATGAGAAACCTGAGTTTCCGGAAGATAAACCCATGCAGCTCTCGCCAAAACCGCGGTGTGAAAAACTAGTAATGAAAATTCAGATTATTAGCCTATGAAGGCAGAATGCAGTTTATATTTTACAACTAAAAAGTATGCTGGCTACAATGGCTACAAGGTATACATATGAAAAGATATGACCAGTCACGATACAAAGAGAACTCCTTGCTCTGCTATCTCATTCACACAGAAATAATATTTGTAAAACCAAGTTGTAAACCGAGGAAGAAGCGTAATCACTTCAAGATCACTACAATCTGTTTTGTCGTAGGTTTTGCAATTTATTTCATCGAGAAGAAATTCTAAACTTTTTTTTCTACGGATAAGCTATTTAAAGGGAACTGAAGGATAACACAGGCCCTGTTGTGCAAGAAGAACTTCATATTCAGTTTTAGCAAGTCGATGAAAAGATACCACACTTGATGTTATGCTTGTGACCCAGAGCCATTATCAAACTATTAATGTCACTGCAAAAGAAAGGTCTCCTGCTATACAGAAAAGGTAAGATTAATCTTTCTGCTGACTGTAATAAACAAATATGATTAAGAACGCTTTTATGAAAGCGTTCCATCCTTGTAATCTGGACCCTAATAGTTCCCCTTGACTCTTCGACAATTTCGAATCCCGAAAGGTCATTCATTACAGCTAGCATTATCAATTAATCTGTTTTTCTTGAGCAGTGTGGGTATGTATAAACTCCAAGTTATACATATTTGTATGTATATGTATAAACTTCAAGTTTCGGAGGAGTTAGGAACTGAAAGCATGTCGGAGGACAGATTGGGATATTGAATTTCTTTTTATGTTTACAGGAATAACCAGTAAGTTAATCAAAAATAAGAATCTTCGAAATGACGCACTGATAAGATCACTGGAATTGCAAACAGAACAGAATTTAACCATTTTCTAAGAATCACTACACAACGCATTAGTAAATACTTGGTGCCCGAGATTTATCTTGATCTGCTATTTTTACAGCCAAAAGTCGACATTTTTTCGACTTTGGTCGAAACATCGCCAATATTTTTAATCATAGGAGTTAGGTATGTTTTTTTTTTTTTTTTGTGTTGAATCAAACGTAACAGAAATTGTTGGAATTGTTCGCAGAGTGCCAAAATATTAAACATTTAAAATTCATTTCAGTTTCATTATGTACTTTCTGTATTATCCCATTTCATCCCGATTTCACCAAGTATCCTAATTTCACTTTCACTAGGTATCCAATACTACTGATATTGGATAAAAATAGAAATTAAAAAGACCTAAAACACTGCGGCCCGCCATTCCAGCATGAGCAACCAGCACAGTTGCATTGATTTTGCATCGTGCATGCGTGAGGATTTACTAGAAGTTGTATTAGGGGCAGGAGGAGGAGGAGTAGCAGACATGTAGGATAGCGTAGCGCAAAAATTGAGTCATTTCGCATGGGTTAAAATATACGGGTGTTTTCATCTCTTTTTTTCAAGGTGGAATTTAGAAATGTAATATAAATTTGTTTCCACAAAGCACTCTGCCAATACAAAGAATCAAAATTTCTCAAATGTAATGTGACAGAAATATTTTCGGGTAATTTTCGTGTTCAATATTCAAAAACTCATAACAAATAAGTGGAGTTTTTCGGGGCTTTACGTTGAACAAAACAAGCAACCTGATCATAGAATCAAGAAATTTACAGCCCCAATACAGTGAAACTTTAATTATTTTGGCAGAAAAACAAACTACAAGTGATCTCTGAAACAATTCTATAATTCTACAGAATTTAGTATTTGCCTTAACATGGCTTCCGAACAGCTTGGCAAACAGAAGCAGTCGAGACACGATAAACAACTGACATACTTCAGATGCTTCCAACAGAGACGAATCTGGATTAAAATAGATCTATTTTAATCCAAAGCAAAGTCACCACTCATAGATATAATGAACAATTGGTTTATTACACCTATGATGCTGAGAAACCTTCAGAATATTCAATATACTAAATTAATTACTTATTTTCAGATGTCATTTCTGAATCCAGTTTGATATTCTGTTATCAAGTCAAAAACAAAAAGGTGATGAAAGGAAAATCAATAGTTAGACAAGGGGTGTTAGGAAACTGATGAACGTTGAAAAAGAAATAAAGGTAGTCGGGAGAGAGGAAAATTAGCAGTGCCATCGAGTTCTTCTACTTGTCTAAACAAAAAGGCACCTTCACACTGCAACAGTTGCTTTTGCCTTATGTCAATTTTACTGGAACTTCAGGTTAAATGCAGCTAAGATAGCTCACGACGTTGTGGGAGATGGTGGAAATTTGTTTCTTTCTGAAAATTCTGGAATTTTTTTTTTATGAATACGCTTTCCCAAACAGAACAGGTGCACGGTCGGGCCTGTAGAGATCCTTGTTGCATGTCTTACTGCACCGTCTAAAAATAACAAATTGAGAAAATCACAAGAATGTAAGAGCAGGAAGTTGAGAAAGAAATTAGCACAGCTTTTTCTTTGTAATTTTTTTTTTTAGTTTTATTTTTGTTACCGAGTGAGTTACGTAACTCTCTAGATATTTGACGACTGACGTAACTACTCTTGTATTAACATTTGACCGTCCTTCTTCCCCCTCTAATATTTAGTGTGATTTTTCACTATAGCAGTATGCAAACTGGCATCAGAAAAAGATGAAATAGCAAACTGCTACTGCTTATGCAAGAAGCGAAAAACAGTCTATAATAATAAAATAGTGTGAAAGCTGTTTGGTTTTATTAGTATGTAAAACGGCTTGAATAAAATGCTGCTTCAGATACAAAATTTGAGTAAAGCAGAAATTGCTATTATCATAATAAATGTGTCTATTATGTTAGACAACACTGACAACCACCTGAACAAGACAGTTTTTTTCTTTGTTCAATGCCACATTCTCCGTCAGCGGTTACGTTCTCAGGCATAACTGCCAAATATAAGCTAAAAAAAAAAAAAGCATCACTATGGTCTGGGAACAATAATCCCGTGAATGTGTGCCAACTCTTCTCCGTGAGTTCGAATATCGTCTTGGTATACTGCGAGGGAGGAAGGACGCGCGTGTGGGGAAGGGATGTCTGGAGGGGGATTGAAACTAAGAACTGCTCGCTAATAACTAACCTTCACCCCGACATTCATTTCTTTTATTTATTTTATTTTTTGTCCCTAAAGGGGCGATCACTTCTGGCGCATCTCGTTTAAGCGCAAAAAAAAAAAAAAAAAAAAGAAAGAAATATCGGCGTGTAGGTCTTTATTATATTCATCCTTCTATAGCTTGCAACTATATTAAATGGTTGGGTAATAATAGAAAGTGGCAAAAATGGTACATTTTAATTGCATTTGCATTGTTTTTCATTTGCAATGTTGTACATTAAATGTACATTTTTATACATTCAATACTTTTATGTTATTCCTTATACACAAACAGAAAGCTTACTTTTCTCATAAATGTAAATTAAAGATTAAGTTGTAAGAGGCGCAGTATGGACTATTTGCCGGGGGTCGAAATCATTAAGCACGCCCTTGGAGAATTTTAGTAAGTCGCAGAACCACTGTGTTAGTAAGTCGCAGAACCACATCTCCCTTTACTAGTGAAATCACTAGTAAAGGGAGATCAAACAAGAAGGAAGGAGAGTTTAGGAGTTTACATAACAGATTAAGCTGCACGTTAAATTCAACTAGCTGCGATGGGTACTCGAATATACTCAATAATCCTACACGTATCTGAAATAGAGCCTCAGCAGCAATAAACTTTACGCAGCCCCTTGTTGGCTATAAAAGGTAAATTACAAATGCTGTCTCCGCTTTACTCCACCCTAGACAACGGCAACTGAGACAGCAATAGTTTTACACTACAATAAGCTGCCCATCCTAGCAAAGAAACAGAACAGTCTTCACTCTCAAATTAGTTGTAGGCATAACCTTCAATCCCAATATATGGGACATCTGTTCCTGAAGAATGCAACCAGCAAGAATCACATCAGGACTTCGGTTCGGACTTCATATTGGTTTTCCACCCTCCCGACCAGAATAGCTATATCTGACGATTTTTAAATCGTCTTTAAATCTTAATACGATCTTAATACGTTCTTTAAACCTTACGATTTAATTAAAATATCTCACTTCGAATTGCATCGGTGACGCGGATTGATTTTACGCAATGTTGCCTTTTAATTTTTGCTTCCATCACGAAAATAAAAAAGAAGTCTTCAGCCGCGATCATGTGATTTCTTCTTGTAGATGCAGGTTTCCCAGTCGATAAACGCTAATTACAGACCCTTGATACACTGTGCACTAATACTTGTGTCACCTGAACTGGTTCCCTCGGGAGATACGTATACCACACATGAACCAACGCATCAAACTTCAAAACAACAAATTTTACAATTTGCTTGCAATGTTTTGACAAACGTACAAATTGCCTTCTCACGACTTTGTAACTACAACAGGCACAGGTATTCCCTATAACTGAAACTTTACTGATTTCAATTTTAACGTACTCGGCCATGTAACATTTAATATACGTTTACGCTCCTTTATTCACTAAATCATTTTCTGTTTGAATATACATTACCTTGCCAAAAGTCCACTCCTCTGATAGCAGGAAATTTATGTGTGATTACTGCAAGAATAATGTAATTGAGGTCACACCTCAATTACATTAAGATCATGATGGACATAAGCATATACATAAATGAAGAACTTGTCCTATAATTAATAATCCACAAACAAAGTGACAGTGACCGCCTTGCATGCCACGTAGGCCAGATGGGCTTACACGAACATTATAAGATAACAGTAAATTTTAATCATTTTACATAAATCATTAGTGAGCAAACAAACTTTGAATACTTAAAAATGTAAACACGTTCACATGTTTAACAGAATGTAAAGATTCCACCAAAATATTAGAATTAATTTCGAAACTGTATGCCGAACGGAAAGCACTAAGAGAGTTTAAGAGGGTAATGACATTTGGATGTCAAGAAAGTTACTGCATAGGAATTAAACATTCCTTAGTCTTCAATTCTCAACGTGCTGAAGAAATAAAAGAAGTGAGAATGAACACAAGAAACAACCAGGTCTAAAGTACTGAGACTGATAGTAACACACGTCTTCAGGCGGCTGGTCGCCTCATCTCGCCATCAGACCCTAGAGATTCTGCGTTTGAAGCCGCGAGCAGCCACTGTCAAAACTGTAAGCATTTGCATTTCCATGATACATGTAGAGCAGCATGCCATAAGCCTTTCGTAACAAAATCAAATGCATGCCGCCGATCGGCATGATGGCACACCGAATCTGGAATGTGGATCAATGGAAATCGGTCATTTGCATCGGCCACCTGAAGGGATATGGAGAATGCGTGAGAGAACGCTTCTACCTGACTGTGTTGTTCCAACTCTGAAGTTGGGAGTAGGAGGTGTCCCTGTCACAAAACATGGTACGTACTTTGAATGCTTGGTCTGGTGGTCTGAAGAGAATAACATCAAACCATGTCAGTGGTCTGCACACAAAACCGACCTAAACCCAAATGAGCATATTTGGATCGAAGTGGTACAGAAAATTAGAGAAAGGCGAAGATAACTTCTTAGTGGAGCTCACAGACAGACACAGTCAAAGGACAAGTAGTTGAGGGCAATGCCATCAGCTTTCTATTAGAAATAAGCAGACAGTCTTCTATCTCACTGAAACAGTTATTACGGCAGGTGGGTAAACGCGCTATTGATTTCTTTGAATAAATACAAGTTTAAAAACTACAAATCTCTTATGGCTTTGGTAGAATAGTGTACTTAATATAGTTAAATAAATTATTAATAATAACTACTTACTAATTCAGAACAGAATATCCTCGATCATGGTTCTCCCGAAAACTAGCAATATCAGTTTACAGCGTTTTTAATGGCTACTATTAGTTTAAATAGAACATCCTAAACGATGTGCACATTCTTTTTAGTCTTATTTAATATTTTCATCTTTTTTTTCCCAACCAGTTCCACCAATACGGCATTAAAGGATACTGAAGGAATTGAGGATTTTCGGTTGTTAATTAGCTTGAATGTTCACTACACGACCCTCAAATTAATCCTTAATAATTAATTATCAAAATAATATATGTGATTGTTGTGGGTATGTGCTAAGCGGCAAAGCAACTAAGGCTATGAGGCTTTTGGTTTGGTTTGGTTTTGGGTTTACTGGCGCAACAGCAACCTAGGCTATAATGCGCCAACCACGGGCTATTAGGCGTTAGTATATTGTGTCTGTAATTGTGTGCATTATGCACAATAAAATAAAATAAAAATTCAGTCAGTTTGCTGGACGAAAAATGCGATTTTCTGGGAGGAAAAAACATCCATCCTGCCTGACACCGACTAACTCAACCACATTGTCAAAAAATCCCGTAAAAACTCTTCGCATCGTTGATAGGATTCGAACCGAGATCTTTTCTTAACTGTTATGGGAATTATATCCACTAAGCTACATGCGAAGACAATGTAAGTGATAACATATACAGATACTTTGAAAAGCTATGAGATGCGATGATAACTATCAGTAATCATTTCACAGATGAAGATTAAGAAATGCACTGAGCAAAATAGTAATAACAATATCAATAATAATAAAATGAAGCAAATATATCGTGTATTTAAATTATCTTAGAATTCGTGATAATCAAATGATGGTTTGTTCCTGCGCTATTTTTCACTGTATACCTTTCATTACAGTTGCTTTTTCTCTACAAACTAGTTTATATCATTCGAGAAGCTTAAATTTTATAAAACCAATTCCGAACAGATAGAGAGATAGGGATAGCTAAATTGTAAAACAGTAGTCATGTATGTAAATATTTTATCTACTAAATATTTTTCTATGAGCTTCTACAGTAGAAACAGAAGAAAGTTAAATGATAAATTAAAAGCGCGTTCTACATATAGAGCAAGATCTGATTAAGAGCATATACTGGTAGCACATGGTAAACACCAAATTTTAATTCGAAGCATTACTGAGCCAGGGACAGGTGGAGGAGCCAAGGAACTGCTTACAGAACAAGATTAAATCTAAAGGGAGAAAATAGAGTGATTGGGTTAATAATGAAACTAAGTAATGGGTTTATGTTAACCGGAACGACATCAAAAGGCAAAGCTAGGACTCCTATAATTTAAGGGCTAACTTCGGCTTAAACTCACCGCAATTTGTTTAGCCTGCCTCCTGATGACCTTCTGCAGCTCTTCGTTGTACTTAGTGGTGTCATCCACCAGCAGGCTTAACCCGCTCAGCTCCGTCTGCATCCTGTTCTTGGCATCGGACTCGGTCTTGATCTTAAGTTCAGACTCCTCCACCTGCCTGTTCAGTGTGTCCATCTTGGATTGTATGCTGCGGCTGAAACAGAATATATGAGTGCCGTTAAGCTAGTTAATCCTACAGTGGTGTTCATTCGGTATGAAACTTCCATAAAACTGGGTGGTGTAGATGGTAAGGAAATAATTACAATTCTGTAGACCGCAGTTAAAAGTACAGTAGTACATTATTTAGTAGAATCTTCCGAAAGCAGCCCGTTAATGGTATGGTGAGTGGAAGCCAAATCACAATGTCCATAAATAAATGTATTAACGTATTTCTAATCCACCCTCCATTTATAATTCCACCCTCAAGCATCCTGAGAATTTATTTCTTCGGCAAAATCATTTCATTAAGCAAGCTCTGGTACCTTGTCTAAATCAAGTATTGAATTTTGCTGAAAGCTGACAGCGCAATATACATCTTTACAATAGAAGAGTAGATGCAAGAAATGATTCATTCAACATTTCCAAGTAAACCAAACAAATAAAAATAAAATAAATAAATAAACATATTATAAAGATTACGAATTTTTTTGAAACCCTTCATTTATTAAGGGGCAATCGCAAACATTATAGCTTGTTGTTGATTGATTGTTGTTGTTGACACGTTGACACATTTTTACCGTGTTTTCATTAAGAAATTTGATATTAAAAGATTAAAAATTCAAATTATTATTTTTAACTACAACGAAGCCTCATATCCATGTAGTTTATTTATTTTGTTTGTAGAATTGTGTTTACGGATCAATTTCCATGTTGTGCGATAGGGTTCCTCCTGAACTCAACGGTGAACCCTTCTCACTCTGCCTGGGATTGGATAACTACAGCCCGGATTGAAGAGAACTTCAGGAATTCCTCCAGTAGTCGACGGGAATCGAACTCAGACCTTTCCAAACGACAGTCAGACAACGCTGTATAATTCCAATTGAGCTGTCACGAAAGACGTTAAATATTCAGCTCAATTGGCAATTCAAGCTGTGTTCTTGTTAATTCTGGACTATTATCGGAAAGAAAACAGTCAGTGACACATGCCATCTATCAAGGAGATCGCTTTTTTTTTCAATAAAAACAGACTACAGGACTTAATTATTTTGGCCCAAAACAACTAAGTTCTATACTCTTACGGAAAAGAAGGTATAGGTCCGAAACCATCCATCTTTAGGATTCGAACTTATGTTTTTTTTTTTACCCCCGAATGGTGTTCAAAGACAGCAATTGTGATCGCCGCGCTAACCGCAATGGTAAATTACGACTCTATATCCTTTTACAGTAAAAATTCAATAATTCAGACTAGTAGCAAGTAATGGAAGGTAGTGCGCATTAAAGAAAAATCCAAATTGTAGAATATAATTATATACTGTATAAATGTTTTCAAGTCAGTAGTTCAAGTTAGTTCGGATAGAATTAGGAAAAAAATTGAAGAAACAGAAAATTTTTGAGAAAATACTTCCATTCAAATCAGAATTTATATGAAGAATTCAGGTGAAATAGAACACAAACAATACGATTTTGTAAAACAAACTTTAATTGATGTGTTAAATCTTAATAACTATGAATGTAATCAGATGTGGATGATCCGCTCCCACCAATCGTATTGTGTTTTCTGAAGAAATTTTCTGTTGCGGAAAGGACCTATTGTACTGCTATTTCATAACGTGTTTCTTTGTCTCTCTTAGAGCGTAAAAATAATTTGAGGATTCCTCGCAAGAATTAGCAAATTTAATAAGATTATGGAGGCAGCTTTTTTTTATTCACTTCTCACTTCACCATTTTATGGGTCTTTTTCACAACGTGGTTGAGTTAGTCGGCCTCAGGCGAGGATAGCATGGTTTTTTCTCCCTGAAACTCGGGTTTTTCGACCAGTAAACTGAAAATCGACCTCGGAACACACGCAATTAACAGACAATATACACGGAGCAATATGGCCTTAGTCGCTAATGCTCCTAAAATCCTACTACAACAACAACAACTCACTTCGCCTACAGAATCTTTTCCCTGAACTGCTTTTGCTATTTTATCGTCACCATACATACAGTGCTGTATATAATTGTGGCAGTGAGAAAATATAATTATTTCTATTAAAATGCGTCCAGGAAAATCTTTGAAAATAAATTAATGTGAAGAAGAAACAGAAGAAAATATTCAGCCTGGAAGTTAAGTTTGAGATATTCCAGAATCTTGAAAGAGGTCAAGATTTGTCATTCATTGGACGTGTTTATGGAAACAACGATAAATTGTACACCCTGTAAGAGCAAAGTTGCGATAAAAGGATCCGTCAGGCCAGCTGCGATACGCGCTAAGTACACCAAAAATGCACTTAAAATAAAAATGGGAACATTGCTAATGTACTGTAGTGACGCATGCTGGAGTGGATGTTAATACAGTACTATCAAAGCAAATGTAAAGATCATCTGTGATCGATTGAAGCAAGAGAAAGAAGGTGAAACTGGAAACGCAGACTTCATAGCAAACAAGCAAGAACTGATTTCAACGGGTCCGACTTAAAGATCACAAGTGAGACTCGTAATGCAAATCTTGCTACATTTCCATAGGTACAAGGTGCGGCAAAGAGAAGAATGAAAATGTTTTTTAAATCATTTATTATTTTAAATATAATTCAATGTTTATCCCCTTCCAAGTACTCTCCAGCCGCGCCTATGCAGCGCTCCATTCGCGATTTCCAGGATATAAATCAGTGAAAGTCCTAGGAAAATGATACCACCTTTAATTGCTGCATTGTATTCTTCTGAATGTCTGCTAAGTCCTCATCCAATGTTGTGATTTATAAAAAAACTCTCTCACTGCAACAGTGAAATGACACGGCGCATGAAATCCCCGAGGGGGAACCTGGCTATCTACGCCTGAGACCGACTAACTCAGCCACGATATAAAAACCCATAAAAGCTCCTCGCATCATTGACGGGATTCGAAATGGGACATTTTCCACCCGTTTTGCACGTAATGTAAAAAAATGGAAACTCAGTAATGTACCGAGTGGAAAAAAGCCCCGGTGATTATAATCACTGTGCTACTCGCACAGACAGGCATGAGTTACATACCACAACAATTTTTCCAACGTTGTAAAGGTTGGTTTATAGCGAACGCGTATGCAAATATATTTCTAAGAAAGCCATCTGCAGTGCTGCATAGGAAATTTATGGCATTAAATATATGGTTATAAATACTACAAAAATTCATACTATTGCAATATTTTTGCGATAAAACAATAGCTTTATTTTATCTTTATTTGGTCTTAAGCCGCTGTATTTTTTTCGGATTTTTATTTATTAACAAATATCAGGTGTTTATTTTGCATTTTTACATAATAAAGACATGAAGTTACTTTATAAATTGGTTAGAAACGAAGGCCCGGCTAGTTAGTTTGCCTATTTGTTAACAAGAAAACCAGAGTTCCAGGGAGACAAAAATCATGCAACATTTACCAGAGACTGACTAACTCGGCTACGGAGTGAAAAAGCTCAAACGTGTTCCTCTCATACAGAAAGGACGTATTTCTTAACTTTGCTCCAAAATGGGAATCACACTGATCTGCTACCAGAGAGCAGTGATGCTATCTACTGTACTACCATAAGTAAAAGGCAGGCTGCTCCCGAATACACCTAAGAACAATTTACGTGATATGTAATCGCGTGGGGTCTTCTAAGAAGGTACAATCCGGGTCCTACTTCAAGGTTTAACTTGCGGATCAGGCACTCACGCTAATCTCCGAAACTTCTCATGGTAATCTAGATTAAAAAAGTATCTCGACTCATTACTGATGGAGGAAAAGCGATGACGTGAAACAAGTTAGCTTCTTGACTTTCTGCGAACGTTGTAGAAATTTAAATTTCTTGTTTAATTATTAAACATTCATATTTTTTCTTGCGTTATTCACCAAAATATTTATATGGCTCGAAGTTTATATATAGATTTGATTATGATGTTTCGAAAAACACAGTGAACTTCGTTTTATCAGGGGAAGTTAAATACCTTTGATTTGAATCAAAGTTGAACAAATTTGATCCGAAATACGAATATGTTTCAAGAGTGAAATGGTTAAGCGGACAACATTTGAGAATTTTAGTTAGTTGGTTTTGCTCATAATATGCTACGATTATTGGAGAAAAGAAAGAGAAAAACATCTTTTTAGTCATTATTCTTTCAAATTTCAAAATTCTTCCACCATTGAGATATCAGACACCGAAATAGCCGACCGAGAAGTAGTACAGCATTACAAATGACTAGTATTATGCAGTACAGTTAATGACCTAGAGCCCAACACGGCACGCCCTTCCGTGGAAGAGGCCTAAGCTCAATTTCCATCTCTGGACGGGAAGAACTTTTGAGCTTTTATCACACTGTCTTCGAATTAGTCAGTCTAGTATGATAGTTGCATTGGTTTTTTATCTCCAGAAACAGATTTTTCATCCCTCAAAACATGAAAACTGATCAAAGAATATTCACATTTCATAGACACGAAATTGCCTTGGCACTTGATTCTAAACAACCATTGTTTGTACTATCTGTGTCCATCCGCAGTTCGCCATGTTGAACGTTTTTTGACGTTTTGTGATATAAGTTAAGAAATCGTGGGATTTTATTTTTTATAACTTTTAATTTTCTCAAATAATCATAAACTATGAATTTGTGACTTTTCTAATCCAATCTGACACACAAAAACATGCGCCTAGAGAATTAGCAATTGCGCTGGTAAGGAACGATAAATGAGTCCGCTAAATATTCTTCGCGTTATTTATAGAACTGCGGCAAGACTGCTATTTGTTCTTAGTTTCCGTGTACAGAATTAGTGATTCGTGACACACAACCTTCTCTTTGACATTGCCAATTGCCTGATTTAAATCCCAGCGAAAATTTTTAGGAGGAACTAGATAAAGCCAAGGAAGGTAGAGTAAAAATAAATAAATATTTATTTTTACTCTAGTTCGACCAGAAACTCCATTTAAATAAATCCAAATCTCCACGAAAAATTAGTTCCTCGGTATTATACAGTGTTACATATTAGTTCAAGTAAAAACGATGTAATTTTGTCTGAGAGAAAATCATGCATTAAGGTATTAAACCTAATTAGTTATGAAATCATTGTTAATTTTAATGTTAATACATATATAAAAATTTTTACGTAATTTATACTTTCTTTTGAATAAAAAATAACTATTATCAGAATTTTCAACTAAAGTCTTAAGTCCATGACTAAAATCGGATTTTCTGAAAGATTCTCCAAGATGACTTCATCAACCGGTGAAATACCACCACTTTGCTTATTGGAGGCTTGAAGTGGTGAAACCCATGTTTAGTCTCTAGAGCAAAGTTCCCGGCATCCCCCTCTCCTCTACTTCTCCTTCAACACATGCACGGTACTAAGTACTATAGGTTGATACCTTTCGTGTTTGGAGTTTTCATAAAAAAAAAAAAAAAAAATCGGGATTTGGAAAAGTTAATAATCAATCAGTCGGAGCCTAGTGGTTAAAGCGAAGGATTCAAGATCCACTGAGGTTTTCCCCGCAGGTTTGAATCCAGCCAGCTGCAGCTGAAGTTGGTTTTATCTCTTCTATAATCAACCGAAATTCCCAGTGTGATACCCTGTGTCTCAAGCTAAATAAATCAATAAAAATCTGTTTTGTTTTATTTGTTTTTGGTGCATCAGCAACTAGAGCAGGTATAACGAAATATTCCAGACTTTTTCTCGCATTTCTTGTTATTAAACATGAAAGGTCAGATTTGAAAAAAAAAAAAAAGTTGTGTAACTACTTTGTTACATTTTGGCTTAGGTTTTAAGCCCAATTACTCTGACTACAACAAAATTACAATCTTTATTTTTTTTATTGACAGAAGCCGCAGTATATAAAACAAACCGACTGTACCAATTTTTCATCAACACGTTTTTGTGTTAAATAATATGAAAGTGTATTGAGCAATTGGCTTATGTAGCACTTGCAGATATTTCTAATGTCAGTTGATGTAATAAAACGAAGGCAGTAAACACATGAAGTCATATGTTTGATAAGTTAAATATCTAATCATAATTCTGCAACTGACTTGGCCTGACGATCAATCCCGAGAAGAACAAGATAATGATGTTCTCTCTAAAGATTGCTTTCTGTGATTGCTCCCACTTTTGGTAACCCAAATCCCTGTTGTTACTTCATATTCTGACTTAGGTGTAACGTTCGACCAGAAACTCCATTTTAATACGCAGCTGGATAAACTCGCCTCACGGGCTTCGAGTCTTCGTTGGGCAGCAAAACAAAATCTGTTGCACGTTAAAGATCCCAAAATAATCAGGAAATACATCAGAACGATTATCTACCCACCATTACTGTACGCATTAGAAGTCTGGGCCTCAGCTACCCAAACGACTAAAACACCTCTCATTGCATCTGAATATTGGCTACTGAAATGGGCCAATTGGAAATCCAACCTGCCGCCACAAGCTAGAACAACAGCATTAGCAAATGAAATGGGGGTTTCCTGTCTCTCCGAGCTTATTGATTCCGGAGGTTGGTCGTCACAGTGAAAACGGTTGCGGGACTAATTTCCGAGTCATCCATATGGGATACATGCTGCTGGAGAATCCCTATCTCTGCCTTGCGGACACTCCTAGACTGGCCGCCAGGAATTCGAAACTTTTTCTGACGGATCGATTCCTCTCTTTCTAGATGCTCTTCCAGGTCTACAAACTTGATCCTGATTTTAACAAATTCGCATGTGATAAAAGATATAGAAAGAAGGTGCTTTCCATGCAATGACATCAGTTGGACCGGTTTTTAGTTTACTTCACTTTGTATGTCTTGGCATCTCTCTCTCTCTCTCTCTCAATAAATTAGCTGCTTAATTTCCCAGATCTAATTTAACCAAGACAAACTAAGAGTGGCCTAGGGGAGAACTAAATGAACTATTCAAGAAAAGGTGTAAATAAACAAACAGGCAACGCTTTCATACATTATTCCTCAATAATTCAAGCAAAAGCTTATCAGACCATGAACCTCGTCCACTGAACTTGAAATTGCTCATTGGTCTGAAAATATTTTATGAAGTAAATGAAATGCGACTGTGGGACGGATATGTAGAAAATTAAAGTTTTCTACATATCCGTCTACATACGGACGGATATGTAGAAAATTAAAATTTCGGTTCGGGCATTGCGCATCTCTAGAATGCCGGTAGTGTCGACTTTAGGGGTGAGCTCTTTTAGAATTTTTTATTAAAATCAAAGAATATATTGCTTCTTGTTGTCGATATTTTAAGCAGAGGTTTTCGCAGATAAGGAGTGTTTTGAGACTCGTTATTTCTGTTTGACTCTTCTACAGGAGACTTTCTTCTAAAATACAGAATAGTGCAATGCAGTTCACCCTTGTTGTGAACTACACGAAACTGTTCAATATAAAACAAAAAGGTATTACCGTAATCTTACAATTTATGAAGTTTAGATCTAACTAACCTTAATTTCTTGCTAATCGAGTACAGAACACATTTTCCATGATATTTATCGTACAGTGTTTCTTTATTACAACTGAGATATTTCAATAGAAAAAAAAAAGAAATTTAAAATAAATAAATACCCTGAAACTCTAACTTCATCAGTTTCATGTACGAATTTCGGAATTATCGAGAGTTGTTTCTCCTATCAACAAATGCACATTATTCTTCATTTTTTTCTTGATATGCATTCTCCCATTATGTCATTTTATATGGAAAAATCGCTTCGAATTTACAACCACATGTTGTTTAAGTCGGAGATTTCTCCATGCGTCTTCTGTTTAAATGCAAGTAAGTTTGATATTTATTCAATTTTTATTCTCAACTGTTAAATAATCTCTCAATAAGCATGACACGAATTCATCCAGAAAAATAATAGTCTAGAACTGTAATTACATTTCCAGATTTGGCAAGTAGCAGCTTCCGCTGTTGCAACAGATGACATCACCAAGTCAATAAAGTAAGACAGTCGCATCACAAGGGGGGGGGGGGGCTTAAGCGAAGAGCTAGCAACTGACGTGCACACTAACCAAAGAACGCTTCACTTTTATTTAAGAAACTTTCGCAACTTGCAAGACTCTGCAAGATTCCTTCTTCTGGTCAGGTGTTCTAATAACCAACAGAAACAACCAAATCGTAATATCAGAAAGCTCTGCTACCTTTTCAAAGCTGTTAGGTTTAAGCAATGTGGTACTTCACGCGTTCACACAAGCATGAAGCTGATACGCCAACCAACTGATAAAATTAAAGAGATCCTTCGCTCCTCTTTAATGGTAGGTTGGGAGATTAAGTACTGGTGGATCCGTTTCAGTGCTGAATGTGTAAACACAGACTTAGCCTGCTATCTATTGGTAACAATCGCGAATTATTCACTTTGCATTTCTTGATTTCATAGATATTATTTCAAACAAACTTTAATTCGTAATATTTTAACGAAGTTGTTCTGATTGGATAACTTCCTAACAATGTTCCATGAAATTTTGCCACCTGGTCATCATTTTAATAACAATCAACATAAAAGATTGCGACCAATTTTTTCTAGTAATATTTTTCGCGGGAATGCAGGTGATTTTGAACATTAAAAATTATCTTCTTCTGAAATGAAAATGTAAATATAAATTGCAATCCGCCACGTTAGCCTGTGCTGAAAAAAAAATTGAGATCGAAGAAAATTATTTCCTTATATTGCATTTAAAATTCTATTTGCGTTGTTAAATTAAAGCAGTGTTATGCAATACATTGATATAACTTTAATGTACAGAATGGTCCAAAAAACTTAACTGCAACAACTGAATAGTGTGAATTCTTCCTCTTACATGTATTGCAACTATTTCCTCGAAAAGTGCGGATATTTTATTTATATTTTCTGTTTGTTGTCATTTCTCACATTTGGTATTGTCAACCTGCTTGTTCGAACCTGCTGAAATTTCTAAAAATCTGAATTTCAACCTTCTACACGAAAAAACAACGTTTGCATCGAAACGTTGTTGGATGTTAATGGAATCCGATATACCATAATTTATGACTTCTCAGTCATGCTGCTGGTCACCTGCTCTCTAACACGTCATATGACTAATGGACCCTAAGGTTTACCATACTGATGAATATATGGTGTAAAATTATCACTTTATAGAGCGTAGCGCTGCAAACGTGTTACTACTGAACCTACCGTATAAAAATGAAGAACCTACAGAAACCAAGCCCATTTAATTATATGTACGAAATCGTCTATGCATATAAGTAATTAATTATAAATGTACGTATAAAGAAAAAGTTAAGAAAGGAATGAATGCATACGCCATTTTCTCATGTACTTTATTTCAAGGTATTCCGATGTCCTCAGAACATTGAGTATATCGTTGACGCTCTGGTTCAGAAACCGTTCAGAGGATGAGGAGGGTTTGTAATCGGATCAGCATCGGATTACGAAACATTAAGACAAAGTACTGCTGGGCAAAAATAACGGAGTTTATATCCTGCACTGTATATACAAAAAATAGTTTCAAAATAAGTATTTCATTCCTGTGTTTTTGAAACACTGGCTTGAAACTATTGTATACTGTACGCATCATATACTTTATATATTCATATAATTTAAGCATATAATTTAAAGTATAATTATCGTATGAATGCGAAGATGTTAAATTTTCTCTGAATTTTTAAAATCCAGAATTATTATAACTTTTAGTTGCGATAATCCTGGATTTTAAAAACGTCTGAGGAATGTATACCCTCCAACTCTACGCAATTCTCAATAACAAGAACATTAAAGATACATATATTAAATAATTCATAATAGTAATTAACGTATAATAATAGTATAATAATGTTAATAATGTAAACATATAGTAATATGCAATAGTAAATTTACAGTTGTAAACTGTTTTTTATATCGGCATTTGTGTGAAGATGTCTACAAAATATGGGCCACAATTGTCGTTTAGATTCGGAGTCAAAATGATGAATTCATGCTTTGGCTGTGGGAGTCAACTGAGATAAAGAAAAAGTCAGCAAGATTTTTTTTTTTTTAAATATCCAAGCATGCCGCTGTTTGTTACAGTCTAATTTCTTTTTTGTTCATTTGTCAACATTCGCAGCCCAATCTTGTTACACCTTCAAAAAAATGCTTATGTAATTGGCATAATTAGTACAAAATCCTAAACCGCACGTAAAATTATCTTATAGATAGATCTTAAGTATATATTTATCATTGCTATTAAGAAAAGCAAGGGTGAAACAAACTGCTTCTCATTTCGATGAGTTACAAGTAGGTCAGATTCCTACATTTAAATGCTATTATCTCCGCTATGAGTCGCTAATGTACGAGACATGCCAGGATAAAAAGTAAATCGGTTTATTTAGACTCGGTGTACAACTTTATCCCATCCTCGTAACCATAGCGGGCCAGAAGATGAGAATCTCGGGAGTCATGAGATCACACAGCAGGAACGCTGGCACCTTGACAAACTGCGCGACCATGAGCGCTTGCCAGGAGCTACCACCTGCAAATAATCAGATTCCTTCTCTCTTCCCTAGACCTTGCTCCATCGAAACTCGAAGACTTCTGAGTTCTGGAGAGTTTCTCTTTAGCTACCCAAATGGCACGGAGAACGTAGTAACAGTTTTATTTCTGGCATTGACTTGAAAAAGGGGGTTTTACTTTTTCATCCTTCCGGAAGCGGGAAAACCGTCACGAAACCATTAAAGGTCACGGAGAATGTGTGAAGGGAAAAGTGTTCGTTGGAAATGTAATATAAAACCAAAATTGGTTATATTTAACCGCATATTTTGATATATTCGTTAATCCGTACCAAATTTCAATACTGAATTCTTTAGTAGAGACCACAGAAATCACAAATAAGTTGGATCTGTTTTAAAATTTCTAAAAAATGTAGTCAAAGGGATCCACTCCATAATATCATGCACCATGCACATACAAAATTAATTTAATATACTTCCCAAATACTTCTAAAAATTACATGGCGATTATTTCCCTAATTAAAGCATACCAAAATGCATTCCTACCATTTATCCATCCAATGGTCGACTTCCTTGGTGTACGAGGGGTACGTCTGGAGATCGAGAGCATCGATGTCACTTGACAACTTCTTGTATTTCCAGTCGTATAGATAATCGTAGTCGTCCAACTTGTCGAGCTTACTAAGGGAGCTGTAATATTGGGGAGAATAAATGTAACTGGAGAGAGGTAGGTCGTGCTTCCTAAGGGAGCTTAAGTCGCTGAAAGAATGAGAACGTTTAAGTTCTGGCAGTGGGGGATAATCTGTAGGGGTATACAAAAGAGAAGTGTCCATCGGAGATTTGTAGTATAAATAAGTAGAATAGGGGTAATAGTAATAAGGATAGTAATAAGCGGAGGAGTAGGGGTAGTAATAAGACGAGTAATAATGAGGATAGCTATAGAAATAAACTCTGCGGGGAAGTTTCGACTTATAAGGTTTCCTAACTAAAAAGGGGCTTAGAGGGGCATAGAGATCGTAATCTGGACGTTTGGTAGTAGACATATAGGAAGGAGTGTAGTTATAGGCGCTGGGAGAACGACCTACCAGACGTGAATCCCTAAAGCTGCTAAAACCTAGATCAGCTCGATCAGCGCCCAGGTAAACGCTGGATATTGCATCCTTGTATCTCTTCTCCAGGTGATCGAGGGTACCAGAATAAAGGCCCGTTCCGTACTTGTAATTGTCATGGTACATACTCGAATAAGTAACAGGACGCCTGTAATAAGACAGGGTACTCATTTTTCGAGTATATGGTGAGGGAAGGCTGAAAGACCAAGTCGACCGGAGCTCACAGAGAACCACCGAAAAACAGAGACACTACAAGGTGATGTGTGCACTAATGCGCCGTCTGGTTTAGGCTGCCACCTCAAATCGGTTGTTTTGTTCCGGGATGTTGGCATGTATGACGCTGTAACCCACCTTCCGAAATATATTTTAAGAAGTGCGCGTCCTTGAAGCACATGCACAACATGAACCTTAAGCTTCTATTTCTTGCCATTAAGGTTATCTAAAAGGCGATTTGATGGAAGGGAAAGATTTTTTTTCCTTCACACCATCCGGAATTTTGCTTTAGTTTTAAGCAAGTTTCGATCATGTGGTTGATGAAATACATTACCGAAAAAGATCCAGGATTTCGTTCAGCGAAGTACTATATGCGGTAAACAAATTTGGAAGACTCATCATTTTGTCCGACTTTATCGTATACAGGAATTGAAGAAAACATTCTCAACAGTTTTAAGAGAGGAAACGTTTTATAAAATCTTATGTAAAGCGATGGTATTCATTTAGAAAAATGATTACCATCGCTTCGGTAATCATTTAGCAAAAAAAAAAAAAAAATTTAAATGTTCTATCTTTTAAATGTGTCGGCACATTTAAAAGATAGAACTTAGTTTTTTTACCGGAAAATATAGAGTTTTGATACAAGAAATTTGTAAATTTACACAAGATCAAGACTTGCGTAAATTTTTTGTGCCGATAGGCAGCATAGTTCATTATACAGTAAATTCTGTAAAGCCAGAATATTTTAAAATCTGGCACATTTTACAAATCTTGGCATTTGTCTTTAAGAATGTATTAGTATTAGTAACGGCCGCATGGTGCAAGAAAGCCTGTGGCTTATGCTGCACCAGCCAAAAACAAAAAACCGAACAAAACAATGATAAAAACAAAAAAAATAAATAAAATAAAATAAATAACTAAATAATAATAATTAATAAAAAAAATTTAAAAAAAGGAAATTAAACCTATCATCCTATGCGCTTCCCTTACCCGAAAGTACTATCCAGATGACCTTTGAATTTCCCCAAACTGTCGGCCTCTACCACCCATGAAGGCAACTTATTCCAGTAATTTATAACTCGCTGGCTAAAATAAAACTTCCTGCAGTCCAATCTAAACATTTCCCCCCGTAACTTGAATTCATGTCCCCTAGTTCTAGCATCATTTATAATCTTGAAAATTTTGTCCTCATTCATTTTACTGATGCCTCTCAGAGCCTTAAACACTTCAATCAAATCTCCTCTAAGGTTCTAGTTTCAAAACTCTGCAACCCACATATTCGAAGTCTTTCTTCATAAGGACGCCCTTTTGCCGATCTCACCAGGCGAGTTACCCTTCTTTGCACCCTTTCAAGAAGCTCGATGTCTTTCTTTAGGTGCAGTCTCCATACTTGAATACAGTATTCCAAGTGTGGCCTTATATAATGGGATTATCACGTCCCTATCTCTACTTGCAAAAGTTCGATAGATCATCGATAGGACACCATGGGCCTTCCTTGCAACCTGTTTACAATGCTCAATGTAAGCAAATAAGAGGTGACATTTCTTTCTTTATAAGATTCTTAAAGATTATCTTGTCTCTTAATCTGGGTTTTTAGGGTAGCAAGATTTAAAATTCATTAGATAATGCAATGGCCTTAATTCTCGCAGCAGAACAAACCTGCCTTTGTAACATTTGCCTTTTCCCTAGTATTGCACTACTTTCTGATAGCTCGTCTATATGTTAATTGGCCATTTGTTTAAAATATGAGGCTGCTATGAGAGCCTGTTTCACGACTAACTAGTCTCTAACAGATAGCAGACTGCCTCTAGAAACAATATACACAAATAACATATACACATACAAACATACTCGCAAAACATTTGTAAAGAAATTGTTCGATGTCAGCTTCATAGGTATACGGAATAACAGTTTTCAAAGCTATAATTAAAACCGCCTGTTGAAAGTAGTGCAAAACCAGGGAAACTCGTTAAAGTTTTTTCCTCTGTGAGAATTAAGACCATTGCATTATCCAGATAATTTAAATCCAGCAAAAATAGTTGAAATGAGAAGACAGTATTTATAAATGATTACAGTTGTAATTAAGTTCAGTTGTTTGTACTTAATATCTATTGAAAGAGGCTCCTCTAAAACCGCTCAACTAAGTATCCCGCTTTAAAATCCGGCACCTCTCAGTCTAAGAGAGTTTACTACAATTTGTTTCCATTAAGTTTTCTTTTCGCTTGAAATAAATACTCCCCTTACTGTCTATTCGCGCCTCACGATACTCCTATATCAGCATATCCAATTCAGAAATTCTGCCGGCAAACATAAATCTCGAATTCAAAGGATTCCTATACGGCTGCCAGGTGCAGAATGACTAAGGGTTTTTCCTAAGCTTCCAGTTTTATTCCAAGGACTACTCAAACTTCACAAATCAGCAGACAACTGCTAATATGTGTCAGTGGAAAGGGACACTTACACCTTCCTTACTGTCTGTGAAAGCAAAGTACTTGTGAACAATCATTTTCTTGCACCATGGCGACACAGTCATTAATTGTTCAATAAACAGAGATAAAATTCCATTTATTGTCGTACTTCATTGTAATTAAACTTAAAATTTGTTATCAGCACAATGGAAGTTACTGATAACTTTGAAATTTATTTTATAGCTATGAATTAACGCCACACTTTGCAATGGATCTACTTGATTTTCTATTTGACTCATAACAACTGCAATTAAATACACCAACCGTCTGTGACTGAAACTTTATTAAATAAAAATAATAAGATAAAATAAGACAGGATAAAATTTTGTTGTAAAAAATAAAAAATAAAATACACTTAACAAATACAGTTAAAAGCGATAAAATGACAAGGTAAAGGTAACAAGGTGTTTTAATTGCGGTCTTCGGGGTTTCTCCTATATGCCGCTGTAGCATCTGAAAAGGTCAAGGCCGGCAAATGTATGTGTGGTGTTATGTTGAGTATTGAGTGCTGGCACCTGGCAAATTCGTAGTCAGGGGTCGCCGGTCCCCTGTCTCCCAACCTTAGCCATTAGGAGGCGCACCAAGGACTACTTTCTAGCTGAGGCTTTTACTGGGGCTATCAGGCAAGCCTGGAAGTCCCAAAGTACTGAAGGAAAGGAAAAGGAATTCATAGGGAGAAGTATGGGAGTAGGAAGGAAAGTAGACAGAAAGCAGGGGGTTGAAAAAAGGCAAACCCCTGAAACAGAAAAATACGACTTAGATAGAGTAAAGTTAAGGAGTATACTATTAGACAGAAAACTATTTATCCTGAATGTACATAGGATAACTGATCCTAAGAATATCCCAGTCAACTTAACTGGGATACAACCCAATTAAACAACAAAAGCCCAGACTATGGCTGGGACAAGACCAATCTGATCGAAATAATAATTTTCTATTTACGAATTAAATAGACAGAATAAATATAAAGGGTGTCTCAAAAATACACGGCATAACTTCAGGAATGAGTTCCTCATATATAGACAATAAAAATATTTTATATCAAAATAGTTCCGAAATGCTTGGTTCCCGAGTTATTAACCGGAATGTCTTATCTCCCGCAGGTGATTTCCTTCATCACAAGGTACTGTGTGTGTGTGTGTGTATACTGTGTCAGGGTGGTTCCCAGGCAAAAGCCCATCTCCACCTAAATAGTTTTACAACAGAAAATCTGTAAATTGGACCTGATAAATAAAATGATAGCTAAGAAATAAGAAGAGTAAAACCTAATTTTGAAAAGAAAAGGGAGGGAGAAAATTACATTAAGTTCATATACTAAATCTAGTGCATAATAAATAGATTTTCGTATAGGAAAGAATGAAAGTATATATACGAGAGATATGTTTGTGAGTGTAGTATGTTGTTTATGTCAGGTCACTTTGCCATCAGAAAGCAGCTGGACTTTTCAACTACAATCTGATGCCCGTCCCCGAGAATCTGGTGGTTTTCCATTCCGACCATGTACTCAAATCAGGAGCAAGCGGATATGCACTTTATGTACGGTTTCGCGGACGGCACTACTCTGGAGGCTCGTCGTTTGTACCACGAAAGGTTCCCAGAACGAAGATGTCCAGACAGGAAAACGTTTAAAGGTATCCATCGCCGCCTTTGTGAACATGGGACCTTTACCCCTCGTGCTGCCGACAGAGGACGACCAAGATCTACGACTCCTGAAGTAGAGGAGGAGATTTTGGATGTTGTGCATGCCACTCCTGGAATCAGCACACGCAGAATAGCAATTGCAACTGGCTGTTCAACGTTCGACTATTTGGAGAGTGTTGCGAGAACACCAACTGTATCTTTACCATCTGCAACGGATACAGGCCTTGTCACCAGCAGATTACCCTGTGCGAGTAATGTTCTGCCAGTGGTTCTTGCAGCAGTGTGGTACAACTCCTCACTTTCCTGCCTTAGTGATATTCACAGATGAAGCACAGTTCACACGAGACGGAATCCAAAACTTTCACAATGAGTATGTATGGGCTGAGGAAAACCCATATGCAATTCTTCCATCACATCACTAACAGCGGTTCAGCCTCAACATCTGGGCGGGTGTTTTTGGTGATAAGTTATTTGGGCCCCATGTACTTCCAAACAAACTCACAGGGCAGGAGTACAAAAACTTTCTGGAAAACAACATGCCTGATTTCTTGGACGACACGCCACTGATCATTCTTCAACAAGCACACTTCATGCACGATGGCGCTCCCGTACATTTCAGCCACCTAGCCCGCAGTTACCTGAATCGAAGGTTTCCTGGTCGGTGGATAGGCAGAGGTGGACCAACTGCCTGGCCTCCACGCTCACTGATTTAAACCCACTAGATTTTTCTTCTTGTGGGGCCATTTAAAGTCCGGTAGCTGATGTGGAAACTCTCTGCAATCAAATTGTGGCAGGTTGTGAGACAATACGAAACATGCCATGAATTTGGCATCGTCTTCGCGAGTCCATGAGACGTCGATGTGAGGCCTGTATTCAGGCAGAAGGTGGACATTTTGAACAATTACTATAAGGTGATGTGAACAGTTAAGTGTTATAGACAAACCTTCAAAACTCGGAAACCAAGCATTTCCGGAACTACATCGATATAAAATATTTTTATTGTCTACATATGAGGAACTCATTCCTGAAGTTATGCCGTGTATTTTTGAGACACCCTGTATAATGCCAGTGTGTATCTAGTACATCAGCATAATAACAATAATTAACTCCCAAAATAAAAATTTCATAAGTGTTAGCAACTCCAGTGCACTGTATCAGTACACTAATCTTGATGTAACAGTTCGTATATAACACAGCTTCCATAAATTTACATCACCAATCCATAGACAACAGTCCATAAGTGGCGAAACAGAACATCTAAAGCCAACAACTCCAATACCAAAGCTACACACCATTTAGGTCACTAACCATTAATTAACTTTCATACTGTACATGCTTCTACATTTGCATTCCAAAACAGTGTTGTCAAATCATCTACTCAGTCTGAACTCACTACATTAATAACCTGACCTCAAGAATGCAAGTCCACAAAGCGCTAAACATAGCTAAATAGTTAATTACTTTAACACTCAAGAATAACTACCTTTCATCTTGCGATTAACCTCGCGCAGTTTGTTACTGCGCGAGAGCCTTAAACAACATAAACAAGCTAACTAATCATTTAAATTCCATGTTAAACACACCAGTCCTTACTATTTAAACATTCAAAGCATTTAATATGTTACTGGGTTCGCAAAAGCCTCTTTTCAACTTCAAATCAAAATCGACTTCCTTTTCCAAAACAGTTTGTCAGTAAAAGTTCAAGTTTGGATTCACAAGGTCTGAGCCACAATATTAAAATGTGTCTTTCTTTTGGTTACCAATGGAACTGAGTTTGTTAATTCCTTAAGTTCTAACTTCAAATAACAATTAAAACTCATCCAGACAAGAACTTGAATCCAACCGAGAAACTACATCTTAACATTACGACGGCCTAAGGACTAAGGACACGCACAAAAGACATTACGAGAGGCCCAGAAGCAGCAAACAACAATGACCAATTTAATTTATTACATTAAATACAAGTTATTTACGTTTGGTCTGGCTGCCTACCCGTTATGTAAATGTACTGCTCGGGGGGAACAGTAGAGCACTTCCCCCTAGATTGCTACTTATATTTGGATTTAAGGAATAGTTTACAAATGTTAACCAATATTTATAATGTGGATGAGTTCCCGAGATTTTTGGCAAGTAGCGACAACTTCCTGGCTCTCTCTGAATTCGCTGACAGACTGCTCAGCAGAAAGAATTTATAGTGCTGAACCTGATGTAAATGTGCAGTAAGGCACGATTTTATTTTGCATAAATGGGTGAGCGGTGGTTTTGAAGGCTAACTTGTAACTGACACATTTCTTCTAGTTGGGACTAGGTGTTCCAACTTGTATATACTATATATATTCTCTTGATAGTTTACTACATTTGATGGTGATTAATGTTGAGTATTAGTAAAGGCTTCAAGAGTGCTGAATTATTTTGTTGAGATTGATTTTGAATAGATTTTATAGCGTTGCAGACATGGGTATTGTTTCAACAGACTACTTGATGTTGTTGAGTTGATAAACTTTATTCAGTTTGATGGGGGGTTAATGGTGTAAATAATATGTTGTGAAGGCTGTTGTGACTGAACTGTGGAACTGTTCAGCTGACGGACCTTTTAATGCGTATGATTCCCTCAACGGCTAAACAGGACTGACAGCGGTGAACCATTCTCGATATAAGGATATCTATAAGATTCTGTGGCAACAAATCCCATTCTTCCGCCAGTGCAAACCTTAGATCACCAAGTGACCGTGGAGTTGGCTGTCTGCGTGCAATGCGACGCCCAAAGCGTCGCACAATTGTTTGGTCAGATTTAAATCTGTGATCGTGCTGACCACGGCAGTCATTGGATATCTTCTGTTTCAAGATATCCCTCCATCACTTGAGCTCTATGTGCAGTGGTGTTTTCGTGAATGAAAAGAAAATGTGGGCCAACCGCACCCCTAAAAATTCGTACATAGGGTTTGAGGATCTGTTCTCGGTACCTCTGGGCAGTTACGGTATCAAAAACATGAAAAATGTTTTCATGTTTCCTCTATCAAAAATATGAAAAGGGGTGCGGCCGTTGATCATTATTCCGCCCCACACGAGGACACTGCCTCCACCGCACGTGTCCCTTTCTCTGATGTTAGAAGGATGGTACCGCATTCCTCGTTGTCTCCAGATGGAGATTCAGACTACGGGAAATTTACTAGACGAACAAGTTAGTGCAAAGCATCATTTAGTTCGTAGTAAATCACCGAAGCTGTGAACGTCTTCACAACGAGTTGCCTGTTATTGCACTACCTGGAATAAGTAACATAAGTAAGTCGACCGAGAATAAGTAACATAAGTAAGTCGACCGAGAATAAGTAACATTAGTCTTCTCTACTGGAGAAGCATTGCTTATGCGATATATGTAGTGCAATAACAGGCAACTCGTTGTGAAGGCGTTCACAATATGAAATGGAACAAAAACGATGCAATTTCACTTACTTTGGTGATTTACTATGAACTAAAATGCTTTGAACTAACTTGTTCGTTTTATTACATCTTAAAATAAAGAAGTGCGACAGTTCTCAGTATATGAGATTTATGAATGCCTTCGATACTACAAAATTTATTTTATATCTAAAAAAAAAAAAAAAAATCCGTTTAAATGGTGCCGATAACAACCAAACTAGCAAACAAGTGCCGCTTCCACTATCGAAACTAACCTGTTCCATGAAATTTCTCAAGCCTGAAGTTCTGAAGTTGTCACGCGCCAGTTCTCTATCCATGACCGAGCCAGCATAAATAATACGATCGTAATTCAGCGTTCCCAATCGTTTTCTGAATATTTATATATATTTAAAATGGTAAAAACCTTATTGATATACGACACAATCTTCTAAGAATTTCAATCTCGAAAAAGCTTCAATAAAATATTCTGGACTTTGTAAATGGCAACCAAGTTAAAAAGGTTTCGTTCCATGCGGATCTCATCTTACCGTGGATGAAAACTTTACAATTCATGATCACTTCAAATAACTTCAGAATCATTTCACCCATACCAAAAAGATGACGTGTTACATTCTGAATAATCCGCAATGCTTATTGGATGCCACAATCTAACTGACCGTTCTATAAATTGAAATATCGTATGTCTCACAGCTATCCTGACGTAGCCCAGTGGTCAGGAGCGAGAGTGCATAGCACGCGTTCCTTGAGTGGACCGGGGTTCAAGCCCGTGACTACTAAATACGATAAATATTTGTACAGTATTGACGATTTATTGTAAACTCTACTGACATGGTTGTCGTGCCGGAGTATAAACAGAAAATTCTTTATACGCCTGTGGGATATCGCCCTGGTTCCCCAATAGCATTCCAAAGTTGTAATGGATCTGAGACGGCTCAACAGGTACTTGGCCGTACTAAGGTATTTCGAAACAACAGTCAGAAAGATTTTTCTGCGCCCCTTTACTAAGGATATATATATATATTTTTTTTTATGTAGGTATACATTAAATAATTTGTAATTAATCATATATTTTTTTATTTATTTCAAGAAGAACATACAAATCGTGCATAAAATAGTGACTAATAATTATAAAATCTTGCAGAAACAGATGAGTTATCCAAAAATTACATAATGAACTCAGGAACTAATAATTATAAACTTATAATAATTTTATGAAAAAATAATGATAATGAAGAAGGGTAAAATCTTAAGAACATTTTTTCCTAGCCTTTAAGTCCGCAAAAATGTTTATATTTTCGCTAATGTCAACAAGTTTTAATTTACTAACACTTCTCTCGTAGAAAAATGCCATAACAGGTATAGTTAGTAAAATTCTCAACGAGATCCATAAATTTGGTGCCCCCGGGTACAGAGGCTGCTAGTTCGTGCCTTAATCCGGCACTAATTACACTTCGCATTCTACGCTGGTAATTCAAGCGCACTTCTAAATCAAACTATGAATTACCAGTATTATATACTGTAGAAAACTTTAAATATCGAATGATTCTGGTATTACCCTTCTTGAACTGGTATTACGCGTGAACTGAGCACACCAATGCATGGGATATCAAACTTCATCTCATACCGGCTTTTAAACCAACTGAAGATGATATCCGAAAGCTCACTGTTCGAGTTCTTAGTTTTAACTCTCGATATTTTAATTTCACAAAGGAGATCTTATCAATTTTAATTTTGAACTTTTAATTTTCATTTCATTTTAATTCTTTTTCAAGTTCGTAAATCATAGTCTCGAAGTGTATAAGCTTTTGTTATTACGCTCAGAGAATTCTTTTTTTCACTAAACAAATTAATAGTAAAAAAAAATAATTTTTGCTAAATAATTTAAGAACAAAACATTAAACCATATAAAATTCTAAATACAGTATAAACATTAATAATTTCAACTCGTACAATACAATAAGCTTCGAAATTATGTTTATTGATTTAGGAGATAAATATAAAGTAATGACAAATTTCTAAGGTATATATATATATATATATATATATATATATATATTATACAAATATAGAAACTGAGAGCCTTTCAGACCTAGGATCTTTCGCATTTATTCGATATTTTTCGCATTTATTTGATATTATTCGCATATATTTGAGCAGAATAAGAAACCACAACGATATCACGTTAGTAATAAAGTACAGTAATTACATAACTGACGAATTGATAATTCTTTGGGAGCTATTCTGTAATAAAGCGAAAGCACTGCATAAAATTATGGCTATTAAAAATATTTTATATCAAGATACGCTAAAATATTTTGAAAATACAGAAAAATTTAATCTTACCTCATAAATCCTAAACGATATCATTCACGTCAATACGAATAATATGTTATTTTAAGTTTAATATCGACGTCACTAAGGCAGACGATACGGATCAACTAGCTCCCTCTCAGTGAATATATTTAATATCATATTCTCGGAATTAAAATATTTAATTAAAACTACCAATATTTTCATCACTAAGAAATTCCTTTACTATTATTTTTCCTCACAAACTCTATTATTTTAAGGATTCGATCTGCACATTAAAACGATTTTATTAACTAATAATAACTGGCTTACCAATTTATTTTATATATTTCAAATAAAATACTTGTAAAATAAAATTAATTAATTGAAATAAATAAATCTAATTAATTTAAATAAATAAAATACAAACTGGAAGATTATGAAAGAGAAATAAAAACTTACTTCAGTCTATAGATAATATGTTATTTTAAGCATTTAATCAATTCGTGAATTATAGAAAAGATACTGCAAAACCATCTACGAGCAATCCGGACGATGATAATAATTGGGAGTTCACTGTATTAAAAATAATTCGCCTACCTCCACTACTACGTTTGCCGACACTCTTGGGATATACAGACCACAAGATGGAAACCACTAATTTACCGGTTAGTACTTAAGCTAGCCGTCGCAGTAAAATGGTTATTCATGTAATCAATCTGCCCATTTTGTGTGAAAAAAGTCTCGCTTCGAATTCCTGTGCGGAAAAATCATTTATAGCCTCTTTTCACACAGTGACAGAGTTAATCGGGAGAGGGTAGCATGGTTTTTTACCTACCGAAAATTCGTTTTTTTTTCACCGGAAAAGAAACACACAATTCACAGATAGGTGTACCTAAAAGCGAAAATGTTTATACCTTTGCCTGTGCGAATCAATTGTTTTTTCTTTTTTTTTTTAATGCAGAAAATAGAATTTCCTTTCATTACCTTCTAACCCTGAATTAATATAAAAATGTATACAAGATTAAACGAAAGGACTTCAAACAAGCAAAGAGTATACATATCTCAGTACTGTATTAAAAAAGATGCAGGGCGGCGATATTGTTTCCACTTGAAATTATTTATTTATGTCTATTATAGTTTAGAAAATATTCAATCTCTTCAGTACATTATTTCATTATCAAGTTATGATACTATTCTGTTATATCAAAAACATACACAAAACATAATGCGCAATACACTATCCTCCGACAAATATTGGAACACTAAACAAAAAATAAATAAATAAATAAAAATCTGAGTCGAGAAACGAAAGTTTTAATACGAGTATGATCTGCTTTAATGACATCAATAATTCCCTGAAGGAGGATTATCAATTTGGACAAATTTTTGGAATGTGGACAATGGAATCTTATTTCACTCCCCCCATAATGCTTGCAACTAGTTCTCTGCTTGAACTAAGATGTCTTTTTCTAGCTTTCATTTGTTCCAAAACACAACAAATGTGTTCAACTGGATTCGGATTCGGCTCTGAACTGGAAATTGCAGGTTCACCGCGTTATACTTCTCAAGCCACTGTTGTTCTAACTGCTTTGTGACACTGAGTGTTGTCATGATGATATAAATACGGCTCCTCTCCAAATAATTGCCAAAATGCAATTGTTGAAGACATCATGATAGATATTCATGGCGTTATCGATGACAACTAGTGCACCAAGCTCAATACCGTTCTTTGGGAGTACGAAACGTCCAGATGTATCTGTCTGATGCCTTGACTTTGTATATCAATTTCTGCCAACTGCTGTAACGCCCAAGGCTTCTTTCATTACCTTGACTAGATAGACGGTAACATGCATTGCTCGGAAATATTCTTGGCTTACTAGCCTGCGCAACCATTGTAACCCATTCTGCTTGCATAGTTTTTCTAATGGGTCTTTCACTTACCTCGGTTTCTCAACATCCCTCCAGTCAGCTCATCAAAGGTACCTTAGCGATTTCCTCTCACTATCCTTTTCAATTTCAACTATCGACAGGGCCAAGAAAATGGGAATGCATTGGATGCGCTGCACCAGTTCCCCCGATCTAGGGAGCCATCAAAGTCGCAACATAAATAAACGAGGCCCCTTAATCCCTTTTGCATCCGGGTCCCCAAGTACCTTAGCACGGCCCTGACTGTTGACATACTCTGACAATCGTTAATGGTTGTCCATCTGGCTTGGATGAATGGGCACGTTACCTTCTTTCTTCTATTTGTGATGGTGTTTCAACAGTTGATTTTGGGCCTCCAGTCTTTCTATTGTCTGGAGGACGATCATGTCTGCTATGTGATAACCTGCTATCATCCCTCTCGTGAAAGGATTTAAGTTTGGAATTTTCCATTATTTCAAGGAGCAACATGCCCCACTTCATTTTGTTTAAGTATAACAAACATCATTTTCTTGAACTTGAAGAAGACAAAAATGATAAAACTTTAAATCATTCTTTAACACCCACTAGCTGGTTTTCCAAGTGTAGCTATTTTTAATAAATTGCCAACTGATTTTAAAAAATTCTGAAGATAGTATTTGCGTTTTATTTGAGCAAGGTAAAACGAGAAAAAATATATAACTCTTTCTATTTTTATTTTTAATTTAAGAATAATCGACATTAATCATCTTGGTGTACGTTTTCTTAAGCATTACTTTTAATTAGAATACGAAAACTGAAAGAGGAATCATGGGGAAAACCTTTTAAAGTATTCTAGAGTGATGAGCTTTTCCCAAAGAATGTGCATAAAGGAATTGAATTAAAAACTAAGATATAAAAGTGTTCCTGGCAGATACTTGTCTTTGATTCTTTCTTTAGTATGAAAAAGAAATATAAACAGCAGCGTTCGGTGTTGCATTGCCAGTTTGTGGCTTAACACCCTTGACTTTGATATCCTACCTTGAGGAAACTAGGAACTACTCCCTCGGATTGCGAATACTGTTGTTCTTGGCAGAACTTCGCAAGGACAATAAGGTTTCTTTTTATTGGCTTTTAGCCATGCATGAACTAAACATATTCTCGTCTCTTCTGTTTTATTCAGAAACATCTTCACATTCACGAGAATGAACAACTGAACCTGAAACTTATTTGTGCTGTAAAGAGAAAGGTAGCTCTACTGTTTCCAAGTTGCTGTGAAAGAATGCTATTTTTTGAATGAGTACTACTCTCTCTCTCTCTCTCTCTCTCTCTCTCTCTCTCTCTCTCTCTCTCTCTCTCTAGTTATTCATTGAATAAAGCGGATATCAAAACATAAATTTCTTTCTTTCGGAACACGAAATACATCGTATTTCGAAAGAAAGAAAAAGGAAAAAATATTTAAATTTATTTTTAAAAAATAATTTCTTACTTATTAATAAATAATTAAATATATTTATTTATTAACTACATATTATGTAGAAATTTCCTTTCTGATAATCGCACACGCATGCTGGGTAAGAAACAAAAATTTAATTTTAAACCATATTTATCGATAGTTTTTGGATAACAACTTTCTGTCTTCTGACATTCACCCATTGCTTTATCCATAGCAGTAACTTTTCCTTAAGGTCACACTGCTCCAATTTATACAGCAGTCTTTCATTTTGAAAAATATCAAAAATTTTACTGAAGTCTTAGTATGCGATGTCAAAATTATTTTTTGCATCCAGTTGCTTTGTGACTACTACATGGTAAATAATCAAATTGGTCAAACAAGATCTTCTCCTCTCAACAAATCCGTGCTGTGATTACCGTATAACTGCATTTCTTCTTTAACCACTGACTCCACTATTTTACCATCGAACAGTAGTCAAGCTTACCAATCTGTAATTAGCCTTTGATCCCCCTTTATGAATAGGGAATCTTTGATTCCCTGAATCCGAGGCAGGCTGCTCTCATAATTATGGCCAAAAGTTTGCTTACTTTTCTTGCTTATTTTTAAATATAAATATATAAATTTCATTAGTTCCAGCCTTATTTACTTTTAGCTTCAACAATTTCTCTTCTATTTTTCTCTCAGTCATCACAAAATCATTTAGCTCCCAGTTAGAATTTGGTACACTTCTGGTGTCCCATCCCCAAAAATATTCTCACGCGTGAATTTAGATGCAACAAAATATTTAATTAGTTTACCAACAACCTGAACACAATCATCAATAGTTACGCACTCGGAGTTAATTGACTAATGCGGTTCATCCTCTCGCTTCTAGTGTTAACATAAGAATATTCTCCTACTTTTCTTCGCATTCTTAGCTAAAGACGTTACGTAATTTGCCTTAGCTTGCATAACCTCTTTAGTCACATGATACAGATTAGGATACACTTACATGGATTATCATTCCATGCATTTTCCCTCTCTAGCACATGTCTCATCAATTCATCCGATATCTATTTGTCCAACCCACGAACAGAATTTCTTAATTGATATTAAAAAAAACCCACCTACCATGGCCTCGATAGCAATTGCTCACCTTCTATTTAAAAATATTCCATCCCTGTAAAAACAGTCTCGCCAATAAACAAGTACAGACCATGCAGAGAAAAATTCTATCCCTTTTAGCTGTTTCCTCACCATTAGTTTTAATGGGATGCGTATAACAAAGTCCTCACCTTTAAAAAAGCGGAAATTAGGATGAATTGTGTGCTCGATGACAGATGGAATAATTAATGTTTGTTTTTCCAAGTTTTTCAGGACTAAGCAATTAACTTTGTATGTCATTATTCTTTCATTATAATAATGAAATTTAACCAGAACAAATATAATACGAGGGGGTATCAAAATGTTTGTACCCTTACCTAGAAATAATAGTAGAAAGGTGAAACTTCACAGGAACTTTAATCCTTTTCTATGTACTCGCAATGTATGGCAACACATTTCTCCCATCTATGAACCAGTTGTTTAATGCCTTGATCATAGAAGTCCGCTTTTTGCCTGAAGCTGACGAAGTTTCCACTTGGTTTTGGTTTTTGCCTTTTTGGGAGGTGGAGAGAAGGTGTGCTTCCACTGTTTTGATATGTCTTTAGCCTCCGAATCATACTGGTACATTTTCCGAATCATTTTCGTCCAGCAAACAGAAAATCGACCACAGAACACGCGCAATTTACAGACAGTATACACGGGGCAAATATGGCCTTAAGTTGCTAATGCTCTTAAAACCGTACAACAACAATATTTCTGTTTCAAGATGCCTTCACCACACATTTAACCAGTCAATGTGTTCCACTTCTGAAAAAAGACTGGTAAGCAATTGTGCAAGGCCTTATTGCCCTGAAGATTCAGAACTTTTATTCCGCCTCTCGAATCGTTGTTGAGCAAATACCAGGGGCATCACGTTCTCTATTCTCTTACAGTATAATGAAATTACAATAAAACCTCGATTTAACGGTCTACATGGAGATCTGACAACAATAAAAACAAATAAACAAAATAAAGCTTACAATAAAACCTCGATATAACGGTCTATATGGAGATCTGATGTTCGATCTGCCAACCTGCACTGGACCAGTGTGGAAGATTATGGTCCATTTCCCTCAGCATGAATTGTTGAGGAGGCTTCCATCCTGCAGTGGATTGATAATGGCTGTAGTTTATTTATTATTTTTATTTATGGAGATAAGGCTGCCCTTAAATCGGATTGTCCATTAAACTCGAAAGAAAAAAATATAGTCGTCGAAATAGACAGAACGTTAAGAAAGAGCGCTGAACTCAGAAATCAAAACCATTAAATGTTGTAATATTGTATTTTTCTACACTTATTGTGCCGATAAAAAATATTGAAAATTTGCCTTGTCGTGAAGAGATTACTGCTTATTCGGAATTTGAAGAGCTCTCGGGTGCCCTCTCTGGTTTCAGATGACTCCCTGCTGATGTCTGTTCAGCTTGTAGATTTATAGAAGGTGATGATGAGTAAAATATTGGTTCTCTGCCACGCTGCTTTATTGTGAAAATGTTTTAACTGATGGTGAATGCTATCATAATTAAGTTGTTATGCCACTGGGTCCCATACTTTATTTCGGAAGTTCGTTTAATATACTATTAATTACTAATTAAATTAGTATAAATTTGCTACTACCACCCTAATCGTTTTAATAGGAATCGTCTTGTCGTGTGAATGATATTTGAGTTTATGAAGTTCATTTTGATGATATACAATACCCCTTACGAGTGAGGGTACATTTCTGTTTTCAAGGACATTTCCGTTTTCATGGTAGGTTTTTGTATACTGAGGCTACATTTCTGCGCCATCTCTGTTCCAGGTATATTAAACTAGACCTTGTCCCATATGAATCGAAAACTGCCTGTTTCAGCTAACAGAAGATTTTCCTACGATAGTACTTGAGACATGAACGCAGGATTAGGTATAAATGGAGTCGAAGTCGTTTTTCTGCACCATTTAAACAAAGCTATCTTTCTCTAGGTAGCTTAGTCTCAGTTGCTGAAAACAGCAGAGTATTCTACTTTTGTTGGCGAGCTATAAAGCGCATGCCGAAATTTGGCCAAACTTTACTTTCCTTCCCTTAGTTTCTAATTGTTTGTAGAACAGTCAATTTTAACCATGACAAAGTGTTTAAATTACATGGCTTCAAAAATTTCCCATTTTCTTTCAACTAATAATAATGCATCACTGTAAATACTGAACTTTTATTGCGCTTATCAGTTGTGTGGAGTAAAGAATCTTGAAATGTTGCCAATCAGTCCGTGCAGCAATGATAATAACAATGCAGTGCAATACAATATAATAATATTAATTTCGAACAAATAATCCGAAGAGAAGGATCATCAAAAATCAGTCCATTAACATCCTCAGAGGAAATTATCAAATAATCGGGATATAAGGCACACAATGCAGTGGGTCTGTCTATGAAATACAGATTGACTCGTTGCTTTCCGCGACGATACCACAACCAGAAGTCAAACACTGGAAGCAGCTTTCGTGCACATTCCGAATTACGTTGGTCATTTCAAACTTCTGTATATGAAGTGGTACATGATGATCAAGCACAAGCCCCCTGATAAGTGAAGAAGCATGGCGTGCAGTTATATGTTCAAATTAACAATAGATTTAAATATAAAGTACTTTTTATTTCTGATGTAATTGTCCTTCACCGCATGGCCGAAAAAAATCGCATTGACCTGCACATGGTGCAACTTCTATGAAACCATTTCACGCAGGCAATACACTTTTTCAAGTTAGCTCTTCCTTGTGTCGCAAAATAATTCTCTTCACAATTATCTCTGTAGAATTTTCAAATTTCATTTTGATTTTAGAATTTTAGGAAAATCAGAAATTTCTAGAGATATATTCATGGTGTGTTAAGGGACTTTTTTTTTTCATGGCGATTTCTGAGACGTAAGCGAAATCTAGCAATCCTGTATTTAGATAGTCTGGGGTCCCGGTCGCACATATTTTTAAAAACCCTAAAAATGACGTTGCAAGGGCTTCTGGACCAATGGTAATTGCGTTGGTCTCGTCCACCCCGACTTTGTACACGAGAGAAATTGTGCCACTGCATCCACATTTATGCCTGAATTCCTTTTTAATGATAAATCCCTGCTGTATTACTCAATTCGCTATTCCTATCAAAAAAAAATTAAGTAACCAGTCATAACCAATCATTTTTAATATGTCATCATTTTATCATTTTTTAATTAATCATTTTTAATAGTTAATTCTCAATTTTATAGCAAAGTCGTTGGCCAAAATACGGAGAGGTTAGTGTATGCGTGAAATAATCTTTCTTCATAACCTAGTTATGAAGAAAGATTAGTTTCTTCGTAACTTTCCTCAATTGTTGCCTTATGCAATTATTAAAATAATTGTTGCATAAGGCAACAATTACTTTAATTGTTGCCTTATTATTTGTTGTTGCATATAATAAGGCAACAATTAAAATAATTTAATTGTTGCATAAGGCAACAATGGAGGAAAGTTATATTATATACACATTTCTCAATTTTTTTTTTTTTTTTAATGACTCAACCCATATAAACTATAAAATTAAAGTGATCCATCAATTTATAAGTTGCATTTACAGGCATATAAGAAGAGTTCATTCTTTTGGCTACCTAAATTTTTCATATTGAAAGTGTAAATATAATTAATTAAAAAATTATCCATAAATACACGTTATATTTTATTAAATCACTAAATTTTCCATAACCAAATTATAAATATAATCTTAAAAAAAATTATTTATTATTATTACATATTATACCGTTATATTTTATTGTATTTTTATTTGCGATTTTTCAACAATTTCTGACCAATCAAGATTTCATTGCGACCTACCGGTAGGTCGCAACCAATAGGTTATGAAAAGTTAATCTGAAAAGTGATGATTATCGTGATTACAGAAAACTACGGGTTTAAAAAAAAAATCACACGTTCTTTGTATTTTACATACATTTCCAAGAAAGAAAATACAAAGGCAAGCAACTACGAGATGTTTTAAGACAACTAATTAGAGTGAATAAAACCCTTACAAATAATTACTAATTATTTAGTCGAATATTTACTGTCTACAAAGTACACTTGCTTTGATAGTCAAAGGACACAAGAGAGGGAAAAAACACGGCTGGGAATAAAGCGGAAACGTGAGGAGGCCAGACTTCCGATTCTGTGATGCGGCCAACTAAGGCACGTTCCGATGCTGCATACCATGGAAACAAAGGCGATCGAAAAGGAAACTTTCCAAGATAGCGACACAGATAGTAGGCGAAATAACGTATGCTTATCACGAAGAACTAGCGTGGAGAAAGAAAAGAAAGTTTTTTATGGACTACTATTTTTTAACGAGTTCGTGGAAGGATAAATGAAGAACTAAACGTGTTCAATTAATCAAAGGAGATTTAGAACTTTCCGCATGATTTAAAATAAATTAGTTGGATGCACTAAACATTAACATACAGTCTCTCTCTCTCTCTCTCTCTCTCTCTCTCTCTCTCTCTCTCTCTTTCTCTTGATATAGCAGCCCAGACATAAGTACCGGCTGGCAATCAGTGATTACCATTCAAATCATCACTTTCCCCAAGTTCTCAGCGACTTATCAACCTCGTGATATCATATCTTCCAAGAGCTTGTATACAAGTGTTTTAACTTCTGAATGATAAGATTTTTTTTAAGTTCCTGTTTATGTCAATAACATATCACTATATTATATTATTATATACCAATTATTATTACTATCGTTTAATTGTAACTACCGCCAAGGCATCTAAGGGCCGGTGGCATCAGTATGCATATATAAATTATGCGTATTCCATTATTAACCGAATTGAAAAATTCTCCAATCGAGACAGGATTCGAACCCGGGCAGCGAACGCAGCCACTAAAAATGACTAGACACGAGAGTTGAGTTCATTATAGCTCTTTTTTGTTTTCTTTTTTGTTGATGCTGGTTTGTTTGGTTGTTCCCTTTTATTTGCTGAGCTAGTGCCTGTAAATATAACTCAGGGATCTTATTTAGAATCCAATGTCTATGGCTCTGTGTATTCTTTTTCTTTTTATGATATTGTTGCTAAACATCATGGTGATTAGGCGAAATCATTATGATGAAAAGATCTTGCTGCCAATCCAGTCTAACGGTCCTTCTATAGACAGTAGTACACACATACCCCTGTATTAGAACATACATTGAGCTATTTAGAAAGTAAATAAATAATACAAAATAATAAATTTTAAAAAGTTGGTTAGTCATTTAAGATAATATTAGGTTTTAATTACTCTTTTGAGAAATTTAAAATTTCAAACGAACTGTTTTAAAAATTATAAAAGTTGATAATACTATTTGTTCATATTTTTAGCGTGATTTCCAATTTTCGATAAAATAATTCAAAGAAAAATCTATTTATTATAAATTAGTAAATAAATATTCGATTTTTATACTTCAAAACATCCATACTGAGCCAGAATTCCTGCACGGCTGTTATATTTGCTGCATTCCCTTCAGTAATTTATGTTGTGATTACCAGGAATGAACTTGACTGTCATGACTGTTTAAAGCAAACATTTCAAATCAGTCAAGCGTTATTATTTCAATGACATTACAAGTTTCATGTTTCGTTTCACAGGCTCCTTGAAGTATAAAAGGGCACGTACTGGTTTTCTCCAAACTTCTGTTTCTGCTTGGAGTGATATAAAAAAAGTAAGATGTTTCTCTATTATCGGAGTTTTTATATTTTAAAACTTGTTATTATTTAATAATTTCGTATTTAAATATGCTTCTAAGAAGAAATGTTAAAATATCGATTTGTTACCATTAAATATAATTCGTATTTAATTATTTACATATTTTATCGATTTATATTTATTGAAGTTATGAAAAACGAAATAAATGACTGATAATTATAACTTGAAAAATTTATTACGAATAATATGTAAGTTTACTAAATATTTAACATAATTAAATATTAATTACACAATGTGAATTATAATAACAATATAAACTCTCTGATACCAATTTTCAGTGTGGGTATAACTTAAGGGGGGTATAACTGTGTACACCTGAGGGGGCTAGTATGACCTTTACAGTTCCTTGTTAATGATATTTATAGCATTAAAGAATAAAACGAAAAATATAATCATATCGCTGCATTTTGGTAATGAAATAATGAGATAATAATGTAATGTGTTCGAAAGTTAAATTAATTATTAATTTATCTGCTAATTAAAGTTATAACCATAATCTGAGAACAAAATATATATGATGAAATTCTATTTAATGAGTTTACTATGGAATGTGAGTCCCTGAGAGCTAAAGAACTCTTACCAAACTCCTAAGCTGTTGTACAGGGCTGGAAATAAAGCCTCTGGGGTAATAAATCATACTCCTATGAAAGAGTAGAGCTTAACCCACTTAAGGTACCTCTGATAAAGGAATCTTGTCCCCTATAGTCCTGTATAGTAAAGATGTTGCTCCAAGTCTTTGATAATAATAAAATAATTGGATAATTTGGTGTTGTAAATATACAAAATATCTTATGATCTTAAAACTGTCGTTGGCTGGTTGGTTGTAGTTTTAGGCATATCAGCAACTTAGGTCTTATTGTTCCGCATATAATATGTCTGTAAATTTCGTGTGTTCTATGGTCGATTTGCTGTTTGCTGGACGAAAACCGAGTTTCCGGGCGAAAAAGCCATGCTACCCTTGCCTGTCCGACTAATGTTGCCACGTTGTGGAGAAGACCCATAAAAATTCCTCGCGTCATTGACAGGATTCGAACTCAGGTCTTTTCCACCACGTGTGCTACCCACAGGGCTGTCGTTCCTGTGGCCACTGTGATCTGAGAACTCGGAAGAGAATCGAGTGTCTGTTATTTCTATCTTCGTATGACATCTCGCTGTTAGAGCCAGATTGCAGTCATCCTGGGATGTTAAACTATTGGCCTACCTTCAGGTTGCCATCGCAACACCTTGACGACCTCAAGTTGCGACTGCCAAGCCATTATCCTGCCAATAGCCATCCATCACTCCGAATTCTACAAAAGCATACATTGCATTTTACAAAGCAATGCATACAGCTGTCGTGAGTAGCATAGTTGGTAGGATGTCCGTCTTCTCAACACCACGTGAAAAAAATCTGAGTTCGAATCCCTCGATGATGGGAGGAGTTTTTTTCGGCCTTTTTCACAACGTGGCTGAGAAAGTCGGTTGCAGGCGAGGGTATCATAGTTTCTTAACTCCAGGAAATTAGGATTTTTCATTCAGCAAACAGAAAATCGACCTGAGAACATACGCAATTTATAGACAATATACATGGAGCAATATAGCTTTAGTCGCTGATGCTCCTAAAACCCTACTAGTACAACAACATTTTTGTAAAATTTTCTTGGACTCAAGGGGTATCACCATGGACTGGAAGTCTGAAAATGTATCACCACATTAAATGCAATTTAATGAATAAAAGGTGACATTAACTATAGACCTGTTAGTTTCATTTGTATTCCGGAGAAAATAATGGAGTCACTGGTTAAAGAAGCATTGCAGGATCATCTAGACAAGACTGTAGTAATAGTTACGACACAGCATGGGTTTGTTAAAGAAAGGTCTTGTCTGACCAATCTGATTGGATACTATGATGTGGTCACAAAAGAGCTGAATGTCAAAAATAATTTTGATATCATATACTTGGATTTCAGGAAAGCTTTTGATACTGTTGCATATGGAAGACTGCTGTTCAAATTGGAGAGGTGTGACATTAAGGGTACGTTGTTAAAATGGATAAAGGGATGGTTGAGTGGGAGACGACAGAGAGTGGTAATCAATGGACACTGTTCTTTGTGGACAAATGTTATTAGCGGAGTTCCCCAGGGTTCGGTGTTGGGCCCATTGTTGTTTTGTATATTTATCAATGATATTGATGAAGGTATATCAGGTTTAATGTCCAAGTTTGCAGATGAGACAAGGATTGGCAGGGTTGTTAGCGACAGTAAAGACAGTATGCTACTCTAACTGGATCTAGATAAGTTGGGCAAATGGGCAGAGAAGTGGCAACTGAAGTTTAACATTGACAAATGCAAAGTACTGCATATGGGTAGCAATAACCGAAGATAAACGTACCAACTGTGTGGTACTACACTCAGGGAAGTGGAAATTAAAAATTAACCTGGGGATAATTGTGCAGTCAAATATGAAGTTCGCTAAACAGTGCAGACGGGCTGCCAGGGCAGGTCATGGAGTCTCCTTCAATGATGTATCGGAATTTTGCTAACAGGGACAGGGAGATGATTATCCCGTTGTATAAGGCAATTGTATAAGAGTATATAGTACTCTAGGTGTGTCCTGACTACACCTAGAGTACTGTGTACGGATCTGGAGGCCTCATTTTAGGAAGGATAGGATGTAGAGTTGCTAGAACGAGTACAAAGAAGGGCAACAAGATTGGTGAGGGGAACAAAGGGGTGCTCTTACCGAGACAGGCTTAAGTTCTGAAAATTGCAACGCCTGGAGAGTAGGCCTGCGAGGTGATCTCATTGAGGTGTTTAAGGCCTTTAATGGGTTGAACAAGCTGAATGCTGATGGGATTCTTCCTCTTACTCAGATTAAGAACCTGAGGAGGCATATATTCAAATTGAGGAAAGACAGTTGTAGAATAGTTGTGCGGAAATTCGCCTTTAGCCAGCGGGTAGTTGATTGGTGGAACAGACTTCCATCTTTTGTTGTGAAAGTTGATAGTCTAAATAAATTTAAGGCTGAGCTGGACAGGCATTTGGAAATGAATGGAGGGGTGAAATGGGAGGGTTTTTTTTTATGCCTCTACCAATGCTAATTCTAATGCTAATGCTAAAAAGCTGCCTTTCAGACCTTTCTCAACGCAGACAGCCTAATCAGATGTGTTTATGTTGGATTGAAAATGAATAATGCTGTTGCAATGAGCACTTTTATGGTTTGTGATTTGCATTTTCAGGAACCTAAAATCGTATTCTGACATCATATTTGGATTTATGCTAAAATACATCACCACGTCCAATTTTGTTTATGCAATGGTGTATAAAAAATGACTAACTTAACTTTTGGACAGCAGTGTGTTAATCGAAATAGTATATCAAAGAAGATCCAAGCTGTTTTGCAAAAAAATCAGGAGGTTAAAATTGCACGATTGTATTGCATACAGATGGAAATTGACTCTTGATTTTTTAAGGAGTCCTTAGCTTCTATTTTTTTCTTCATTTAATTTAATTTAATTAGGCAACCATAGAATGGAAGGTGCACTTTCCTTTCTTAAAAATTTTTTATAGCCCATAACTTAGTTTTAAACCCATAATCCCTGTAAGTTATTAGAATCCTATAACCATCATGTATGTGGTAAAACTCTCCACCAGCTAAGCGGATTACTATGAGGTGAGTGCTGAAAATTAAACTAAGCTATACATACGATCTAGATACAGATGGAAATCAACTTGTAAGAGTATTGAGATACCAAAGTGATTATAATTAGACGGCGCTATTCTAGAGATCAGAAGATCAAAAATGATTAGTTGTATAGGGCTAAATTGTGGAAGAGGAATTCAGACCATATGAAAGTGAATGGTATGAAGAAAAGAAATTTCACATTATGGAAAGAAGTGGCGCTGCACCGGCGTCACTTCTTTCCAAAAAAGTGGTTATGATAAAAAGTTCTTAGATGTAACAAAGCTTATTCAATGATACCATGGTGAACTTAGTCAAAACGATAGCCAATTAATTTGAATAAGATTCTGGAAGCGTATAAATGAGTTCTGGGAAGTGCACTGTAAATGTGGCATTTTTTACAGAATATTCGTAACATTCCTTCTAATGCTAACATTCAAGTTATCCAGTCTAAATGTTTCTGTAATGAATTGTCTTTGCGATAACTCCACAACCAGCTATTGCATGGATTACTGGGACTGTGTCATGAAGCAGTTATGTTACTAGACGAAGCAGTATGTTGCGTTTTCCTCATTATGCATGAAATCGATTTTGTCCAAGAAATTTCTTGCTTGTCAGCTAGGAATAACATGCTGAATGGAGAAATAATATATCTTTTGTGATACTTGTCGAAGAACCATTAGCTCAAACCTCCTCGAAGAAGCAAGATCCAGTGAAAATTAGTAGTAAACGCATTATGCGGTATAGTAAAATTTCGTGGACCGGATACGAATATGACCGTCTCTACAGTTATGGGTGTTTATACTGCTAAACAGAAAATAGAGAACAAATTTGACACCCTTTTGGAAATGAGATAACATCGGCTGCTACACTTTGTGGATCATATACAATATCTAATACCGCGTGCTTTATCACACTGCGAACAGTGGACCGCAACTGTCGTTAAACTACTCTGCCACTAGCCGAGGCTGATCACTTGCTACACTGTCGAGCATAAGAACAATGATTTCGTCAATTGTACGCGCCTGAAATGGTCGCCATATTCTGTCATGAACTGCAGATAAAACACCTGTCAACTCAAACCTCTTCATCAAGTTGAGCGACTCAATATGTGAAAGTGCTCAGTCCTCTCAGACTGCGAAATTCCAGAAGTGCAGTCATGGAGTTGCTGTTGTCCTGGAAATGGAGTTTTAGCAAAACATAATATGATCCCATACCATCATCAATTTCATCGTGTTGTCACTTTTCGAAGCTACTTTTTCATGGCTGTTATTTACACGTAGTCTGTATTTGTCCACTACAAATTTAAGCTCTGTGTAATTTCTTCTCTACAAAATATAAAAGTAGTATAGTGTAATTATCATCATCCTATTTTTAAAACGACAACTAAGAAGACATACGTTGTCTGCAGTTATCCTAGGCTGAATATAAATAAATTCTCATACAAAATTTCGAGTATTACCCAAAGTTTGATACTGTTTGTTTTATATACTAAATCAAGTTGAGAATAAAATAGGATAAATCTCAAGGCGTCACACACATTAACATCAAAAATTGGCGTATTATTTTTAGAAGGCGATGATTTCTACAGGTATGAACTTCTAGGCAATAATTAAAAAAACATTCTCAGATATACTTACCATCGGTGTACATATTGCAACGCCATTATTTTAACATATTAGTAATTTAGATGTTTTCTGTATTAATTCCTTAGGTAAGAAGATGAGGGAATCCCTGAATACCTTGATTTCTATACCCACAGAGCATAAAGAATGGAGCAAACCTATAGATACACCTAATTCCCAATCTTATTCTACAAGCGAAGAGAGTCCATCTATCAGCTTATCAGAGTATACTTTAACGGAAGTTGCTGAACACTTCGAATCTACTGACTGCTGGATTATTGTCTGTGATCGAGTGTATAACGTCACTGGTTTCTTGAAAGAGGTAAATTCCTTACAGTAGTAAATGAGGTTCAGAGTAATAATTATGAATACATATGCATATAGCCTAAATTTTAAAGCTCTCTCTTAAGTGTGAAAAATATGCAATACATGTTTTTTATATCCTCCTTCCCTTCCAAACTTATAAAGCACATTTTATAGGTAAACTAAAACGACACTGTTATGAGATATGCTTAAAAAGCAGTAGCAATAAAACCGTTACAACTGAGCCACTGATTAATGCTCTGTATGCCGCATTTGCTTATACCACCTATTCAATTTGCAAGTTTTTGATGCAGAAGACCATTAAAGTGGTACCTTATCCCCCCAGCCTTTGCTCACCAGAACTTTGTTGTTGTAGTAGGGTTTTAGGAGCATCAACAAATAAGACTATATTGCTGCGTATATGCTGTCTGTAAATT